>NC_139630.1:9703403-9960319 GCF_964638095.1 Poromitra crassiceps
CTCATCCTGAAGGAATGGAAGTCCTCCTCTTCACCTTCTTTTCAAGTATGGTTGATGGACATGGTTTCTGTTATACAGATGGAGAGACTCAGGTTCTTGAGAACCAACTCGCTTAGAAAGTTCTTAACTATTTGGGACCCGTTTCTGGGCTACTTTGACGAGGTTAAAAATGATTAGTGAGCGGTGACTAAGGTTGGGGGTGATGGACAGCTCGCCCGGTCTGTTTCATGTGGACCCCTTTGGTGGGGTCCTATGCATAATATCCCTCACAAGCATATACGCATCTTTTGTAGCTGGTAGCACCACGTTAATGATGCCAAATGTCATTGATGTATGTATTTTATTTTATTTTTATTTTCCTGTGTCTGAGCCTGTTTGTCTTGTTCATTTATTGTTCTATTAAAAAAATAGGAAAAAAAATATATATTAACACGTTCACTGCCAATGACGAGTTGACTCGTCAAAAAAAAAAAAAAACATTCCACCGACCCACTAAGTGGCGACAGTGCTCTCCAGACTAGAAAAAGCGGAGCCAAAACTGGAGGGGAACGCGCGAGGAAACCATTATCATACTGTAAAATGGATTGGCGAAAACGCTTTCGCTTTCGCGCATTATCGCGCTGGGAGCTGGCGGTGGGGGATTGCAAATTTGCATAATAGATTATGCGTGCAACACACTTTGAAACACCGCAGAAAGCCCACAATCGCACGCAGCTTCATTGCAGCTGAGCTCACAACCGAAACGACTCATGCAGACTCGCCCAAAGAGCAGCCGCCAGCAGCCAGGCAGCACAGACAGGCAGAGCCTCGCTTGTGACAAACGCTGCAAAGCCACCAGAGACACACCCACGGAGGGAGGAGTTTGAAGGAGAGGGGGGTTTCCTGCTGCTATGGAGGAAATTACTGTTCAAAACTATTGTTTAGATGTCTGACGTCTTACGCCAAAAATAAATGGTTAAAGTGACTGTTCTATCGAATTTCACAAAAAGCCATTTATCTCAGAATAAATTTTCAGACGCTGAAACCATGCTGTATTCTACTGCTAATGCCTACATAACTACTAACTCTACAAACTAACTCTTTTAGACAGAGAAAGCACACATTCTATTAGTTCTTTTGAGATCATTTGTGTTCACAAAATCTTAGCAGAAAAGAATCCTCGGCTCTTGAAAGATGAGCCAGAATCCTCAAAAAAAAACCTTGGCAGAACCTACCTACAGTATTGAAAAAACGGCTGGCAGTGAATGTGTTAACACATTGACTGCCAGCCGTTTTTTTTTTGCTGTAGGTAGCTTCTGCCAAGCCGTTTTTTGAGGATTCTGGCTCATTTTACAAGAGCCGAGGATTCGTTTCAGCTTGGACTTTGTGAACATACAATATCTCAAAAGTACTAATAGAATGTGTACTTTCTCTGTCTAAAAGAGTTAGTTTGTAGAGTTAGTAGTTATGTAAGCATTAGCAGTTGAATACAGCATGGTTTTAGCGTCAGAAAAAATATTCAGAGATAAACGGCTTTTTGTGAAATTGGATAGAACAGTCACTTTAACCATTCATTTTTGGCTCTCTCTCTCTCTCTCTCCCTCCCCCTCTCGCTCTCTCTCTCTCTCTCCCTCCCTCTCGCTCTCCCTCCCTCTCTCTCTCTCTCTCTCTCTCTCTCTCTCTCCCTCCCTCTCGCTCTCCCTCCCTCTCTCTCTCTCTCCCTCCCTCTCGGGAGGGAGACGCACTAGGTTTAATCCTAGTGAGAGGGGGAGAGGGAGAGAGAGAGAGAGAGAGAGAGAGGGAGGGAGGGAGAGAGAGAGAGCGAGAGAGAGAGAGAGAGAGAGGGAGAAAGCGAGAGGGAGAGTTGCTTCAACTCCTCCCTCCGTGGGCGTTCTTCTTGGCTGCAGAGCCGTGTAACAAGCACTTTCCTACCTGTGCAAATTCACTTTCTCATACTCTCGACCTCTCAAATAAATTTCTGAATAGAAATTAAATTACTCTAAATTAGAGCGAAAAAGAAACAAAAAAGAATGGGTTGAAAATCCCATTCTAAAAGCCTTTTATGGCTGTTTCCAATTTGGTGCTATTTTGCAAGGCAAAATGGCCTGCTGCTTGTCACCAGCCTCACTGCCCCGCTGCCGCTGTGCCTGGCTGTGCCTGTCTGCGTGGCCGCTCCCCGAGGAAGCCCGGCTGGACTCGCCCGCCTCCCGGAGCCCTGGCCGAGAGCTCCGATGAAGCCCCTGCGACTCTGGTCATATTTACGCTGCGTGCCTCAAAGTGTGCTCCATCCGCAATCCACGATGCAAGTTTGCAATCCCGCACCGTCAGCAATCAACGCGAAAACGAAAGCGCCTCCGCCAATCCATTTTCATGAGAATGGAAATGGATCACACTGCTTTTTGCTTGCCTTCCTACTTCCTTGTCGCCACTTAGTGGGTCGGTGGAATGGGTTGTACACGTTGTACACGTCCAATACTTATATAAGATATGTAAAAGGGTTAGATGCACAACCCCCCGTTAAAAAAAAAAATCGATGCCAAGGACGTGTTTACACGTTGTTGGCAGTCAACAGCTGGATTCTGAAAACGTGTTTACACGTTGTTGGCAGTGAATGTGTTAACATGTGCACTTTCAAATAAGGGAAATGCAATATAAATATCAAAAACCATCCTCACAAGAAAAACAACAAAATGGTATTTGGTATGAGAACATGTTGCAGATCAAGATAATAAGCAATATAACTTTGAGAGAAGAAAATGAATTCACAGCTTACTGTAGCTGTGGCTACATGATGTACCAGATGTGCATCACTGCAATAATGTATAGTCACATTAGCAGGTTAAGTGAAGTGTATTTGACAAAAGTTCAAATACAGTGGTAAAACCATTTTGGATCAAAAGCAGACATGCAGCATCTTTCAATACATTTATAAATGGATAGTTCCGGTCCTTGATTATGATTGGTTGAGAAGCCGTGGTAAAATACTCTAATAAACAGACACCTGTGACCGCATCACAGTATTGCTGTGCCATTTCGAGTCACACTCCTCCTATGGGGGCTTTAAAATCTGTTACCCGGTTGATATTTTAGAACATTATCCTTGCAGCTACGCTAAGCTAAGCTAAGCTAAGCTAAGCTAAGCTAAGCTCGTACGGAGGGAATATTGTTTGTTGATGTTTTTCCAGACGTATCTGATGATGTGCGAACGTTGAACTGACTGGAGGGGGGGCTTGAAGGACTACATTGCTTGGCGGAAGAATATTACATTTTTAAGCGGTGCAACCTCTTCTACGGCTGCCTTACGTTCCACAGGGGACGTCGCACTGTATTCCCTACTCCCTGCTCCGTGCTCAGGGAATGTCGGTTAAAGGGAACTTCCCTAGACAAAATCCCTCTATTGGGAACACCCTGCAACGTCACCGACGTCAGAGTTGACTTCCTCTGTGGTTACTGCTGCTACATTGATAGCCTATCATGTAGGCTATGTAATATTAACATACAACAAAAAGCCATGTTCTATTGAAATGTATGGCACCTGTGAATAAAAGTGATTTGATTCATCTACAAGATGCATGGTGTCATTTCTAAGAGATTAATAATATGCAGATTGTTTGTTGTTTATTGTTGTTTTATGCTGATTGTTATGTAATATTATATGTTGATTATTTACTGACTTTATGTATTATTGATGTAATATTAATATCGCGAACTTTGATGATATTAATTATTAATTATGAATGGTGCACGATCGGTCTCGCGCACCTGTTGTCACCGCGGGAAACTTCCACCTCCACTGCTGCTGCTCGGCAGCAAGGCGCAATGGCTGATGGGAAATCTTGCGTGTCAACTTCCGCCCAAGTGAAGTAGCGTTGTTCACTTCTTCCCTACACCGTGCACAGTTCCCTTTGAACCCAACATTTTGGCTCCCTGAGGTTTGGGTTAGGGTTAGAATCAGAATCAGAATCACTTTTATTGCCACAGTATGCAAGGCAGTCACCTGGGCGAATCCATCTCGTGCGAGTGACGTCACTCAACTGGAAGTGATGTCACGCAATTGCTCGACTGTGATGTCACCAGGCAGTTGTGATGTCATCAGTGATGTCACTCGAGCAACCCAATGGATGTTATTACACCTGACACAGTGACTTACCCTTAGCCTAATCTAAACCGAATAAGACGTGTGTCCTCAAGTCCCTCATCTCTCTTTCCTTGTGAGGATTTGGTCCTGAGAAGTAGCCTATCAAAACACACACACACACACACGCGCGCGCGCGCGCGCGCGCACGCACGCACGCACGCACGCACGCACGCACGCACGCACGCACGCACGCACGCACACACACACACACACACACACACACACACACACACACACACACACACACACACACACACACACACACACACACACCCTTCTCACTGGTGACTGTGTAGTTTGTGTCTGGATGTTAACTCTTTGGCCGGACTAACCCAGGAGGAAACGCCAGCCCCTCCCTGAGTCTCTGGCTCTCTGCCTGCATGTTGTGTAACTGGAATGAAGGTTGAGCTGGGTGGGTCAAATAGGACTTCTAAGTAAATCTTGTTGTTTTGAACATGCTGGGCCCTATCTTGATATAAGCGCTATTTGCTTTTTGCGGCTTTCGCTGCGGTTTGTGCGCTTTAACGCGTGTCGCTATCTTCCCTGCAGGGACGATAGCAGTCCGCCTCGCACAAGTGTCAATTTGCGTTCCAGGTGTCATGCCGAGTTTTGCACCCCTGCTGCCAAACGCATCCCCACCTCTCGGGAGCATATTGTAATGATTTATACAGAAACGTAACTGTTGATGATATCATTGTCTGGGTAGACGTGACCCTTTCTGTTTTTAAGTTAAAACAGCCCCAAGGTATGGTGGGGATGCAATTCTCGGCAGGGATGCAGAACTCGGCATAACACCGGGCGCAGGCGCAAATTGGAGGCGTGCCAAGTCATCTGCTATTATCCAGACCCCACAAAATGCCATCTGCACATGGCACAAATGGGATTTGGGTGGTGTTAACCACCAGAATTATTCACAGGTGTGGCCTGGCAATGCCCGGACGTTACATCAATCAAACCAATCAGATTCCCGTCTCGCAGTCCCTTTAACACATTGAGTGCCAGCCATTTTTTCAATCCTGTAGGTAAGTTGTGCCAGGGTTTTTTTTGAGGATTCTGGCTCATTTTACAAGAGCCAAGGATTATTTTCTGTTAAGAATTCGTGAACACCAATCATCTAAAAATAACTAATAGAATGTGTGCTTTCTCTGTCTAAAAGAGTTAGTTTGCAGAGTTAGTAGTTATGTAGATATTAGCCGTTGAGTACAGCATGGTTTCAGAGATTTTCAGAGAGTTTGGAGATAAATGGATTTTTAGAACCACCTCACGTGCCTGTGATTATGGGTGCCCTTGTCTCCCACTCTGTGCGCTCTCTCTCTCTCTCTCTCTCTCTCTCTCCTCTCTCTCTCTCTCTCTCTCTCTCTCTCTCTCTCTCTCTCCTCTCTCTCTCTCTCTCTCTCTCTCTCTCTCTCTCTCTCTCTCTCTCTCTCTCTCTCTCTCTCTCTCTCTCTCTCTCTCGAGAGAGAGAGAGAGAGAGAGAGAGAGAGAGAGAGAGAGAGGGAGAGAGCGAGAGGGAGAGTTGCTTCAACTCCTCCCTCCGTGGGCGTTCTTCTTGGCTGCAGCGGCCGTCACAAGCTTGTCACCAGTCTCAGTGCTTTGCTGCTGTCCTGTGCCTGTGGCTGCGCGGCCGCTGTTTGAGGAAGTCGGGATGGACTCGCTCGCTTCTTGGAGTTTTGGTTGAGAGAAGCTTTTGCGATTCTGGTCATATTTATGCTGCGTGTTTCAAAGTGTGTTCCACCTGTAATCTATTATGTAAATTTGCAATCCCGCATCGCCAGCAATCAGCGCGAAAACGAAAGCGTTTTCCCCCAGCCATTTTCATGAGAATGGCTGGGGTGAGAATGGCGTGACAAGTTAAAAAAATGCTTGCCTTCCTCTAGTCAGGAGAGCACTGTCGCCACTTAGTGGTCGGTAAAATAGATTATACACATTCTCTTGCTCCAATAGTGATCTCGAAGATGTAAAAGTTGTTGATTGATGTCCCACCGTCAAAAAAAAAAAATGTTTATGTAAGACGAGATATCTCGGCTCTGGCACTCAAGCGTTGGATTATGTAAGACGAGATATCTCGGCTATGGCACTTAACGTGTTAATACAGTTTGCATGCTGGAATTCTCCCCATGCGTAATTTGGATATCTCACAGTCACAACAACACCATCACATCATATACCTGTTAAAAACATCTGTGATTTGATGCACTTCGCCTGTTTGTCGCCGTGTTTGCAACGGGGAAACAGGGACATTTTATTGCTAGCATGTTTGTGGCTCTTTACATGTGATAAACGTTTTTCAGTGAATAATAGTTGATTGCCTCACTGATAATCTGCTGTTACCCAATTTGAGCAGCAGAATTTGATGTCCTGCCCTTCGTATTTTAATGGGACATCGTGCGTAATGATGTATCCAAAATGAATTCCGTTGCACTGCAAGAAGAATTGTTTTAGAGGTGCTTTTCAGAGCTCTTAGCGCAAAGAATTGCACTCATGGCAACAATAGCAGAATGCCATCTGTGTCCCGGACACGCCTGGTTTGGCATGGGGCACGCATACCCCATGCACATGCAGTATAATTATAACAGGCGTAGAGGTATATAGTGAGGCAGAGAGAATACCAATGCACTAGGGCATGCCCCCAATTTGTGCTGCGCTCGGCATTAAACAAGCGCAAAATACCGCTTTTACGACGATAGGGACCCAAGCCACACGGACATACTAGGGTCCGTGTGGCTCGCAGAGCGGGACTTGGGTGGCACTTGTATAGAAGGTACAGGCTCATGTCCAGAGCATGGACTGAGTGAGCGGGTGGGACTTGTCTAGAAGGTACAGGCTCATGTCCAGAGCATGGACTGAGTGAGCGGGTGGGACTTGTCTAGAAGGTACAGGCTCATGTCCAGAGCATGGGCTGAGTGAGCGGGTGGGACTTGTCTAGAAGGTACAGGCTCATGTCCATAGCATGGACTGAGTGAGCGGATGGGGGTGTTGATGATGGATTACTTCTGTTACTGTATATTGTTAAATAGCACTTTTACAAACTATTAATGTCCCCGTGGTTATAAGTTCATTGCATTACAATTCATCCTGAATTTCATGTTATGTGGCTGGATTATTTGGAAGGGAGAAAAATTGGTGAGTAAACAAGTAAAAGTTTAATCATTTATTTTCCTCCATCTGCCAGTGAATTGTGAAAATGCAACAAGATGATAGTGCTGCATTAGGCTAGCAGCTATATATTCGGAAGATAACTTTGTGGGCAAAGATAAATGGAAAACTATAGACAGATATGACTTGAATGCCACTTGTAAAATCGGTGTCCACCCGCTATGCCGACCACTCGCAATGCCGACCTTAGGTTTAGGCGTGGGGGGTGGGAGAGGTTAGGTTTTGGGTTAGGGTCTGGGGGAGGTTAGGTTTAGGCGTGGGGGTGGGAGAGGTTAGGTTTTGGGTTAGGGTCTGGGGGAGGTTAGGTTTAGGCATGGGGGCTGGGAGAGGGGAGGTCGGAACAGCGAGAGGTCGGAACAGCGACATGGAACCGTAAAATCGCCTTTTCCACCATTTAACCGTAATGCGACAAGTGACTTTTGGGCAATGTGTAAACAGGCGCTCACTTTTTGGCACATGTCACCCCGTTATGGCATTGAAGGTTTTTCCATGGAGTGGAGAATTTGCTTTCTGGAATATATCTCTGATGTCGACTACATTAAAAAAATTAATTAAAAATCTGTCTCGCATAAACACTGATTCCTGCAGCACACTACGGTACGCCATACCCCCCCCCCCCCCACTGTCTACTCTCTATACACCAGATATTTTAGTCATGTGTGGAAACAACAATGCCTCTTTTCTGAAAGGGTAACTCCGGGGAATGCCTGGACCTGATTTAACGGGCATAGTCCAGAGTTCATGTCTAAAGGTGGCTTAGGTAAGCTCAGCGAATACGTTTCAGAGCCATATTTATTTGAGACTTTTGGGAGGAGCTGCTACTTGATCATGTAGGCACTTCCCGGAATTAAATGGAAAATTAAGGAAACAAGCTAGCCATTGCTATTCGGGGACACGATCATCTTGCTGCACCAGCAGAATTTTTGTTGGTTGTCAAAACTTTTCATGAAAAAAGTTTTCACAATAATAAAACCGGTGGTGTAGTGAACTAGTTCCATTGCATGATCGTCACAAGGCAAACAGAAACAACCACCAAAAAAAACACAAGTATTACTGTAATTTATGCTTTTTCCTGTAAAAAATTCTATCTCCACATCGCTAAAATAATAATTACAATGACATGAATTTCTATCAGAAAGATTCACATCAGCTTCAAACGGTGGGTAAACTCTGCAAATATTCTGCAAATAAACAGAACAGATGTTTTTAAAAATATATATCTTGAAAAGCAATCCTTGTGAAACAAGTGACTGACTGTTGGAACAATGACCACCACAGGCCACCCAGAATACAAACTGATTAACATATGGGGGGGGGGGGGGCAGCATTCCAGTGGTAAAAGACCCTGTATGGCTGTAAATCCCTGTTTTATTACATGAGACATGGTAACAATGAATACTTCTTACAACCATTAAGTGCCATCAGTTGTGTAGAAACTCATTCTGACTAAATTCTGTGAAGGCGACCTAAACAGTGTGCCAAAAAGATTGGTGATTACAATTAAAGGAACACTCCGCCCATTTTCAACCAGCTTTGTATCATTAGAACATCAGTAGTATATCAGAAAACTGTAAACGATTTTGAAGTCTGTCATTTAATTTGACAGTTATTGAGTGTTAAAGTGTGGACCAGTGACATCACTGGTCCACACTTTAACACACTAACTCAAATGAATAACTCATTAACTCAAATCAACTCTCAATAACTGTCAAACTAGATGAATGATGAATAGTTTGACAGTTATTGAGAGTTGATTTGAGTTAATGAGTTATTAATTTGAGTTAGTGTGGACCAGTGATGTCACTGGTCCACACTTTAACACTCAATAACTGTCAAATTAAATGACAGACTTCAAAACCGTTTATAGTTTTCTGATATACTACTGATGTTCTAATGATACAAAGCTGGTTGAAAATGGGCGGAGTGTTCCTTTAAGGCATCATCAAAATTTAAAAGTAAAGACTGTTGTGTGCATCACACTTAAATCTGGTACTTTTCAAGTACAAATTAGGTTAAACTGAGTTTAGATTACCCCCTCCATACACATGCACGCACACGCGCACGCACGCGCACACACACACACACACACACACACACACACACACACACACACACACACACACACACACACACACACTGTATTACAATTAGCACACAGTAACAGGCAACTAACATTACAAAACAAAAGCACCTTGAGATTGGGCTTCACTTAAACCACTTTTAAACATGAAGTCTGGATCATGTCTGGCTAGCCAGAGCAGGATATTTTCCGGTTTCACCTTTTTAAACATGAGGGGTCTTTGTTTAGAAACAGCTGGAAATGGTCAGTATTCTCTCAGCCAGTGGGTGGGGGTGGGCGGGAGCATGCACGTTATTCCCTACAAGGCAAATAGTTGTTGTGTGAGTCGTCGTCGGCGCTGTGCTAAGTTGAAACAGCTTTAGCGAATCTGTAACCAAACTCCATTCAAAAACATGCCGTTTTAACGGAGGGTCCATTCCGACCACGAGTGGTGGCAATGTGCCAAAAATGAGCGCTTCCGCCTTTGTTACATAAAGCCGCCCAGTCAAAATAGTGGTCGGACCGTCGTCAATCACTGTGGGTGATTTATGTGTGGCATTCAAGTCATATCTGACTAGTTTTCAATGTATTTATCCCCACAAAAAGGCCTATGTCTCACTTTTTCTGACATGGGATTAAGCAAGCAGCGCAGCAGTAAGCGTCCCTCCTCTGTGATGCACCGGGACCTGCCTGCCTGCATAGCTGAAGCGCGTTGGGATCCCTCTACCAAACAATTCAAGCCGTTTGCAGCACTTGAGGAAACCGTGAGTTTGCTCGTTTAATTCGTTGATATAAGCGATTGCCCGAACGATTCATTAATTAATAAACTACGTGAACGTGAAGTGCCACCACCCGCCCATTCAGACATAACAGCTACATGATCAGGATCATGACCTGCCAGTGTTTAACAACAGCTGCTTTTCCTATAATGCAGATCTTATACAAGGGGTTGAGATGCATATGATACGGACTCGCGGGAGTGCGCGTAAGCCGGCTAATTGTTGTTTAACATGCAGGCCAACCGGCTCGGAGCTGGTTATAATCCTGATTCCACTGCATGTTAAGAAGTGGCTTCATACACATAGATGTAATGACACCAGAACAACACACACAGCCTATAAATATACATCTAAAGTTCAACAATAAGTTACAACAGGGCTTCCCAACCCTTTTTGGCTTGTGTTGTGACCCCACTTTGACGTCACAAAAATCTAGGGACCCCAGACAAATTTCGGCACATCGGTAAAATTATCATCAGTGACATCATCAGTGACATCATCAGTGACATCTTTAATCTCGTTTGTTGTAGCAATACATTTTATTTTGAACTTTTATACTAGTCTCTCCTGATTTAAAACACTTTGTGAAGCCAGTCGACTCACAGTCATGTAGACATCATCCATCGCATGCTTAAAGGAGGACTTACCCCCTAGATATGTATTAGAACAGTGATTTGAAAATACCTATGGAAAAAACCAAGAAATGACATATGCTCTTGTCTATACTAGACTCTTTGGCTGTGTTCAAGTCAAGATTGTTTTTCAGAAATCGACGCCATTACAGTTTGCCTACTGCCTCAAAAATAATTTATTTGAGAGGGGCAATATCTTTATAAATATCAACAACTAGCCAACGCTGGTGGCCTGTATGGAAACAGAAAATCTGAAAATGGTTGATAGTTATATCAATTTGGCCATTCAGTGGCGAACTAGAAATTTAATTATTTTTGTCCCATTTTGTCCCATGTGTGTGTGCGTGCCTTGTCTAAACTTACGTTAAAAGAGCCTCGCTGCTCGCAGCACACAGCACAGTGAGGACAAACCTCTCGCTCTGGGGTAACACAATGTGAGATTTCTCCACGTAATTCCCTCGTCTAACTAGAGATAAACCGCGCAATGAAATCCGTTTTTAATTTGCGTTTTGGGGCTTTTCGTGATTCTTGTTGAAAGTTACAACACCTCTGATTTTTCCTCTCAGGGCGCAGGCAGAGCAGGGCAGGGCTCTTCTCCTCCTCGGAGCACACACACACAGACAGAGCCAGTCGCTCTGCTCTGCTGACTTGATTTCCTGAGAAGTTGGCGTTGCTTGTACACAGTGATGATATTATATTAGCCGATATGTTTAGAGAAGCTTTGTCACGTTGTCACGTCGTAGTATAGCGTTATATTTTACATGTCCGCTAAACTGCGACGAGATTTGTTTGCTGAAATGTCAGACTGTTGAAAGCCCCCGCCTCTCACTGCTGCTGTGTGCAGTGTGCGCGCGCCCCGCGGGTGCATGAGAGAGCAGACTCTCCCGTTTGACTGGCCGGGAGAAAGTGCTTCCAAGTCGGACTGATAGCCGCGGAAATGTCAGACTGTGCTCTCTCTGCTCTCAGAGCACAGAGAGCCCAGCTGCTGCTGTGAGCTTGGGGCTCGTCCATGAGGTTTACAGTACGACTCTCTCCCGCCTGCCTGGGCTGGAGACAGTGATTTCAACTCGGACTGATAATATAAACATCATCATTCGAGCTTATCCAGGTAAGATATTAATAAAGTAATGACACATTCAGCGGGAAACTAACTATAATTAAGACATGTGCCAACTTTGACGACGTTTGGTTCAGTATTTTAAGAGCAAACTTCAATAGGAATAGGCTTGGAGTTCTGAGGAGCCGAAAGGGTACAGGGGGGGTAGGGGAGTAATTATCTTGAAATCCCATAGTCTTTGGGAACACTGTGACGTCAGTGTGTTCCTAATATCCCATTCATTTGAGAAAAAAAAAAGCAGTCTTCCACCCTTAGAGGGCGCTTATGCCAGATATGCTGCTGAAAAATGATACAAATGGTCAAATGGCAACAGTTTGGTGTCAAATGTGGAAATTTTGACCAGAATTCTTCACACATCACCCCCAAAGTCATATATATTGGTTAAAAGCTGAAAAAAAGTGTTTTGGAGGTAAGTTCTCCTTTAAAGAGTGTGGTGCAGGTAAAAAATAATAATTTACAGTTAGGACTCAAGATTCTTATGAAAATACCCCTAAAAAACAAAAACAAAATTAAAACATGCCCCCAGGGCAGAAATATGGAGGAAAAAGGTGGCATTATAATGCACATGCTAAAAAAATGCCATCTGGGCAGATAACACCTGTGACGTCAAGTCAGGCTACTGTACTTACTGTAATAATAATAATATACAGTCAATGTGTACAGCAGAAAACTTTCCAAAACACCAGACGTACAATAATTATCGTATTTGTACAATAATTATCGTAGCATAAATAAACCCGCAAATCGAGCAATAACCGTACACAACTTCACTCAAATCAACTCTCAATAACTGTCAAACTAAATGAATGCCTGTTAAACGGTGTTGTAGAAAATTGAAGTTCCATTGGCATTTCCTAATCAATAAGCTTTTCAGGAGTGTCCCTTTAATGTGTTGACAAAATGTGACCGAATTGACAGAACCTAAAGGCATTTTCTGTATAGTTTTGGAAGTACAGTACAGTACAGTACAGTACAGTACACAATATCATTTAGTTTTCGGCTCTTATTTTTTATTTCACTTAACACATTGAGTGCCAGCCGTTTTTTCAATGCTGTAGGTAGGTTGTGCCAGTTTTTTTTTTGAGGATTCTGGCTCATTTTACAAGAGCCGAGGATTATTTTCTGTTAGGACTTCGTGAACACCAATCATCTAAAAAGAACTAATAGAATGTGTGCTTTCTCTGTCTAAAAGAGTTAGTTTGTAGTAGTTATGTAGATATTAGCCGTTGAATACAGCATGGTTTCAGCGTCTGAGAAGGAAAGCTGAGAAAAATGCAGTTTTGTGAAATTCAATCAAACAGGCAGAACAGTCACTTTAACCATTTATTTTTGGCATCAGTGAGACATCAGACATCTGAACAATAGTTGTTTTCAATAATGGAGGAATAATACAATAATAAAATAAATAAATGTCAAAATAAATACAAAACAAGAGCAGACCACAGGTCACTCAGCTTTTTTTTTTTTTTATAGTTTTTTTTTTTATAGGTTTTTTCGGTTAGTGATCAAACCGGTTTGGGCTCGTACACCGAATCCAGAACTGCTCCAAAATGTAATGGGTACTTCCTTGGCCCATGTTACACCCATCCACAAAGTTACATGAAAATTGGCAGGTACTTTTTATGTATTCCTGCTAGCTAGCAAACAATCAAACAAAGAGCAAAAACAATCCCTGGCAGGTTTTTTTTTTTTACGACCCATGCCTACTCAGCGCCAGCGCCGCTGAGCAAGGTTCTTGTCTGAGTGGTACTCCTCATAGCAGCTACCCCTGTGTAATGCGACCCTACATTTGACACACAGGTAGCGTGTCTCTCTTCTAAGATCTTTCTTTGCACAAACGCTACACCTCCTCGTTGGGTGCATCTTTTTTGGGTGTGGCTGGTATGAGGACCATTACATGGCCCGCTAGATTGACCTCCAGCCTGCATTGAGGGTCCAGGTATGGTCGCCGGGGCATGGTTGCAGGTTGGTCACTGCCCCCCGCCCCCACCTCCTCCCCGCCACCCCCCACCTCCTCCCCGCCACCCCCCACCACAGGTCTGGTCCATGCACCGACAACACTCAGGATGAAATCCAGCAATGTTTTACACTTTCTCTGGCGTTTAGCTGGGTGTTTAGCTTTGTACAGAACAAAGGCGTTATAAAAAGACATCTGAAACATGTACATGACAAATTTGAAGGGCCACCTGGATGTCTTCCTGGCAAACGGATAGTACGCGATGTTCTGGTCCAATCTGTCGACCCCATTCATGTACTTGTTGTAGTCTACAACACACTTGGGTTTTGTGTGTGGGACCCTCTCTCTGCTGCCTTTCTGCCTGACCTGCACTGTCTCCATCGTGTCGTCGTGCAGAGTGGAAACCATTTTCACGATCCTTTTGTCTCGCCAGGCCAGAACCATGGTGCCACCATTGTGGCGCATGACCGTTTCCCCCAGCTTCACGGTGTGGTTGGTGACCATGGTAGCAGGTGGCTCGCCCCTGTTCCTCCTCAGAGTGCCACAGACATGGGTCTGACACTCCAGCAGCTGTGCACACATTGAAACAGAGTTATAGTAGTTGTCCATGTATAGGTGGTAACCCTGCCCTGCCAAGTCCCCGAGGAGGAACTCCACCGTCTCGCCTAGGGTGGACCGCTCACCACAGTACGGCTTCATACTGTAGCAGTAACCTGTCTGGGAGTCACAGAGTATGTAGGACTTTATCCCATACTTTATGGGTTTCTGTGGGTTGTACACTTTGAATGCCAACCGCCCACGCCACAGGAGCATCCCCTCATCAATACTGATGTTTTGACTCGGTGTGAACATTGCTCTGAACTTTTCTAACAGGTCGTTCAAAACTGGCCGGACCTTGAACAACTTGTCTGCACCATCAACATCAAAATTGTTACTGAAATGGAGGAATCGTGTTAGCAGTTGAAAGCGGTTGCGAGACATGGTTTTGTTGAAGTGGGGGGTAGCATACAATTCATTTGTGGACCAGTACATGGCCAGTTTAGGCTTCTTGACGATCCCAGTGAGGAAGTATAGTCCCAAGAAGCTCTTGAATTCTGCCACATCAGTGTCCTTCCACCTCCCAAGCCTTGAATGTGGCAGAGCCTCCCTGACCTGACTGATGCACTGGTGTGCATACAAGTTAGTTTGGACTACAATGGCCTGGAGCAGCTCATCGTCCAGGAAGAGCTGGAAGAAGTCAACTGGTTTAGCAGCAGCACCACCACTATGAGGACCCGGTTCTGCTGTGAAGGGGATGTGGGTTGGCTCCCAGTCAACGTCACACCAGGCTGGACCTGCAGGCCGTTTCCCACTTCCAGCTCCACTGCCACAATCTGCAAATTATAGAAATACATAATTACCATAAAATAGTGTTTTTTTTATGTGTGGTACTGAATTCTGGCTGGAACCTGTGATGTGAAAATAAACCTGATTCTGAAGTGTGATCTTACCCATTTTCCTGGCACCAGTGGCTGTGGCACCAGATGCTGTACCGCTACAGCTGGCTACAGTAGGCTCATCTTCAGAGTCTGAAATTCAGTAAAATGAATTGACTGACTGCTGGCTTTTGTATAGTCATAGTAATTACATTTACACAAGTTACACAAGTCATCTCAAACATCGTCTTACCACTGCTCTCTGGAGCTTCGCTCCTGGATGGCTTCCATTCTTCTTCAGAATCCGCGTCTGGAGAAGACGTGAGCTCACTCGACTCGGACTCATCAGTCAGCCCAGCAGCAGCAGCCGCGACGTGCATGGGCTCACCCCGTTCGTCATCCGAGACCTCGGAATCGGTCTCCGGCACAAGCTCGTTTCGGACGGAAAAGAAATCCAGCAGTGATCTCTGATCGGCCGATCGCTTGCGTGTGGCCGCCGAAGACCGCTTGCGTTTGGCCGGCATGGCACAAACACGCCACCCGCTCCCAACTAAACTGAAATAAAACAACTACTGCTACGACTAGCTCAAACTGAACTGAAATAAGGCTAATCTACCGGCTACCAACTCGATCAAACTGAACTAGAATAAACTGAACTAGAATAAAGGCTAAATACTAAAATGAACTGACGCTAACGCTAAATGTGCTAAGCTAACTACAATGAACACTAACTGTAACTACGCGCTAACTAAGTATCTAAACTAAATCTACTATAAAGACTATACTAAACACTACTACTGTACTAACAACTAACAAACTAAATCAACTACGCTAACCAACTCGCTCTAAATCTGACTCTAAATTGCTAAATTGCTGAAATTCTCTATCTATAAATCGCTACTAATGCTGTCTCTCTTTGTATCTCAACTTACCTACTATCAACCCACGCCGATCAAACGATCCCGCCTTCCTTATATAGAAATCTTTGTTAGAGTACTTCCGGGGCAGCGGGAGAGGTCGGATCCACATTCACATATTGCCCAAGGGCGCCAGCTAGTGGAAACCACTGAAAAAGATGTAAGCCGAGATATCTCGTCTTTGGCACTCAACGGTTGGATTCTGTAAGCCGAGATATCTCGTCATTGGCACTCAACGTGTTAATTAACTAAAAATATTTTTCACACCTAATTTTAGTTTTTAGTTTAGTTTTAGTTCAATATAGTAACCTTGCTGCACGCGCACGCATGCGCACACACACACACACACACACACGCACACGCACGCACTCACAGAGAGAACCTGATTACTTTGTAGTTTTAAATACTGTCTTGAAGGAATGCACTTTCTCATGCTCAATCACTCCATGAGTACCTACAATGTCTTTGTGTGTGTGTGTGTGTGTGTGTGTGTGTGTGTGTTTGTGTGTATGTGTGTGTGTGTGTGTGTGTGTGTGTGTGTGTGTGTGTGTCCGTCCGTGTATCACATCAGCACCACTCCATTAAATCAGTGTTTGTCACCAGCAGACTGTGATGCAGCAGACAAAGAGCCCTATAGAAGGAGCACAGCCTCTATGACTCCTCGCAGCATGCAGAAAAAGGCTTGATTGTATTCACACTTGGGGTGAATGTATCACTGAATGAATGACACAGCCCATACACTCATGGGGTGCACGTAACTCCGCCAATGCCTCCAGTCTTTCTGTGCCTGTTCACATCAGTTCACATTCAAATGTTAACTCGGGTTGAGCCGAATACTCGGATGAAACGAGTATCCTGCACAGATCATGTACCTTTTACGAGTACGAGAATCATCCGAGTACAATGTGTCATTATCCGTACTCGTGATTAGTCAGTCAAAACAACCTGGTGTTAAATGCTCAAAAAACAATGGAGATGATTGTGGATTACAGGAGGAACAAAGCCCCACCTTCCCCCATCACCCTGGGTGACTCCCCAGTCAACACTGTGGAGTCCTTCCGCTTCCTGCGGACCATCATCAGTCACGACCTAAACTGGGAGCTGAACATCAGAGCTCTCACCAAGAAGGCACAGCAGAGGATGTACTTTGTGCGGCAGCTGAAGAAATTCAAAGTGCACTTCTACACCTCCATCATTGAGTCCATCCTCACCTCCTCCATCACCGTCTGGTATGCTGCTGCCACTCTCAAAGACATCAACAGACTTCAGCGCATCATCCGCTGCGCTGAGAGGATAATCGGATGCAACCTGCCATCCCTCCAGGACCTGCATGCAGCCAGGACACTGAAGCGGTCTCGCAAGATCATGGCCGACCCCTCCCACCCTGGCCACAAACTCTTTGATACGCTCCCCCACGGCAAGAGACTGAGGTCTACCAAGACCAGAACCACCCGCCACAAGACCAGCTTCTTCCCAACCGCCATCAGCCTCACCAACAAGGCCCGGAAACCCCTTTCGCCAAGGACCTCACCAACAACCCCCCCCCCCCACACACACACACACACACAAACTCACTACCTCCTCCTAAACTCAATTGAACTCCCCCCCTCCATAAAACTGGAACTCATATCTAATTTAATGCCTGGTTAACCGGGACTGTAAATTCATGTAAATCCACTGCACATTTAATGCCTATTTAACTTAGCCTGTAAATTGCATGTACATTAAATGTAAACTCTTACTTAACTCCGACTGTAAATTCATGTAAATCCACTGCCTATTTAACGCCTATTTAACTCAGTCTGTAAATCTCATGTAAATTCAACTTTATCATAAGTTATATTATATTATATCGTAAATTCATATTTATCATCCACAGAACACTTCACCACTCATGTACATATTGTATATATTGACTCGATTTGATTTGATTTGATTGCACTTGCAACTTTGTGATTGTCTTTAGTTATCTTCCTACTTCTTATCTCTGTATATTGATGTGACCGCTACGCTGCATACAGACACTAAGACAAATTCCTCGTATGTAACTTGCATACTGTGGCAATAAAAGTGATTCTGATTCTGATTCTGATTCTGATTAGGGCTGAGTATCGTAAAAATAAAAAACGATACCAATACCAATACCAAGTGATACTGATACAAGAGTACTTCATTTGATACGATTTTTAGCCATACTTTGAACATTTTGGTGGGATCTCGGCAAGCTAAACTGCCATAACAAACAACTTAAGCCACACCCATTTTCAGTCGAAACCGCACCCACTTACGATTTAAACCCCGCCCCCTCCGAGTACAGATCCACATCATTTAGTTGTTAAACGATAAACATCCCTAATGTTAACTCTTAACATTGTAGTCTGTTGACACCTGAGCATGTAAAAGTTCTGTTTTGTACTGTAGGCTATTTGTGTGTGAGAGGGAGGTTTGCCATGCCAGCTAGACTAGTTTTCACATTTTCAAACAATTAAGAAATAGGTCACAGTGTGAATGCTGCTACACCTGTCTGCTTCAGCTGATCTGCGTGTGTGTGTGTGTGTGTGTGTGTGTGTGTGTGTGTGTGTGTGTGTGTGTGTGTGAGAGAGAGAGAGAGAGAGAGAGAGAGAGAGAGAGAGAGAGAGAGAGAGAGAGAGAGAGAGAAACCAGTTTGTCTAGAGAATCAGCTGACTGGCTCATTGCTGAGTACATTATCATTTTGAGCTAAACTTCTTTGTTGCAAACTACCTTTCAACCACATTATCATCACAACTTTATTTGTCCAAGACATTTATATTGGCAAATGTGTGTCTATTCATGTTTTCCTCTGTTTTATTATATGATATTAGCCTCTGGCTAATTCTGGCATATTGACATTCTAACAAATGGAAGTTAATATGCATTGTCCATATCAAATAAATAAATAAATAAATAAATAAATAAATAAATAAATAAATATGATGATAGCGCACCTATTTTTCAGATAAAAAATACGCATCCAATCTCTCACTTTCGTCGTTATAATCATATACTCAATATGAATGCTTTATTAACCCTCCTTGTACCTTTACAATGTTAGAAGTGCAGACTATGTACTCAAACATACGGATTAACGATTCTCTCACCTAGATAGACATACCCAAAATAAATCACGATAGCTCCTCAACCATAAGGCCTATATGCATATTTCTGGTCTTCTTTGAAAGGTACTGTAAGAAGCTATGGAATATGAAACGGACAGTCAGGACCGCAGAGAAAATCATCTGTGTCAACCTGCCACCAAGACTTGTACTCCTCCAGAGTCAAGAAAAGGGCAGGAAAGATCATCACTGACCCATCTCACCCTGGCCATGATCTGTTTGAACTCCTCCCCTCCGGTAGGCGCTAGAGAGCACTGTACGCCAAAACCACCAGTACATGCATGGGGAGACGACTCTATACATGAATATTATTCTCCGGGGCATACAAGCAGGCGAGGAGAGAGAAAGAGAGGAGCAGACAGAGGGGCAACCAGCAAGACAGCGAAGCTTGCGCTGTGTCACCACGGAGGATTTCCCCTCTCTCATCAACAGTGCTGTGCTGGAGACAATTCTTCCATGTCCCAAAAGTGAAAGGAAGAAGTGGCCAAAACAGAGGGACCGAATGGGAAACTATCCATCAATCAGCTAAATATATATAGAGTCATTTCCATGTTGCCAGACACTATTGACAGTTTGAGCCTCCCAGCCAGCAAAACAAGCAGTTTTATTAGTGAACGTGTATTGACGATGTGCTGCGAGCTTGCCCTGTACAGTACACTGTGTAGTTGTTTGAGCACATTGCTCCAGCTATAAACAAGGCTATCCCAGTGAGTACTCGACCAATTTGAAAAAAATGTATCACGATGAGTTTATTAGACACATACAGTGTGGAAAATAGGCTCCAGGTTGAAAAACAAAACGAAATTCTCCTTTAAGAACTAAGAAGGACCGATCAGATCGGAGATCGGTGAGACTTCCGGCTTGGTGGCTGCATGGAGTAGTCTGTAGTCACATGCTGTGTCTCGCTCCCGCAACTTAAAAAACAAAAACATTTTTTGAAGTGGAAGCTTTAATTTGTCATGACGCTGTAAATGACCCTCCTGGAGAAACTAGCAGCAAGGTCAGCATGGCATCCATTGCTAGCCTCTTACAAGAGCTCAGACAGGCTCTCTCTGCTGACTTCAAGTCAAGTATTGCGACACTCGAGACTAAGCTGGACCGCATCCAAGTCAGAGTATCGGACAACACCTCGAAGATTACTGCTCTTGAAGCTAATGCTAACTTACAGGACCAACACTTGCTAGCACTTGAAACCAGCTGTGCGTCACTGACGGAAAACAATGCTAAACTGTTAGCCAAAGTCACCGACCTCGAGTCACGCAGTCGCCGCAATAATATTAGAATAATCGGCCTGCCTGAATCAACTGAGGGTCCCCACCCCACTAGTTTCTTCTCGGAGCTGCTCCTGGAGGTCTTCAGAGGGACCCTGGACTCGCCGCCCGAATGCGACAGGGCCCACCGGGCACTTGGCTCTAAACCGACGCCGGGGCAGAGACCAAGGCCTATCATCGTCCGGCTCCATAAATATCAGCTCAAGGAAAAGATTATTTGTGAAGCCCAGACCAGAAGAGGCAGGCTACTCTACCTGAGGCACCCCCATCGCCATCTACGAGGACTACGCCCCAGAGGTCATGCTGCAGTGTTCCAGCTATCGAGAAGTGATGTCTGAGCTCTACAACCGAGGCCTCAAGCCTGCGTTGCTTTTCCCGGCCAGACTCTCCATCGTGACAAAGGAGGGAGGTAGGAGAAGATTTTCCTCGGTTACAGAGGCCAAGGAATACTTAATGTCCACCCATTCTGACACTGGTTAGCCTGGGCATTTTCATTTTTTCTTTTTGCCCCAGTCTCCATTTGGCTGCCTGACCAGCTAAGCTAAATTTACAAAGCTCTCCTTGGTCTGTCACCCCCCTACCTGTGTAGCTTGTTGCATACTGCACCTGCCGCGTATAACACCCGTTCTGCTAACCTCATCCTGCTGAAAGTCCCCAAAACTCACTCTGTAATCGGTCAGTCATCTTTCCATTCTGCTGTGCCCACAGACTGGAATGGCTTACAAAAAACACTAAAACTGGACAATTTCATCTCCAAATCAGCTTTCAAGGACTCTATCATGAACATATTCACTGACACCTGCAACTGCTTCCTAAACTAACCCTATTCCCCTGGGGGACCCCCCGGCATTCCGAAATGTCGGCACTCCGAAATACCGGCATTCCGACAAAATTGTCGGAATGGAGATCTGTCTCGCCATTGCGGAAGAACCCTAACCCTAACCCGGGGGACCGGCTGGAGCTAACCTCTCCCAGCCCCCACGTCTAAACCTAACCTCTCTCACCCCCCATGCCTAAACCTAACCTCCTGCAGACCCTAATCCTAAACCTAACCTCTCCCACCCCCCACGCCTAAACCTAACCTCCCCCAGAACCTAACCTCTCCCACCCCTGTAGGCTAAATAACTCAAGATGCTATGTCGGAAAGGCGGACCTAATATCTTTCGCAATGGCGAAACCTTTTTTGGAGATAAAAAGGGCCGCCTCTCCGAAAGCATAGAAGTCAATGATCGGAATGCCGACACTTAGGAATGGCGAGAGGATCCCATTCCCCTGCCTGTCTGCTCTGACTGTTTTTGTTTTATTTGCTCTGTCTGTCTTGCTATGTATTAACTGTGTTTTAACTTGTGTTTTAATTTGTTCTAAGTAACTTTGTATTTATTTTATCCCCTACCCCCTTTTATCCCTCAAAAGGCTGTGCATTCTGCCAGGTCGCCATTGTAAATAAGAATTTGTTCTTAATGACTTACCTGGTTAAATAAAGGTTAAATAAAATAAATAAAATAAATAAAATAAATAAAATAAATAAAATAAATAAAATAAATAAAATAAAATAACCAATTAGCTACTTGTTGCTACTTCTACTAACTCTTGCTAGCGGGCCTGTTGTTAGAGCGATGCTAAACTAGCTACGTAGCAAACTGGTAAGTTACTGATTAGTAAATCACAGTCTGGTAGCAGTATGGGAAAGTGAAGCTCCAGCGCAATAATAATATTATATCTACATGACTCAGAGAAATCGATTCCCCCTCTTCTAGAACTATTCACCTCCTTCGGTAAGTTGTCCGGATATACAATCAACTGGACAAAGAGTGACTTTATGCCTCTCTCCAATGTTTTCACTCCTGGTTTCTTGGAAAATCTCCCTTTAAATTGGCAAAGGACCATCTCACCTATCTTGGCCTCACCATACCAAGAGATCCTACATTTACATTTAAGCTGAACTTCGTTTCAAGACTTAAACAATGTATAGAAAACTGGAAAATTCTCCCTTTGTCTATGATTGGCCGCATCAATTCCGTTCCGATGGTTTCACTCCCTAGGTTCCTCTATTTGTGTCAAAATATTCCCATTTCCCTCACTTCCGGGTTTTTCAAAGAGCTGGACTCTATAATTATATCTTATATCTGGAATGATAAGAAAACCTCGAAAACCCATTTGCAAAAGCCCAAGCTTGAAGGCGGACTGGCCTTACCAGTGTTCAGGCACTACTACTGGGCTGCCAATGCTAGAGCCTTAATGTTTTGGACTCCTGACAACTTGATTTCTGGGACCCAACTTTGGCTAAATATGGAAGCCAGCTCTATTACAGACTCATCCCTGTCAGCAATGATATTCTCTAAGCTAGAAACACCAGAGGCTCTTAAGAATTTAACCTTTGTGGGAAAAAACTCAGTCAAAATCTTTAACCAGATCAGAATAGTTCTGAGTATACCAGACGTCTCCGCTTATATACCAATTTGTTTTAATCACACTTTTTTGCCTGCAAGGTCAGACAGAACCTATCGTGCCTGGAGTGAGAAAGGGCTGTGTTCAATCAGAGACTTATACATAGATGGCCATTTCGCCTCTTTCGACCTTCTGAGGAGGAAATTTGAGTTACCCAACACGCATTGATTTAGATATCTACAGAGATTATGTACGCTCTAAGTTTCGAGATTTTGAAGTTCTCCCAGACAAACACACTCTCTATGGGTGCCGCGTCTATGTGCCGACAGGCCGCAGTGCCGACAGGTCGCAATGCCGATACCCCACAAACAGAACCAGCTGAGCGAGGCGGCGTGCAGCGTGTCGGTGGAGCTAACCTCTCCCAGCCCCCACGCCAAACCTAACCTCCCCCCATGCCTAAACCTAACCCCCCCCAGACCCTAACCCAAAACCTAAACTCTCCCAGCCCCCACGCCAAACCTAACCTCCCCCCATGCCATGCCTAAACCCAAAACCTAACCTCTCCCACCCCCACGCCTAAACCTAAGGTCGGCATTGCGGGTGGTCGACATAGCGGGTGGACCCCCTCTCTCTGAGGTCTTGTTGAGTCCCCCCCACTCCAGGCACCTTATTTCTAGACTAGTACACTTGTTCGATAACTATAACAGGGCGCCCACTGAGAAGATTAGAGAGGCATGGCACGACGAACTTGGTGTTGATCTATCGCAGATTATATGGGACAGGAGTTTGTCTATGGTCCAGTCTTGCTCAGTTAACAGCAGACACCAGCTGACCCAATTCATAGTTACTCACCATCTTCACTATTCCAAATCGAAATTGCACAAGATTTACCCATCTGTCTCACCACTATGCGATAGGTGCCAGGTGTTGGAGGGTACATTGCCACATGCTTTTTGGCTTTGCCCTTTAATATCCAGATTCTGGGCCAAAGTTTTCGACTGATATTCTAAGGCCTACAGAGTAACTCTTAACTCATTCACTGCCAATATCTGACTGGCATTTTTGGCACAGGCCAAGTATTTCCATAATGTTTGGTCATCTTTCAAGACCCACAGTAAATTCTGTACTAGGACTACAGTGATGTCCAATACCTCGAAATGAAGATCTAAGTCTCTACTTTCACCCCCAAAAAGAAAGTTAGCTTTTAGCATGTTCTGTACTCTACTTATAACCCTTTTTATACACCCCATGTTCACCAAAAAAGCCTGTCTGGGAAGAGAAAAGGGAGAAAAAAGCATTTTTGTAAAAGGGCACAATCTCAGGCATAACTCACTCTCAATTCTTTTATTTTGAACTGTATTGACATCAGACATGTAAATATTATTCGTTAGGACACAAATGACAAAAAAAAAAAATATATATATATATATATATACACACATGAAGTGCTTTTTTTTTACATTCAACAATACAGTTTACTCGGTGTGAGTGTGCAGACAGACAGACAGACAGACAGACACACCGACAGACAGACAGACAGACAGACAGACAGACAGACACACACACACACACACACACACACACACACACACACACACACACACACACACACACGATCCCCCTTTTAGATTTCTAACCCAACATAGGATAAGCAATAACCACGCCCTGTGGCGCTGGGATTGGCCAGGAGCAACACTGGAGGGCGAGCAGCCCAGCGATTTCATGAACCAACTGAAGAGCTCTTGAGAAGGACAGCGAGCTGCTGTGAGTGCCTTCTGCCCGCTGCTGCCTAGCTGTTCCTGTGTTTATTTTGATTTGTTCTGGTACACCGCCCTCTTCCATGTCTCCCTGTCATATCTATGATCGTTCCCGTTTTCCCCTCGGCTATTCAACACGTCCTCACCGCCCTCGCAAACTGATCGATCATTTCCTCATTCCTCCGATGATCAAACACATCTCTTGATTACTTTCTCCCGTTTTCTCCTGGCTGGCACAGAGGAAGGCGACTCCAGCTCGGCGTTTCAATTGCGTTTCTCCTGTCTGCACAAGGAAGCGTTACCCGTTCTCTGCTTTCCCTCTTGCTCAATTTCAAAACAACAGCTGCGGTATGTGTTTGATCGCGTGCTGTCGGCTACCCTTTGAAGGCAGGGACCTGTGTCTGTGTGACAGGCTGGGCAAGTGTTTGCTGCAGGCGCTGCACCAATAAAAACAAAAACACGTCAAACACGTCCTTGGCGGGGAAGGCCATTGCTGATAACACGTCAAAGACGTCATTGGCGGTGAATGAGTTAAGCCGGAGGCAGAACTTGCCATTTTCGGCTGTTCAGATTACTTCTCCCCATGGCTGTGCAGCAGTCCCTGACACAGGGGATGATTGTTGCCAAAATACTTATTTTGAAAGACTGGAAGTCCCCCTATCCACCCTCCTTTCAGCTGTGGCTGACAGACATGGTCTCAGTAGTGCACATGGAAAGACTCAGGTCTCTGAGGACTAATTCAATTAGGAAGTTCTCGACCATCTGGGACCCGTTTCTGGACTACCTGGGTGAGGTCAGAAATGTGTAACTTGCATATTCTTGCACATGTATTTAAGTAGGCTGGTAGCACCATGTTGTAATGTTTTAGTTTGTTTTTTTGTCTCCCATTTTGTTTTTGTTTGTTTTTCTTTCTCTTTTCTGTCTTTCAGTTTTAATTAGTTTACTTGTTTGTTTGTTTGTTTGTTTTTAACCAGTTAAAACCAAAATCTGTATAATCAACTGGATATGGGACTAAGTTTACGGATTAAGATTCAGATTAAGCACTCACACTGTCGGACACTGTCACACTGTATGCAATGCTTATTTGAAGATTATTTGTGTTGGTTTCTGTCCCGTCTGCAGTTGTGTTGTTCTTTGCTTGGGTGTGTACACCCAATTGCTTATGGCATTAAACTGATGTCTGAAAATGAAACAATAAAAAAATTATATACAAAAAAAAAAGGAGCTGATCGGTGCCATCGTCATCACCCGGTACAATAACAACACCTACCGCATCGATGACATTGAGTGGAACAAGTCTCCCAAAGATACCTTCACTCTGTTTGATGGCTCAACAACAACCTTCGTGGACTACTACAAAAAACATTACGGGATTACAATCAAAGAGATGGACCAGCCTCTGCTCATCAATCGGCCAAAGGAGAGGTCCAAGCCTGGTGGGAAGCAAATAATTACAGGCGAGATCCTTCTAGTGCCAGAGCTCTCCTTCATGACGGGCATCCCTGACAAAATGAAGCCATGAAGGACATAACCATGCATATCAATGTGAGTGCTGAACAGCACACACAGGCCATAAAGCAGCTTTTGAAGAACATCAGCACCAACCCTGACAGCCTGAAGGAGCTCAGCCGATGGGGACTGGACATCGGCAACAACATCATGGTGATTCAAGGCAGAACTCTGCCCATGGAGACCACGGGCCCTATCGTTGCAATCGGCGTAGAAACTGTGTTTAAGGCCTAGCGCTAGGCCGCCTAGCGCAGTTAGTGGGTGTGGACCAGCGCACTCGCTATCTTGGTATCGGCGCTACACGCAGCCTCAACCATTATAACCATGCCTTTTAAGCGTAAAATTATGCATAGTCCGCTCATTGGAGAATTGCAGTAAAGAGTCACACGCTTGCCTTTTAAGCTCCAATTCCTGGACAAATCCGGTAAAACCAGACAAAGCCAAGCGCTCTGCCCCCCCCTCCCTTCATCCAGTCTGTCTGTCTCCATATATAGGCTATTATTCCATATTATTATGCTTCTCAAACCAATCTAAATGTGTGTATATGTAAATACCCTACACTATAGCAAGATCAAAGTGAAAAGAATGTTCTAAATGCATCAGCTAGAAAAATATAGCCTATTAGATTGGTGAAAGTTTGTCCAGAAAGATATCATTTTCTCTCGCCTGCTGCAGGAAGGATGATGCACATAAATATACCCTACATTATGTAAAGTCATTGCATAAATGTGTTTTTATTGTAAAACTAAATGTGAAGTAGGGCCAAGTTATTGGAGCGGACATCACAGTATAGCACATGACAGTAGAAGCGCGTTCCGCTGTCACTTATCTAAATCACGTTCAATCGACAAGGGATATATATAGGCCCAGGAGGACATACAGTATATGTTTCACATAGGGTGGTGTTTTCATTTCAATGTTTTATTTGGTCCAATATTGAAATGTTCTACAATTGCAGGTTGTGTTACCATTACACATTATTTAGATCTACCTTTTATATCTATTTCGGCTCATTTGGTTGCTATTTAGTAGCTAAATGGAGCAGCACAATGCATGCTGGGACATGCCAGGCAGTGAACTTACAACTTATTTTTCCTATGGGAAGTGTGTCTGTCTAAGCGAGGGAGTCAGAGAGAGAGAGAGAAGGGTGACAGAGAAGAGGCAGAAGAGCGCTCATCGCAACTGGCGCACTGAATAGGCCTGGTTTCAGAGAGAGACAGAGAAGGGTGACAGGGGAGAGGCAGAAGAGCGCTCCTCGCAACTGGCGCACTGAATAGGCCTGGTTTTCAAAAGCGCAAAGCGCTAAATTTACGCCAGTTGGGAAGATATCATTAGGCCGGCATTTAAGGCCGACACGCCCATTCTCGCCCATTCAGGGAGTGCGCCACGCCCATTCCGCCTAAAGCGCATTTGCCAGCGTAAAGCCATGTTGATATCTTCCCGAGACAGGCGCAAGGCATGTTTTTTTGCGTTTAAGGCCCGTTTTAGCGCCGAAGGCCTGTGGGAGAATAGGGGCCCATCTGTCTGCAGTCGGCATCCTTTGTCACTGGCGCTGATGTATCCTGGTCCAGGGTGGTTTGCAGGGATGCTTCAATCAGCTGTATCCCCATGAATGTCTGGGCCATCTTCTACCCACGCCGCTGTGCAGAGCAGGCTGAGGAGCTGGTTTCCACTTTCCACAAGGTGGCCGGGCGTATGGGGCAGCCGATGCAGCATCCCATTCGTGTGGAGCTTAAGGATGATCGCACAGAGACCTACGTGAAGAGTATCCACTCCCAGCTCACCCAACATCCAGCTGGTAGTCGTCATCCTGGTCGGCAACAGAGACGACCTCTACAGCGCCGTCAAGAAGATCTGCTGTGTACAAAGCCCCATCCCCTCCCAGGCCATCAATGTCCGGACAATCTCACAGCCACAGAAATTGAGGAGTGTTGCCCAAACATTTTTCTTGCAGATGAACTGCAAACTAGGGGGAGAGCTGTGGACTGTCAATGTCCCTTTGAAACACATGATGGTGGTTGGAGTTGATGTCCACCACGACACCAGCAAGAGGAGTCGATCTGTCAGGGGCTTTGTTGCAAGCGTCAACAGCTCGCTGACCCGGGGGTACTCCAGAGTGACTTTCCAGACACCCACTGAGGAGCTCATCAATGGCTTCCGGATCTGCCTACTGGCCGCACTGCAGAAATACTACGAGGTGAACCACAACCTACCAGAAAAGATTGTGGTATACCGGGACGGCGTGTCGGGCGGCCAGCTGAAGATGATCGAGCTCTACGAGATCCCACAGCTGCTCAAATGCTATGAGCCCAAGCTGGTCTTCATCGTGGTGCAAAAGCGCATCACCACTACCCTCTACTCCTGTGCTACGGACCGCTTTGGCACCCCTCCACCTGGGACGATCGTGGACCACACCCTCACTCACAAAGACTGGGTGGATTTCTACCTGATGGCACACCAAATTCGCCAGGGCTGTGGACCTCCTACACACTACATCTCTGTGTACAACACAGCAAACCTCGCGCCAGACCACTTACAAAGGCTGACCTTCAAGATGTGCCACTTGTACTGGAACTGGCCCGGCACCATTCGTGTTCCAGCACCATGCAAGTATGCCCACACACTGGCCTTCCTGTCTGGCCAGTACCTGCACTCAGAAGCAGTACCTGCACTCAGAACCTCCTGTCTGGCCAGCACCTGCACCCAGAAGCAGCCATCCAGCTGTCAGACAACCTCTACTTCCTCTGAGCTGTACCAACTCATTTTGGCACATGATACATTTAGTATGTGATAGTTGAAAGTATAGCTCATCACTTTTGATTATCATAGAGTTATAGTTATATATATATATAGTTATAGAGAGTAAGCCTTTAACTGTTACTGCATCACTTTTTTTTTTTTTTTTTTTTTTTTTAGATTAACTCATTCATGGCCAGTTTAGGACTGCCAATATTTAGCACAGGCCAAAGATTTTCATAATTGTTGGTCATCTTTCAAGACCCACAGTAAATGATCTATTAGCACCAAAGTGATTTGCAATACCTCAAAATGAAGATGTACGTCTCTGGGTTCACCAGGAAAAAAAAAGTGAGCTTTTAGCATGTTCTGTACTCTACTTATAGCCATTTATATACACCCTGTTTTCACCAAAAAGGTCTCTCTGAGAAGACAAACAGCAGAAAAGGCCATTTTTGTAAAAGACACAATCTCAGGCAGAACTCGCTCTCAATTCTTTTATTTTGAACTGTATTGACATCAGACATGTAAATATTATTCGTTATGACACAAATGACAAAAGAAATATATATATATTTATATATATATATACATGAAGTCCTTTTTTTACATTCAACAATACAGTTTACTCAGTGTGAGTGAGTGTGATCATAGAATAGAATGCAGAGATCAGTGTAGTCTCTCTCTCTCACACACACACACACACACACACACCTTACCGCGAGATCATCCGGGTCCTGTCGCATTGGAGTCCAGTCTTCCTCGCCCTCGACAGGAAAGTGGCCGTGCTGCTTGGCTCTGTGTGAAAGCCATTTCTGTGGCAGAGGCTGCTGTTCTCCTGCTGCTCACAAAGTTGTGACTCCGTCTCGTCTCTTTCGGGGTGGCACACAGGAACGGGGTCCAGGGACCAGGATCGATCATGTTGGTCACGGGTTTGACTACCGCGAACAACTGATCGATGTCCGCTGCCCTGTAGCAAGCCGACCAGCTCGTGCAGCGCGCCGAGGGGCGTTTCAATGGCGTTTCTCCTCTGCAACAAGGAAGCGCGTTTCTCTGTTTTCTGTTTTTCCTCCTGCTCATTTCAAAACAACAGCTGCGGTATGTGTTTGATCGCGTGTTGTCGGCTTGTCTTTGAGGCTAGGGACCTGATAACATGTCACAGGCTGGGGAAGTCTTTGAACTACGCGCTGCACTAATAAAAACAAAAACACGTCAAACACGTCATTGGCCCTCTGGGCTATTCCTGATAACACGTCAAAGACGTCTTTGACCATGAATGAGTTAACAATGATTTATTAAATGATTGATACATGAGCTTTAGCAACATTAAATATCTTTGGCGATTAGACTCCATCATGACATCAGCTTGATAATGACGTCATGATCAGCAGGGGTAGTCAATCAATCAATCAATCAATCAATCAATCAATCAATCAATCAGTTTAATACATGTCCCAGAAGGGCACTTTGGTTCACATCAGACAGTAGTGGATAATTACAACATCATTACTAGTTTGAGATTAGTAATAAAGGCACACTTCAGAATTGAGATACATTATTACTAGTGCAGCCAGGAGTAAGATTGAATATCCCCCCCGTGGAGTCTAGACCTGGTGGTGGTGAAGGTGAGATCTTGGTCTTGCTGGAGAAGGCTTCAGAATCTGAAGACCTCGAGAGGACTGGAGGAGAATAGGGTGGAGGAGGGTCGCAGGAACGCACTCGGCGCAGCGCTCCGTGAAAAGCGTCTCCACTCCACTCCACTCCACTCTCCACCCCCCCCCGCCCCATGACACATTGATGAAGAAAACCACTGGTAAGAGTAAGGCCTATTATTTTAGTATTATTTGAGTGTTTTTATGCCTCCTCCTTCTCCTCATCACTGATTTTGACCGTGCCTCTGGCCTGCCCTCGAGGTCTCGCCGGTTCACAGCCACACAGACACAGCTTGGTCGCCACGCGACCTCGCCCACTAGTAACATAACATAACTATATAACATAACTATACTATATATGATACCACATAACTATCGCCCACTCTACTGGCTACTATTAGTAGGATGTTGTAAAAGCATGCATCAGATTGTTTGACTTTTTTATTCTTTTTGCGAAGAAACATTTTCGGATGGAAATTCTTTAACCTTGGAGACAAAGTTGTTTGTTATGTTATTGTTAAGAGTAACAATAATAATAATAATAATAATAATAATAATGTTATAAGTTGTTTTGTACTAAATCCGTGCTGGTGTTCGGTCATCATCTAGATTTACTGTTCAGCATCATGGAGAGCAGAGCCTGTTTTGGTTTGATAACAGTTCTTGTATGTTCTCCTGTATCTTTGATTCCTTCGTTTTTAACACGTTCACTGCCAATGACGAGTTGAGTCGGCAAAAAAAATCCAACGGTTGACTGCCAATGACGAGCTGAGTCGTCAAAAAAAAAAAAAAAAAAAATTGACGGTGGGACGTGGATCAACGCCCCCCACGTCTCCTATAAAAATATTGGAGCCACCGAACGTGTACAACCCATTCCACCGACCCACTAAGTGGCGACAGTGCTCTCCAGACTAGAAAAAGCAGAGCCAAAACTGCAGGGGAACGCGCGAGGAAACCATTCTCTCATACTGTAAAATGGATTGGCGAAAACGCTTTCGCTTTCGCGCATTATCGCGCTGGGAGCTAGCGGTGGGGGATTGCAAATTTGCATAATAGATTATGGGTGAAACACACTTTGAAACACCAGCAGAAAGCGCAGAATCGCACGCAGCTTCATTCCAGCTGAGCTCAACCGAAAACCCAGAAACGAACGAGCCTCATTCTCATACTGTAGGCGAAAACGCTTTCACGCTGGTGCACACGGACGCACAACGGTGGGGGGTTCCAAAAATAGACTGGGTGGAAAACACACTTTGAAACACGCAGCATAAAGCCTAGAATCGCACAAAGCTTCATCAAAGCTCTCAAACCCAAGAAACGAGTGAGCCCCATCCACACTGCCGCCAGGGAGGGAGGCTGCTCACTGCTCAGACAGGCAGTAGAAACTCGCTTGTGACAAACGCTGCTGAAAGCCACCAGACACGCCCACGGAGGGAGGAGTTTGAAGGAGAGGGCGTTCAGAACTATATTGTTTAGATGTCTGATCTCTCACTGATGCCAAAAATAAATGGTTAAAGTGACTGTTCTGCCTGTTTGATTGAATTTCACAAAACTGCGATTATCTCAGCTTTCAGTCTCAGACGCTGAAACCATGCTGTACTCAACGGCTAATATCTACATAACTACTAACTCTACAAACTAACTCTTTTAGACAGAGAAAGCACACATTCTATTAGTACTTTTGTGAACTTTGTGTTCACAAAGTCCAAGCAGAAAATAATCCTCGGCTCTTGTAAAATGAGCCAGAATCCTCAAAAAAAACCTCTGGCAGAAGCTACCTACAGTAAAAAAAAAAACGGCTGGCAGTGAATGTGTTAAGATGTAACGATGAGTAAATGATAGGGATGCACGGTATTGGATTTGATTTAAGTCACATTTTCTGTTTCTTTTCTTTCAAACTAAACAGTAACATTACACAGGCTTGGATGATGCACTCCCTGAGACAAAAGTCAAGCATTTAGTCCAGCATCGAGCATTTGGGTATCATTTTATCGGCCTGTCATATTGGCAGAAATGTTTTCTTCAGCTGCTATTTTCTTTTAAAGCCAATGTCATCGTGCAGCACTAATAAATGACAGTTCATATTGAGTTTATATGTTGGATCTCTCTGTGGTCGCTGTAATTCTTCAAAGAAAAAAAAATAATAATTTTGGTTCTTCAACAAAAAAGAAGAAGTAAGAAGGACTTCTGGAGGAGAATGGGGTGGAGGAGGGTTGCAGCGATCGCACTGAAATGACAGCAGAGGGAGTATGAGAAGAGAGCAGCTCTTAAAGGTTGGCGCTAAGGCTGAGATTGGCTGAATGGGAAGGATGTGGCCCATGATTGGTTTAGCAAAATCTCTAACACCCCCTAATCAGCTAGATGCGGGGCACCTGAAGGAGAGAGGGGAATGAGTGAGTGAGAAACAATTAGGGTGTCTCTTAGGCTGGCTTTACACGGTGACACTTGACTTTGACGCAACTAGTTGCAGGTTGCAAGTTGCATGCAACCCAATTTCCATGCAACTTCACAGTTACACAAAGCAATTAAAAAATAATCAAGTCTCGTGCAACGTGGCAGTTTCTTCCAGCAAAACTAGCTAGCTAGATTGGTCATTTTTCATCTATTGTATCGTTTTCTCCTTTTTTCAAGTGAGAATTGTCATTCTGCATCTTTGTATCATATTTCATATCGTTTTCTCGCTGGAAAATATCAATTCGGACTCGGAGGTGTTGTATCGGTTTTTCTTCTGGCGGTGGTTGGCTGGTTGGCTAGCTAGCTAGCTACTTTGTTAGATAAAATATGGCTGTCCCGGGCCCCGAGAATAGGAAGAGAGCTATTAGTGCATTAATACTCATGGATATGTTGGAGGAGGTGGAGGAAAAAACACATGAAAAAAAAGTTAAACGTATGTGGGTGAAGGACTGGCTACTAAAAGACGTACCAGTGGATCGTTAAACACTCTTTTCAAGGAGCTTGATCCAATGAGCATCCGGTGAGTGCATTGTTATTATTTTTCTCAAATTGCTTGATTGATTCAAGGAAAATAAATAAATAAATAGCTCGTTGTTGCCACCGTGTGACAACAGTATGAAATTGTAGCTTGATATATAGATAACTGATTATCATTAAAACATATATAGCATAGCATTGAACAGTTATGTGATCACTATACAATATGTTAGGCTACACACTTCCACATGCTCTCACAAACACACAGGCATCTCATATGCATCCCGGTATACATACAGTATACACAGCAATCTCTCTGTTAGCACCCTTGTGAGGGGAAAAATACCTTGAAGATTGCATTGCAGGTCTCAATTACAATGGCAGAGATGGCAGGAGGACTTATTTGAAATGCAAAAGACAGAGATGCATATGATTCTCCTGTTGGCAGAAATCTGAGGGTGACAGCCAGTCTCTCTGCAGCGCTGATGGGCTCCCTCATCACTGTGGCTGTTTTTGTGATGTGAGGTGCAACCATATTTAGTAGAGCATTGAATGTATTCTGATCCATGCGGAGCCAGGATCTACATGGGTTACAAATAATAATATGCCATGCTGCAGAGAACTAAGTATGTTACTATAGATTTCCATCTTGGTGGCATCAATCTCTTTGTTATCATCAGCTCTTCTTTTCTTTCGTTTTGGTGTTGGTGCTTCAGGGGTTCTGAAGATGGCGTCACTGGTACTTGGATCGCTGCTGGCAGTGGTGTCCCCATGATCCTGGTTGCTCTCTTCCTCCTAAAAACAATTATGTAAAAATATATAAAGTTAAGTGTAATCCATGTCAAATTAAGTGTTCAGTGGTGGCTGTGTCAGGATCATGTGCAGAAAGGGCTTCAAGTAATGTTAATAGATCTGAGTTGTTATCTCCCCAAACTAGAGCTGTTGGCGATTTGAGAGAGAGAGAGAGAGAGAGAGAGATACATTTTATATACACCAGTGTTCGAATATGTCTTCAAACCCTCTCTAAAGGGATGCCAGGAATGTCACCCACATGCATAAGTGTAATTGGGGTCACCTACTCACCGAGGGTGTCTCCAGAACATTAACCATTTATTTGAACGTGGTTCTTGTCTGTTTGTCCAGTTTGTAGGCTATCCTTTGTTTGTTTAGCCTACTGATGCACATACTGTATACAGTATAGCCCTACGTTGACCAAATGGAATACAGTTGTATTTCACATCATGTTTCAGATTACTGGCCAGTGGGTTATCTTTTTGATTACTTTTTCCACACATCACATTTGTAAATAAATTATAGCCACCATTATAGCCACTTACGGTTGAAGCTGATGCCTCGCTCATCCTGTCCAAGTAGAGCAGCTAGTTGATCCAGCACAGCTTCTCTGTCTCCCCTTCTGTAATAGGTTTTGTCTTTCGGGTCCCAAAGGAATCTCCGCTCTGTGTAAAAATTAAGCGGGTTCAAGATAGGAACAGCAGCATATTTGAGAAGATTCATTGTTAACAAAACAGAGAACAAACGTTAGCAAAACACCCGTCATGTTAACGCTAAGCTAATGCGCTAACAAGCTAACGCTAGTGTAGTGGTAGCCACCGGGGCTAACTGCAAAGTAAACAAACTTTAATGTAGATACAACTACTATGTAAGCAGCTCGCTATAACAAGCACGGTAAAAAAGACCAACCTTGTATGAAGTCAATGAGGATAATTTCCTTCTCAATCGTCCAAGAGACCGTCTTCGGTTTTATTTGGTGCATTTTCGCCGCCTGTCCCGTCCTGCCATGGCATGCATGTTCAGACAGCCAGAGCCTACGTGATCAGCTGACCGGTTATCAGCATTTTGATTGGCTGTTGCATGAAACTAGTTCCACAAAGTTGAGAGCTTTGCAACTGTCGGGGCTGAGTTTCACAGAAGTTTCAAGTGAGTTGCAGAAGGATTTATACCAAGCAAATTCATTTGCAACTTGGTTTCACCTAAGTTTCATGCAACTAAAGTTGCGTGCAAGTTTCACCGTGTGAAGCCAGCCTTACAGAACTTTCGTATAAACTCCACTTGTGGCCAATAAAGCTGATTCTGATTCTGATCTTCAATCGTGAAAGCGTTTTTCACGAGTTCTTATGGTCCCGGCCGCTGGTGCAAAGTCACGGCTTCTTTCATATGCTTAAATGTGTGTAATATGTTAGCTAGTCAAATAAGTATAAATTTATGTCACTAGCTTTCGGTTGGGAATTCTGTATAAAAAACGCCAGTTACGCAAGTGGCCGAGAATGTCCGCAATTGGATGCAATTACTTCCAAGCAAAGTCATGATGAACCTTGAATCCAGCAAGTCCTCTGATAAGCACTCTTAACATGTATTCTTCCCCACTCTACCTTTACAAATCCAGCAACACTCCTGCTCCTCTGCCAGTCATGCAATAAAGGAAACACTTAAACAGCCTACGTTTCCCACAGTCCTCAGCTGCAGGCAGGCAGGCTGTAATTACCAGGCTATTTAAAGTAGTGGGGGTGGTGGGGTGGACACAAGGAAATGCACTCTATACTGTTCTCTCTCACACACACACACACACACACACACACACACACACACACACACACACACACACACACACAAAGGAGCTACAATAAAGCTGTCAGTGTGTACCAGCGTGGAGAAGGAGTGGATTGAGAGAGGAAAGGAGAGGAGACTAAAGGCAGACTTGAATAATTCATGCCAGTTTTTCTGAAGGAGCTTTCCCTTATCACAATCTCTCTCAGTGCGGGCTCTCCACCGTCCACACAGCAGGCCTAAGCAAGGAGGACAAGTTCTTCAACTTGACTTTATTCAAAACCTCGATAACGACTCCAGTTTCTGTTGACTTTATGTCCTATCAAAGGAGCAGTATCTAATGTTGAGTGAGTGACGCCGTATGCACGCTGTGTTCTGTGTGTGTGTGTGTGTGTATGTAGTGTGTATGCCCACTGTGTTCTGTGTGTGTGTGTGTGTGTGTGTGTGTATGTATGTAGTGTGTATGCCCACTGTGTTCTGTGTGTGTGTGTGTGTGTGTGTGTGTGTGTGTGTGTGTGTATGTATGTAGTGTGTATGCACGCTGTGTTCTGTGTGTGTGTGTATGTATGTAGTGTGTATGCCCACTGTGTTCTGTGTGTGTGTGTGTGTGTGTGTGTGTGTGTATGCATGCTGTGTTCTGTGTGTGTGTGTGTGTGTGTGTGTGTGTGTGTGTATGTAGTGTATATGCCCACTGTGTTCTGTGTGTGTGTGTGTGTGTGTGTGTGTGTGTGTAGTGTGTATGCCCACTGTGTTCTGTGTGTGTGTGTGTGTGTGTGTGTGTGTGTGTGTGTGTATGTGTATGTAGTGTGTATGCACACTGTGTTTTGTGTATGTAGTGTGTATGCACACTGTGTTCTGTGTGTGTGTGTATGTGTATGTAGTGTGTATCATACACACTACATACACACAACGTGCATACACACACTACATACACATACACAGTGTATGTGTATGTAGGGTGTGTATGCATGTTGTGTTCTGTGTGTGTGTGTGTGTGTGTGTGTGTGTGTGTGTGTATAGCGTGTATGTGTATGTAGTGTGTGTATCCAGTCTCCAAGCCAATGTTAGTGCTAATGTTGATCTTGATGATCCTTCTGATTCCCTATTTATCGATATTGATCTTCAAAAGGGTAAAAAACTTACAGTTGGAATCATTTATCGGCCCCCTGACTCAAATCTGGACGATTTCAGGGATAAACTAGAAGAAACATTATACTCTATAAATAAGAAAAATAACAATTGCATTTTTTTGGGAGATTTTAACATTGATATCTCCAAAGAAGATGCAATTAAAAATGATTTCATAAATACACTACATTCTTTCTCGTTTTTTCCAACAATAAACACCTATACAAGAGTAACATCTTCGTCCAAGTCCATCATAGATAATATTGTCACTAACATTCGTAACACCACATTGGAATCTGGAGTGGTTCTGACAGACATAACTGATCACTTTCCTATTGTACTGTTTGTAAATCTCACTTGTGTACTAGCTCCCCCTCTCTGTAAGAAACCAACGAAAGTGTTAAATAACAGAACTCTGAGCCAGCTCTGTGACAACTTGAAGACAAAGTCATGGAATAATGTTTACTTTGCTCCTGACCCAGACACTGCATATGACAGCCTGATCAGCGAATTATCTGATTCTATTCGTAACTCAATTCCTGAAAAGACTGTCGTGTGCAGAGCTGAAGATCAAAACCCTTGGCTCACAAAGGGAATATTGACTTCCATAAAACAGAAAAACAAACTTTATAAACAGTATATAAAAAATCCGAGCCTCATTAACAAAAATAAATATAATGCCTACAGGAATAAGCTCACCCATATAATAAGGAAAAGCAAATGTGTCCATTTTGCGGAACAGCTAAGGACAGCCCAGGGTGACTCCAAGAGGACCTGGTTTGTCCTGAATAAGGTCCTGAACAGGGACAAAAAACCATCAGTTCTCCCAGATCTTGTCAACCTGTCCAAACTCTCCAATCAATTCAACTCTTATTTTGTCTCTGTAGGCGAAGACCTGGCCAATAAAATCTCTCCTGCTCAAGGTATCTCTTACAACCAGTATCTCACAGGAGACTATCCCAACTCATTTTTTATGAAACCTACTGACTGCGATGAAGTATATGAAGCCATCATGAATCTGAACAACTCTCGTACAGCTGGTGTGGACGGAATCTGCAGTAAAATCTTGATTGCCGTAGCTGCTATTATAGCAAAACCACTTGCATATTGCATAAATTTATCTTTACTTTCTGGTGTGGTGCCTAGGATGACCAAAATTGCAAGAGTAATACCAATTTTCAAATCTGGTGATAAAAATAGTATCACCAACTATCGTCCAATATCAGTCTTGCCTGTTATCTCTAAAATTTATGAGAGAGTTGTGTTTAACACATTCACTGCCAGCCGTTTTTTCAATACTGTAGGTAGCTTCTGCCAAGGTTTTTTTTGAGGATTCTGGCTCATCTTACAAGAGCCGAGGATTATTTTCTGCTATGATTTTGTGAACACAAAATATCTCAAAAGAACTAATAGAATGTGTGCTTTCTCTGTCTAAAAGAGTTAGTTTGTAGAGTTAGTAGTTATGTAGATATTAGCCGTTGAATACAGCATGGTTTCAGCGTCTGAGAAGCAAAGCTGAGATAAATTGAGTTTTGTGAAATTCAATCAAACAGGCAGAACAGTCACTTTAACCATTTATTTTTGGCATCAGTGAGACATCAGACATCTGAACAATAGTTGTTTTCAATAATAGAGGAATAATACAATAATAAAATAAATAAATGTCAAAATAAATACAAAACAAGAGCAGACCACAGGTCACTCAGCTTTTTTTTTTTTTATAGTTTTTTTTTTTTTTTATAGGTTTTTTCGGTTCGTGATCAAACCGGTTTGGGCTCGTACACCGAATCCAGAACTGCTCCAAAATGTAATGGGTACTCCCTTGGCCCATGTTACACCCATCCACAAAGTTACATGAAAATCGGCAGGTACTTTTTATGTATTCCTGCTAGCTAGCAAACAGTCAAACAAAGAGCATCAAAAACAAAACCTCCCTGGCAGGTTTTTTTTTTTTTTACGACCCATGCCTACTCAGCGCCAGTGCCACTGAGCATAGTTCTCCATCGAGAGGTACACCTCATAGCAGTGAGCCCTGTGTAATGGGACCTCACATTTGATACAATAGTAGCGTGTCTCGCTTCTAACATCATTCCTTGCACAAACCCTACACCTCTTCGTTGGGGCATCTTTTTTGGGTGTGGCTGGTATGATGACCATTACATGGCCCGCTAGTTTGACCTCCAGCCTGCTTTGAGGGTCCAGGTATGGTGCCCGGGGAATGGTTGCAGGTTGGTCACTGCCCCCCCCCCCCCCCCCCCACCTCCTCCACCTCCTCCCCGCCACCCCCCACCTCCTCCCCCACCCCACCCCCCACCTCCTCCCCCACCACAGGTCTGGTCCATGCACAGACAACACTCAGGATGAAATCCATCAAAGTTTTACACTTTCTCTGAGGGTGTTTAGCTTTGTACAGAACAAAGGCGTTATAAAAAGACATTTGCAACATGTACATGACAAATTTGAACGGCCACCTGGATGTCTTCCTGGCAAAGGGATAGTACGCAATGTTCTGGACCAATCTGTCGACCCCATTCATGTACTTGTTGTAGTCTACAACGCACTTGGGTTTTGCGTGTGGGACCCTCTCTCTGCTGCCTTTCTGCCTGACCTGCACTGTCTCCATCGTGTCGTCGTGCATAGTGGAAACCATTTTCACGATTCGTTTGTCGCGCCAGGCCAGAACCATGGTGCTACCATTGTGGCGCATGACAGTTTCCCCCAGCTTCACGGTGTGGTTGGTAACCATGGTAGCAGGTGGCTCGCCCCTGTTCCTCCTCAGAGTGCCACAGACATGGGTCTGACACTCCAGCAGCTGTGCACACATTGAAACAGAGTTATAGTAGTTGTCCATGTATAAGTGGTAACCCTGCCCTGCCAAGTCCCCGAGGAGGAACTCCACCGTCTCGCCTAGGGAGGACCGCTCACCACAGTACGGCTTCATACTGTAGCAGTAACCTGTCTGGGAGTCACAGAGGATGTAAGACTTTATCCCATACTTTATGGGTTTCTGTGGGTTGTACACTTTGAAGGCCAACCGCCCACGCCACAGGAGCATCCCCTCATCAATACTGATGTTTTGACTTGGTGTGAACATGGCTCTGAACTTTTCTAACAGGTCGTTCAAAACTGGCCGGACCTTGAACAACCTGTCTGCATCATCAACATCATCATTGTTACTGAAATGGAGGAATCGTGTTAGGAGCTGAAAGCGGTTGCGAGACATGGTTCTGTTGAAGTGGGGGGTAGCAATCAGTTCATTTGTGGACCAGTACATGGACAGTTCAGGCTTGACGACGATCCCAGTGAGGAAGTATAGTCCCAAGAAGCTCTTGATTTCTGCCACTGTAGTGTCCTTCCACTTCCCAAGCCTTGAATGTGGCAGAGCCTCACTGACCTGACTGATGCACTGCTGGGCATACAGGTTAGTTTGTTCTACAATGTCCTGGAGCAGCTCATCGTTCAGGAAGAGCTAGAAGAAGTCCACTGGTTGAGCAGCACCACCACTATGAGGACCCGGTTCTGCTGTGAAGGGGATGTGGGTTGGCTCCCAGTCAACGTCACACCACTCAGGAGGACCTGCAGGCTGAGGACGTTTCCCACTTCCAGCTCCACTGCAACAATCTGCAAATTATAGAAATACATAATTACCATAAAATAGTGTTTTTTATATGTGTGGTACTGAATTCTGGAGTTCTAGAATTTCTGGAATTCTGGCTGGAACCTGTGATGTGAAAATAAACCTGATTCTGAAGTGTGATCTTACCCATTTTCCTGGCACCAGAGGCTGTGGCACCAGATGCTGTACCGCTACAGCTGGCTACAGGCTCATCTTCAGAGTCTGAAATTCAGTAAAATTAATTGACTGACTGCTGGCTTTTGTACAGTCATAGTAATTACATTTACACAAGTTACACAAGTCATCTCAAACATCGTCTTACCACTGCTCTGTGGAGCTTCGCTCCTGGACGGGGCCCATTCTTCTCCAGAATCCTCCGCGTCTGGGGAAGACGTGAGGTCACTCGACTCGGACTCAGTCAGCCCAGCAGCCGCAGCCGCGACATGCATGGGCTCACCCCGTTCATCATCCGAGACCTCGGAATCGGTCTCCGGTACAAGCTCATTTCGGACGGAAAAGAAATCGAGCAATGATCTCTGATCCGCCAATCGCTTGCGTTTGGCCGAAGACCGCTTGCGTTTGGCCGGCATGGCACAAACACGCACCCACTCCCAACTAAACTGAAATAAAACAACTACTGCTACGACTAGATCAAACTGAACTGAAATAAGGCTAATCTACCGGCTACCAACTCGATCAAACTGAACTAGAATAAACGCTAAATACTAAAATGAACTGACGCTAACGCTAACGCTAAATGAGCTAAGCTAACTACAATGAACACTAACTGTAACTACGCGCTAACTATCTAAACTAAAGATCTACTATAAAGACTATACTAAACACTACTACTGTACTAACAACTAACAAACTAAATCAACTACGCTAACCAACTCGCTCTAAATCTGACTATAAATTGCTAAATTGCTGAATTTCTCTATCTATAAATCGCTATGTAATGCTATGTCTCTCAAATCTCACCAACCTACTATAAACCCACCCGGAACAAAGGATCCCGCCTTCCTTATATACAAATCTTTGTTAGAGTACTTCCGGAGCAGCGGGAGAGGTCGGATCCACATTCACCTATTGCCCAAGAGCGCCAGCTAGTGGAAACCACTGAAAAAACAGCTTGACGAGATATCTCGTCCACGGCAGTCAACCGTTGGATTTTTTTTGACGAGATATCTCGTCCACGGCAGTGAACGTGTTAAAGGTACAGGAACATACGTCCATCGAAGAATTCAGCATTATTCAACGATCAAAAATACATAGGTAAATATGATCATATTTTCATTATCATGAGTTTAGGGGAAGACTGCCTACTGATCATAACAATATGTCTGTCACGCATTGTGTTTTGGTCCTTAACCACTTTCCAAGAGTTGTGCAGATGTACATATCTATCTACAGCCAAAGATGGGCAGTATTTTAAATACATGTATTTAAAATACTGCCCATCTCTTTGGGGGTATGAATGACAGCATTGTAATTTGTATCAAAATACTTTTGGATGTATTTTCGCCCGTCTCTATCTACGGCTGGCTACTGCGAGACTAGAGAAAGAAAAGGGAGAAGATGGGGAGACAAAAACCAAACAGCACACTTCACAAAGGACAACAGAACACACAGTGCATAGATTTCAGATTTTCAGATTTCAGATTTATTTCGCCCCCCACACACACAAACAGTTGACATGTGGATCAACATCAAGACACAATTGTGTGGAGTGCCAGGTCTCCAAAGAAGCTACTTAAAGCTTATAGCAGGAGCCTGAGCAGGAAGACTTAACACAACTTAAATACAAGTTACTGCATACAGTATAACACAACAGCAATTACACAACAGGACAGTTAACAGACAAACAAAACAAACAAAACAATCCCAGATCAATGGATAAGTATAAGTATACTTATAATACATATTATTACTATATATTATATTATATATTATATAAATTATATATTATATATATTATATATTATAATATACTATATTATTATACATACAGATTAAGCAGTTGTTCTTTCATTTTTTTCTTGAAAACAGAGATGGATGGAGATGTTTTCAGGCTCTCATCAAGCCCATTCCAGATCCGCGGCCCTCTATTGGTTATACTTAGACTGGTGCATTTCAGTCGTCTTTTCTTACCATAAATAAGATGTGTATTTCTGGTATTAAATGAATGAGCGGGACGGTTGACTGGGATAAGCTTGGAGAGTCTTGGATTTAAATTATGGACAACTTGATACATCATGATTGCGTTTTGGTGAATATTAAACTCAGCAAGCCTCAGAAGATTATAGCTATGGAAGAGGGAACATGTGGGTGCGTTGAAGTCCGACCAGGATACGGCTCGTATTATTTTCTTTTGTAAGCTTTCTAATTTCTTCAGATAACTGGGGAAGGTGTTACACCAAATAATGTTACAGTAATTAATGTGTGGCTCAAACAGGGTTTTGTACAAGATCAGGAGAGCAGATAAAGGAAGAAAATGACGGAGTTTGAAGAATAGACCAACATATTTAGACAGTTTTTTTAACAGGTGATCAATGTGACATTTGAAGTTGATTGACTCGTCTATGAGGACCCCCAAGAATTTTGTTGACCTTACTCTTGACAACTCCCTTCCATCTATATTGAGATGGATATGATCCACTGATTTTTTGTTAGAGTGGAATATAATGAAGTTGGTTTTGCTGATATTCAGTGACAATTTATTACATTTGAACCAAGTATCCACTTGTTTGAGTTCAACGTTGAGTAGATCTTGAAGCTCATGAGAATCGTTATGGGACAGGAATAAGTTTGTGTCATCAGCAAATATCACTTTATGCAATAATTTAGAGGAGTTGACAAAATCGTTGATATAGAGAATGAAGAGCAAAGGCCCCAAAAGTGAACCTTGGGGGACCCCATATTTAACATCCATTTTTTGAGAATGAAAATCATGTATGTCAACATACTGGTATCTACAATGCAGATAATCACGAAACTTTACTTTACTTTACTTTACTTTATTTCATTTAGCAGACGCCTTTATCCAAAGCGACTTACAACAAAATACAACAAATTCAAATTAATTACAGTATAGGCAACATCAATTATAGAGTTAAAAAGAAAACATAGCAAGCAACACAAAGTGGCACAAAAAGGCAGACAATAAAAATCGCACTTATGAAACGTCAATTCCAGAAGGGTCGAGGTAGATTCTGAACAGGTGAGTCTTTAGTCTACGCCGAAAAATCGGCAGCGACTCGGCCGAACTGACCAAACGGGGGAGCTCATTCCACCATTGTGGCGCCAGGTAGTCAAAGAGACGCGATCGAGATGCACGACCCCTGAGTCCGCGCAGCAATGGAGGGGCGAGACGATCAGGGCGGGTGGAGGAGCGGAGGGAGCTATGCAGTGGTTGGAACCTAACCATAGATTGTAGGTATACCGGGGCTGTCCTGTGGACTGCCCTGTAGGCCAGCACCATTCAAGAGTCAGTCCTCTGATACCATAATGGTGCAACTTCCCCAACAAGATGTCAAAATCAATAGTGTCAAAGGCCTTTGAAAGGTCCAGAAATACACCCACTCCACAGTTCCCCCGATCAACAGCATCATTTATTTTTTCTATTAGGTCTAATATTGCCATACAAGTTGTATTCTTTTTTCTGAAACCATACTGAGAGGATGTGAGAATATTGAGCTTATCAAGATATTTGCTGAGTCTTTTAACACGTTCACTGCCAATGACGAGTTGAGTCGTCAAACAGAATCCAACCGTTCACTGCCAATGACGAGTTGAGTCGTCAAACTGTTTTTTCAGTGGTTTCCACTAGCTGGCGCCCTTGGGCAATAGGTGAATGTGGATCCGACCTCTCCCGCTGCCCCGGAAGTACTCTAACAAAGATTTCTATATAAGGAAGGCGGGATCCTTTCATCGGCGTGGGTTGAAAGTAGGTAAGTTGAGATACAGAGCGAGATAGAATTACATAGCGATTTATATAGAGAATTTCAGCAATTTAGCAATTTAGAGTCAGATTTAGAGCGAGTTGGTTAGGGACTGTTCGTTATTTATGAGAGGGGGGGTATGGTGCAGAAAGGGGGAGGGGTATCAAATATTTTTTTGAGTACTGGGGATGGACTTGTGTTTTTTATTTTGGCTTTAGGGAGGGTTATACAGCTTTCATTTTTTGTATTTTGTATATATTTTTAAATGCGTTTTTTCATTCCAAAATTCGTGTTTACTCCCCTATTTATATCTATGGTTTACCTGTATGGTGACTGGACTCCGCTCCAGACCGCTCGCCGCTCGATACAGATTTCACCCGCTTGCACTCACCGCTCCGCTCAAAAGAATAAAAGAGATAAAAAGGCCAGGGTGTTTTAATTTGCGTTTAAACGCCTGGGCAATGGGCATTGCTCACTACAAATAACATGAGCTCAGCAGAGTCGGCTGCATGCTCGTTTCTCTTCCTTCTCGTCGCAGCAGCTGGCAAGAAAATAGTGGGCGTGTAGCTACACGAAGTAGGCTAGTCTTATTGGAGGCTGGAGCGGACATCACAGTGCATCAGTGTCACTCATCCAAATAACGTTAAATCTGCAAGGGATATATATAGCACCTGGATTACATACATGTTTCACATAGGGTTGTGTTTTGATTTTTATTGTTTTATTTTGTCCAATATTGAAAGGTTCTACAATTGCATGTTGTGCTAACATAAACATTATTTATATCTACCACTTAGCCTATTTAGGCTGATTTGGTTGCTATTTCTTGTCAATGTATTACCCTCAATGCATGCTGGGAGTGGGAGATTTCACATGTGGCTCAATTAGCCATGCACCGATGCATTCTCTTTCGAACATGTTGTGATTGAAACTGGAGCGGGACTGAGCGTTAGGCTACTGAGCGGGTGATCGGCTTTATAACTAGGAGATGAGGCCGTTTATGGGCTGGGTAGGCTACTAAACGTTATATGCCCCCGCCCCCTCTCTCCCCCGATGTCATAGGGCGCTATCAAACATAGCCAAATCATCGGAAAAGGTCATATTTTCTATACCTTTGGTGTGAATATGATAAAGTGTGGTTATTTATGGTGGAGGGAGGGTGATGCATTTATCTCCAGTCACTCAGGGAGGGACATGGAAAAATATTTATAGATCTGGGGAGGGTGAAGGAACAAAACGAAAACAAAGTCGCCCCTGCACCATACCCCCCCCCCTCTCATAAATAACGGACTGTCCCTTAGCGTAGTTGATTTAGTTTGTTAGTTGTTAGTACAGTAGTAGTGTTTAGTATAGTCTTTATAGTAGACTTCGTTTAGATAGATAGTTAGCGCGTAGTTACAGTTCATTGTAGTTAGCTTAGCCTTAGCGTCAGTTCATTTTAGTATTTAGCGTTTATTCTAGTTCAGTTTGATCGAGTTGGTAGCCGGTAGATTAGCCTTATTTCAGTTCAGTTTGATCTAGTCGTAGCAGTAGTTGTTTTATTTCAGTTTAGTTTAGTTAGTATTTTCAGTTTTCAGTTTAGTTGGGAGCGGGTGGCGTGTTTGTGCCATGCCGGCCAAATGCAAGCGGTCTTCGGCGGCTGCACGCAAGCGATCGGCGGATCAGAGATCACTGCTGGATTTCTTTTCCGTCGAAGCTTGTGCCGGAGACCGATTCCGAGGTCTCGGATGACGAACGGGGTGAGCCCATGCATGTCGCGGCTGCGGCTGCTGGGCTGACTGAGTCTGAGTCGAGTGACCTCACGTCTTCTCCAGACGCGGAGGATTCTGAGGAAGAGTGGGCCCCGTCGAGGAGCGAAGCTCCACAGAGCAGTGGTAAGACGATGTTTGAGATGACTTGTGTAACTTGTGTAAATGTAATTACTATGACTGTACAAAAGCCAGCAGTCAGTCAATTCATTTTACTGAATTTCAGACTCTGAAGATGAGCCCGTAGCCGGCTGTAGCGGTAGGCCTACAGCATCTGGTGCCACAGCCTCTGGTGCCAGGAAAATGGGTAAGATCACACTTCAGGATCAGGTTTATTTTCACATCACAGGTTCCAGCCAGAATTCAGTACCACACATATAAAAAACACTATTTTATGGTAATTATGTATTTCTGCATCTTGCAGATGGAGCTGGAAGTGGGAAACGTCCTCAGCCTGCAGGTCCTGAGTGGTGTGACGTTGACTGGGAGCCAACCCACATCCCCTTCACAGCAGTTCCGGGTCCTCATAGTGGTGGTGCTGCTCAACCAGTGGAGTTCTTCCAGCTCTTCCTAAATGATGAGCTGCTCCAGGAAATTGTAGTCCAAACTAACTTGTATGCACACCAGTGCATCAGTCAGGTCAGTGAGGCTCTGCCACATTCAAGGCTTGGGAGGTGGAAGGACACCACAGTGGCAGAACTCAAGAGCTTCTTGGGACTATATTTCCTCACTGGGATCGTCAAGAAGCCTGAACTGTCCATGTACTGGACCACAAATGAACTGTATGCTACCCCCCACTTCAACAAAACCATGTCTCGCAACCGCTTTCAACTGCTAACACGATTCCTCCATTTCAGTAACAATTTTGATGTTGATGGTGCAGACAAGTTGTTCAAGGTCCGGCCAGTTTTGAACGACCTGTTAGAAAAGTTCAGAGCCATGTTCACACCAAGTGAAAACATCAGTATTGATGAGGGGATGCTCCTGTGGCGTGGGCGGTTGGCCTTCAAAGTGTATAACCCACAGAAACCCATAAAGTATGGGATAAAGTCCTACATCCTCTGTGACTCCCAGACAGGTTACTGCTACAGCATGAAGCCGTACTGTGGTGAGCGGTCCACCCTAGGCGAGACGGTGGAGTTCCTCCTCGGGGACTTGGCAGGGCAGGGGTACCACCTATACATGGACAACTACTATAACTCTGTTTCTATGTGTGCACAGCTGCTGGAGTGTCAGACCCATGTCTGTGGCACTCTGAGGAAGAACAGGGGCGAGTCACCTGCTACAAAGGTTACCAACCACACCGTGAAGCTGGGGGAAACCGTCATGCGCCACAATGGTGGCACCATGGTTCTGGCCTGGCGAGACAAAAGAATCGTCAAAATGGTTTCCACTCTGCATGACGACACGATGGAGACAGTGCAGGTCAGGCAGAAAGGCAGCAGAGAGAGGGTCCCACACGCAAAACCCAAGTGCGTTGTGGACTACAACAAGTACATGAATGGGGTAGACAGATTGGACCAGAACATTGCCTACTATCCCTTTGCCAGGAAGACATCCAGGTGGCCATTCAAGTTTGTCATGTACATGTTTCAGATGTCTTTTTATAACGCCTTTGTTCTGTACAAAGCTAAACACCCACAGAGAAAGTGTAAAACTTTGATGGCTTTGATGGCCGGGCCGGGCACCATACCTGGACCCTCCAAGCAGGCTGGATGTCGATCTAGCGGGCCATGTAATGGCCATGTATCCAGCCTCACTCAAAAAAGCTGGCCCAACGAGGAGGTGTAGAGTTTGTTCAGAGATTGGTGTTAGAAGCGAGACACGCTACCGTTGTGTCGTGTGTAATGTCCCATTACACAGGGCTGGCTGCTATGAGGTGTACCACTCAGAGAAGAACCGTGCTCGGTGGCACAAGTAGGCATGGGTCGTAAAAAAAAAAAAAAACTGCCTGAGCAGTTCTGGATTCGGTGTACGAGCCCAAACCGGTTTGATCACGAACCGAAAAAACCTATAAAAAAAAAAAAACATGTAAAAAAAAAAAAAAGCTGAGTGACCTGTGGTCTGCTCTTGTTTTGTATTTATTTTGACATTTATTTATTTTATTATTGTATTATTCCTCCATTATTGAAAACAACTATTGTTCAGATGTCTGATGTCTCACTGATGCCAAAAATAAATGGTTAAAGTGACTGTTCTGCCTGTTTGATTGAATTTCACAAAACTGCGTTTTTCTCAGCTTTCCTTCTCAGACGCTGAAACCATGCTGTATTCAACGGCTAATATCTACATAACTACTAACTCTACAAACTAACTCTTTTAGACAGAGAAAGCACACATTCTATTAGTTCTTTTTAGATGATTGGTGTTCACGAAGTCCTAACAGAAAAGAATCCTCGGCTCTTGTAAAATGAGCCAGAATCCTCAAAAAAAAAACTGGCAGAACCTACCTACAGCATTGAAAAAACGGCTGGCAGTCAATGTGTTAAAATATATACGAAATACAAAAAATGAATGTTGTATAACCCTCCCTAAAGCCAGAATAAAAAACACAAGTCCCTCCCCAGTACTCAAAAAAATATTTGATACCCCTCCCCCTTTCTGCACCATACCCCCCCTCTCATAAATAACGAACAGTCCCTAACCACGCTCTAATGTAATCACAATGGGAGATTTCTGGATTCTGGCCTCATTTCAATCTAGTATTAAACATACTTTTGGGTCATGTTGGAATAAAAACACTGCTTGTATCGATAAATATGCACCGTTCCTACTATAAAATGAAAAAATAATTTTGAAAAAGCCAGAAATAATAAGCTAAATCAAGCTCTGTTTAGAGGGGGCAAATTAGCGTCTCAGGCTGCCTGCTGAAAAACGGCACACCAAAAAATCAGCACTCCTCGGCTTTGAGAGTAAATTCCCAACTGGATTTTTTGATTTGACCATTGGTCTGTCACTTAAATTGTAGCCAACCCCTATGTCACGTCATGGTGAATGTACATTTTTGATTGGTTTGAGTTATACTGACGAAAATCGCGTCACTTCCTTTCAGTCCATTTGTTACTAGGTTCAAGTTTGAAGAAACAGCGAGGTAAGTACATTAAATTGTTCGCAAACTTGTCCTCTACAACGCTGTCAAGTCAGTTTTTAATTTTCGTGTGGGGGATTTTTGTTATTCTTGTCGAAATGTGCATGGCGCCGTGTGAAAATCACACCCTGCTTTTTTCTGCTTTGTCTTGTTAGCGCGTGACCATGCACTACTTAGCTTAGCAGCAGCAAACAGCGTCCTCTGCCCCTTTCTCTCCCTCTCTGCACGATTGTGATTTGCAGTGGCTCTCAACGTGGGGTCCGGGGACCACCAGTGGTCCTTGAGAGGATTCCAGGATAATCTGTTCTCTTTCAGGCAAAAATAGATGGAATTCTGGACGCAATCATATCAGTAAAAAATATTATCAGATTTGCATCTGAGAGACAAAATCTCATCATATATTCCATTTTATTTTATTTTATTTGTTATTTTATTATTTCTTTATTATTGTATTTATTTTATTTGCCTTGTATTTCCTATTTCTATTAGAGATCCAAGGAGACCAGACCGGCAAGATGAGCTGCAGCAAACTTGGAAAAACGGGTGGTAGTATGGAGTTCAAGGAGGGTGAAAAGCTGGGTGTAGGCTCTGAGTGCACTGTTGACAGAGCAGAGAAGTTGGATTGTACCTTGTTAACCAACAATGTAATGTTTGAGATAGAGAAGTATGTCAAAGTGATGGTTGTGCCAGACAAGAAGTGTAGCTTAGTTAACATTCTGCTGTACAACTTTAGCTTTGACACTCAGGGACATGGTGAAGGTTATCGTAGCCTACTTCAAAAATTGATTAGGATATATTTGCATCGAGCACACAAGGACCACAGGAAGATGCATGGTAGTGACAGGGAGATGTTTGGCAGGGCATTATTTAAGCTTCCAAAAGCAGACGGTGTAGCAGGTCAGTCAGGTACTAGTGTCACATCATCAGGCCCGTCTCCCCAGGTAAGTACTAGTCTCACACCATCAGACGCAGCGTCTGTCCAGGTAAGTAGTCTCATGTCATCAGACCCACCGTCTCGCCAGGTAAGTACAGACAGTACCAGCACTGATGATGCTGCTCATTGCGTTAGGGATGTCACTGAGATTGTAGGAGATCTGAATAGAGAGATAGCAGATACAAACAGGCTCCAGAGCATGTAGAGTTTGATCTTATTTGTATTGAGAAGGACAGGTTAGATAGAGAAAAGAAAGCCACAAACTCAAAACTGTATGAGGCTGAAGTTAAAATTAGAAGCCTACAGTCCAAGTTGGCTAAGTGTAGTGAGAGACTCTCTCAGCAGCAGCCAAGGAACTTTTATAAGAAGCTGAAGCGGAAGGAGAATAAGTTGCAGAAAGTACAGCGAGACAAAGAAGAACTGAGACGGAGGGAAGAAGGCATAGTAAATGCAATAGTGCAGGCAGCAAGCAGGATTCAAGACCTTCGTGAGGATATGGAAAAAATGAAAGCAGAGAAGAGAAAGGAGTCTCTCAGTTGTGGTTACTATAAAAGGAAGGCAGAACAGAGCCGTCATACAGTTACTGATTTACTGGAGCAGGTACAAGTTTTAAACAAGGAGGTAGACTTTTGGAAGGGTGAGCATCTTGCTGCAAATGAAGAATTAGACAGGCTTGTAGCCCAGAGTCGTATCAGCACCTTCGAACATGGTAAGTATACTGATGCCGTTAGGGAAGTGTACATGGATTTAGTGACAAGTGAAGGGGTAAGTGCCAATAAAGCCACAGAGGTCGTCAGAATAGTACGAGAGAAGCTGGCTGGTATAGAGGTAGGGAAGTTGCCAGGTACCACCTTTTGTAAATATATGATCACGGAGGCAAGACAGGTGGCAATGCAACATGTGCAGGAGACCATTCTTAGAGAAAATAACACGACACTGACAATGTGTACCGATGCCACGACTAAACACGGGCATAAATATGGCACTGCAGGCATATTTTTGCCGGATGGCAGTAGGCTACATTTAGGAGTAAGAGAGCAGGCATCCGGCACTGCCCAGTGCACATTTGAAACAGTAAGGGAGATGATTCAGGATATTGTCAGCAGTGGTGGGGGACAGGTGAATGTTGACTACTGTGATGTCCTACACTATTGGATGAACTGATTAATCAGGTGTGCCTGATCATTGTTGTGACTGCAGCACACCTGACATTAATCAGTTCATCCAATAATGATGACAGGAAATAAAGAAGCTGTTCTAATTTCAGGAAGTAGTGGAGTTGTGCATGTAGCCCATTCCATCAGGTCCCCAAGCGCACTCCCCGGGTTTGAAGTCGATCCAACAAATGGTGTCACAACTCCACATGTGACTCCACCTGTGGGAGACTCCACAGGCTCCACACACCTGGCCAGCATCACCATTCACGGTTTGTAACCCAGCCAGTTGAGCATCGTAAAGAAGCTATCTAAACTCAGTAGCACCTTTTTGTGAATATTCCTGACTGCCTGTTTTGCCTGCCAACCTGATCCATTTTTCCCTATGTGTTCCCAGGATCCTTGTGTCTCCACCTGTGGGAGGCTCCACACACCTGGCCAGCATCAGCGTTCAACCACCTGCTACTCATCTCCACCAACCACCACTGCCCTACAAATACTGCCTCGGCCTGTCAGTCCTTGCTGGAACATTGCCATTCACAGGTTTGTAACCCAGCCAGTTGAGCATCGTAAAGAAGCTATCTAAACTCAGTAGCCCCTTTTTGTGAATATTCCTGACTGCCTGCCTTTGTGTGTTCCCAGGATCCTCTGCCTGCCCGCCTGTTCCCCCACTGAGCACACGGAGTGCCCCACCACAATCAATTAATAAAACCACTATGTACTTCAGAACATGTATCTTTTTTTGTCAAATCAAAATGTAATATAATAATGTAATGTAAAAACAAAGTATGTTTTCCAAAGTGGGGGGGTGGTGGATGGGTTAATAGTTTTTCCTGGTTGTTTAAACATATTCCCTGATTCACTACCTCACTCCCTCAAAATCCTAAACACAAATCTCAAGACTCACACACAAAATGCTAAATCCTACACTTCCTTTGCACAAGCACACTTTGCCCTCAAAACTCAAGCACAAAATGCTAAATCCTATACTTCCTTTGCACAAGCACACTTTGCCCTCAAAACTCAAGCACAAAATGCTAAATCCTACACTTCCTTTGCACAAGCACACTTTGCCCTCAAAACTCAAGCACAAAATGCTAAATCCTATACTTCCTTTGCACAAGCACACTTTGCCCTCAAAACTCAAGCACAAAATGCTAAATCCTACACTTCCTTTGCACAAGCACACTTTGCCCTCAAAACTCAAGCACAAAATGCTAAATCCTATACTTCCTTTGCACAAGCACACTTTGCCCTCAAAACTCAAGCACAAAATGCTAAATCCTATACTTCCTTTGCACAAGCACACTTTGCTCTCAAAACTCAAACACATACATCATACGAGTAGACATTCCAAGCACTCATTGAACACTGATGTGCAAAATGGAAAACACTATAGTATCAATGGAAAACACTTTATGAATGATCAGGAGAATTATACCTTTGCATGTTCATGTTGTAGGCTAGCATTTTCTCCTTTCGTAAAATACCCAAATATAAAGCAACAGAAATGAAAAAAGAAAATATTATACTGTATCTCAGACCCAACAGCAAACTGAATGGAATGCAATACAAATACATTCTTCCCCAATTGCTAAAACACAAAACACAAGTGTTTTGTGCTTAGAATTTTGGGGAAACAGACACCATTGAACACTGATGTGCAAAATGGAAAACACTATATATGAATGGAAAACACTGTAGGAATGCCTTAGCAGTGGAATCAGGACTTTGCATGTTCAGTGTTTCACCTGTTGGATGTGAAATATCGACATATATTGTTGTATGTACTGTATACCCAAAGAGAAAACACACAATATTTTGCCATCAAATTATATTTTATTTGTGCCCCAAATCTATACATAGACTACTGTATGTCAGGGCAAACATGAATGATGAACATGAAGGATGAAAACAGGAAATGGAATTACAGCAAATGAGAATATATAAACAAACGTAAACAAAACAAAACTAGGCTGCATCCTCCCTCTGGTCCCTGCCTGGCCACAAGATCTCATCCACATCACAGGCGATGTTCTCCCTGGCCAGACAACGAGGGAAATATCGTCTGCAATGGCGCATGAAGCCTTGACAGGCCTCAGCGCTCATGTCTCCACATGCCTCCTCCATGGCCTGCAGAAGAGCAATCCGTGCGTGTGGATTTCTCTCGTAAACCTTCCACCTCCAAGCGGAGAAGAACTCCTCAATTGGATTGAGGAAGGGCGAGTAGGGAGGGAGATGGAGGACAGACACTTCAGGGTGGACCCTGAACCATTCCCTAACTAGATTCGCCCGGTGAAAACTAACGTTGTCCCAGACGACAACAAATCGGAAGACCTCTGTGTTGTCCATCTGTTCTGGTTGGACAATGATGTTATAAAGTGTGTCAAGGAATGCAAGGAGGTGGGCAGTATTGTAGGGGCCGACCGTAGCATGGTGATGGATGCAACCATGGTGGTTGATGGCCGCACACATCGTGATATTGCCTCCGCGCTGGGCAGGGACGTCCGTGATCGCACGCTGGCCAATGATGTTCCTGCCCCGACGTCGTCTTTTGACAAGGTTGAACCCTGCTTCATCCACGAAAATTAACTCGTGCTGGTCTGCAGCTGCATCTAGGTCAAGGAAACTCTGAAACAGACATGACACTATTACAGTATACACCCAGGCAAGAGTGGTCAATAGAGTCTAGCCCTACAGTATATTACAGTAGATCATTACAATACAGTCATGTGTCAGTGCTACAGTACAGTCACATAGTAAGGGTATGCATAGGACTTACTTGCACATAGTCATGGTGCGCCTCCTTGACTCTGTCAGTGTTTCTCTCAAAAGGCACCCTGTAGACCTGCTTCATCCTGAAGTCATTCTTTTTGAGAACACGGTCCAGTGTGGACACACTAATGGAAGCAATGTTTCTGAATATGTCCTGGTCTGCAATGATTGCATCCTTGATCTGACGGAGGGTCAGAATGTTGTTAGCCAACACCATGTTGACTAATGCAGTCGCCTGCTCATCGGATAGGATCCGTCCTCTCCCACCACGTTGTGGTAATCTTGCAATTCTGCAGAGGATACAGACAAGACACAAATACAGTAAGGTTATTGCAACACTCATTGAATACTGTATTGATATGCAGTACTACAGTAAGGCAGGTAGGTTTCTTACCTATTCTCATTTCTGAAGGTCCGAATGATCGAAGCGACGGAGAAGCGACTCAGATTAGGCTGGACCCTCTGGCCAGCCTCCCTCATGGGCAAACCATGGTTGATGACATGGTCAATGATGGTGGTCCTAATCTAATCAGAGATTCTGTTTCTTCTTCGTACTCCTCCTCCTCCACCTTGCTCTTGTTCAGCTCCTCTTTGTCTTCCTCTTACTTCTCCACCGCCTCCTCCTTCTCCTCTTCCTCCACCACCTCTTCCTCCACCGCCTCCTCCTTCTCCTCTTCCTCCACCACCTCTTCCTCCACTGCCTCCTCCTTCTCCTCTTCCTCCACTGCCTCCTCCTCCTCTTCCTCCACCACCTCTTCCTCCTCTTCCTCTACCACCTCTTCCACCTCTTCCTTCACCACCTCTTCCTCCACCACCTCCTCCTCTCCTTCCTCCTCTCACTCTCAGTCCTCGTCCTCCTTGTCCTCCTCCTCTTACTCCTCTGTCTTGCTGCTCACCTCTCTCTTCGTTGGCACCATCCATTGTTCTTCAAACAAACCAAATTCTCACCTGTGACCATTATATAGCAAATTGATGATTGCAAATTGCACAACAGCCTTTGGAGTTTAGGAATGTGATTGGCAGTGTGTTCTGAGTGAACATCAGGAGTGGAAAATCAGGAAGAGTGTGCAAGATATGGAGAATTGTGTTTAGTGAGCTGAAAGATGTGTGGTATGGAATGGGAAGATGAGTCTAAAGCAGGAAATGTGTGGTATGGAATGGGAAGATGAGTCTAAAGCAGGAAAATGTGCTTGGAGTTTAGCAGAATTGGTTTAGCAGTTGGTAAATGAGTTAGAGATTGTGCACATTGTGTCTGATGTTCCCAAAAATCTGTTTAAACAACCAGGAAAAACTGTAAAAAAAAAAAAAAAAAAAAAAACGCTTGATTTTTTACACTTACCTGGTTGTCCATCTGCTTTTGTGTTTTCCTGCTTGAAGCCTGACAAATGGTTCTTGAGATTAACCACTTTGTGTTTGCCAGTAGGTGGCGCTATGCCGAACTGCACGAAATTCAGCACTGCACTCCATCGGGCCCCCCTAAGTGCACTCCTTGAGTTTGAAGTCAATCGGACAAGCGCTTCTCGAGATAAACAGCTTTTTGTGTTTGCCAATAGGTGGCGCTATGCTCAATCTGTGTGTGTTTGGGGGTGGTGTGGTGGTTCAGGGACTGCAACCTGCCCATGACCCTCCCCAGATAATAACCCACTGCTATGCACATTTTTAGCCCAATCCGACCTGGGGTGTGGGCATGAAGTGGTTTCCAGGTGGTTTCCAGGACTTTCCAGGTGGTTTCCAGGATTTTCCAGGTGGTTCAAGTACTGAACAACCTGACCATAACCTTGCCCAGATAATAACCTACAGCCATGCAAATTTTCAGCCCAATCGGAGCTGGGGTGTGGGCGTGAGGGGTGTTCCAAGACCTTCCAGGCATGAATTACATTTGAGGCCCACTTTTTCAGGCGTTTGGCAATGTAACGAGTGATTAATCCTAATTTCACTTTAAAATTGGATTTAAAACAAAAAAATGCACGATTTTGGCCAGGACACTTTTGATTTGTTGTTTATTGGCCATATACTAGTAAATATAACAAGATAGATGCATCATAAACTGTTAAAAATATGTTTTTCAGAAAAACACACAAACGGGTTTGTCCTCCCTACTACAGTACATCCGGCGAATGCAGCTATACAGTCTGTACGTTACACCCCCAGAACATGCACAAGGAAGTTGGGAAAAAAACCTCCAGACTGGAAGGAAGTTCGACAAAATCTGACCAATCACGACACGTGTGTCCACGGAAAAAAATTCTGATTGGACTAATGAGCAGAAGACCCGCCTTAAAAAAATTCTGATTGGACTAATGAGCGGAAGACCCGCCTTAAAAAAATTCTGATTGGACTAATGAGTGGAAGACCCGCCTTTCTGCTTCCCATTCCGGTTGGTGCATGATTCTCCCCCACGAAGTACAGACGGTATGGCGGAAGCATTTGAAAATTGCGGAAGCCAATTCGTCTGTTCTAAGAGACTAAGTATGCACAGTCTCGCTGTCGCTGCTCGACGGCGGCAAGGATCCAAGTCGTGGCTGTGCAAAACAATGCTGGGCGCTTAAGGTGTAAACTATTAGTGCTAAGCTGTTTGTTAATGGATCTGTTGATATGCAAATGCCACTAGCATAATGCTAAGTGGCCAGCCATTTTGGTAATGTGTTAAATAGTAGTATGTGTGAAGGTTAGCTTTATTCATGGTTGCCATACAGTTTATAAAGTTAATTGATTTAACTTATTTGGTACCTCATTAACCTCAAGTCACTCTTATGGCTCATTTCCACCACATTTTACTGCCCTGCACAGCTCGTCACCAGTCGGCTCTACTCGTTTCGGCCCGATGGATGTTCTGCTTCGACCGCCGATCATCTGCCCCCGCCCACCCCCGCCCACAGCTGGTCGTCATAGCGACCGGCCGCATATCTGTCCTCTGCCTAATAGCCGAAGTAGGCGCCCTACATTTCATTTCATTTGATTTCTTTTCATTTAATTTCATTTTAATTTGTCGTCATGTCTGTTTTGTTTTCTTCTTCTTTTGTTTTCTTTTACAGGTGGTGCTCTGAATTTGGCAGTCTGTGATGTCAGTGGTTGCTATCTAAAGAATTTATATAATCCTTATGAGCCCAGTGATCCACACCCTATTGCTGCTGCGGCGGAATTAGCACTGAGATTCTGAGGAGATATTGAGGGGGTCTATTGATTTCTCTGTGCTGGGATTCCTATGGACTATAGTCTATCTAGGTTAGGAGGTATGGATGCATTTCGGTGCGTCGCTTGCTGCCAGTTTATGGCTTTACCTGACAATTTGTCTGTCTATTTGTTTATCATTGTTTTGTTCTTGTCTGTTTGTTTTTTGTCATGTATGATCTGTGAACTGAAACTGAAAGTGAAAATAAAAAACATTTGATCACAAAAAAAGGAAATATATGTGACCAGGTGTTAATCAAAATACCAGAATGAACTGGAGCCAGAGACTGCTGTACTCAAAAATATAGGATTTTATTGACAATATAGGTGATTAAAACTAATGCCACTCGAAACCAGGCAATATCAATGCCGGCCTACAAGCAGGCCATAATGATGGTGGACGGTCCCTTTAATGTAGACTGCACTGTAAATAAAGAAAGCAAAGAAAACAGAAGAAAACAAACCATGTGTGGCCAGACTGCAATATCAGGGGGGATTATATTAGGTGGAGTCGAGCCTCACAAAGAGAGTCACAAACCGGGTAAGAAAGGTCTGGATGAAACATCAAAGCTCAAACTGGATCCAGACTGTTATGCAGCACTCAAGGTGACTCAAAGCACACCAACCAAATACTCAAACCAAAATGGCCGCTCCACCACCCAAATCCCCTCTAAAAGCAGAAAAGGCCCACACAGGCTTTAGGCCCGGTCAGTGAGTTTACTAAAAAACACATTAAAATCTCTAGAGTCTGGGAAAGACAGTGGCAGCTCCTCAAATGTTGGTTGTTTGGAGCTAAAGAAAACAAAATGACATTAATACCCCAAAAGAAACATCACATTAATACCCCAAAAGCAACATCACATTAATAGGAAATCAAACTTTACAAAAGCAATAATTATAAAAGCTACCTTATGGTATAAAACTGGAACACATGCAGAAACCCTCTCCCAGCCAGGCACATAGGCGATTGGGATCTGTATTAGAGAACCATGTTAATGCAGTAAAAACACAAAAACCAAAAACCATTCTCCACAACACACACATTATGGTTGAGCATACCTTCTGTGCTGGTGCTTGTACTCAAGCTCACTCTCCACTCTATTCCCTCACCAAACGAATGGCGGCTCTAACAAATAACACATTTTAACAATTATTTAATCTTTAATATAATAATGTATTGTGTGCGTGTTGAATTGGTGCTTTTAAAACCATTTTAAAAAGGGAAACCTACCCAATCAACCTCCAAACAATTCGTGGCCTCAGCTGCTAGGTGTGTCAGTGTGTCAGGGTGAAAGGCCCAGGTAAGGTTTCCACCCCTATTTATAGACTTGGTCTGGGTCCTAGTGCTCGGCCACTATTAACCTCCCTTCCACATATACATAACAGAAGAGAAGGTAAGCCCACTAAACTGGTATGCAGCATTGCATTGACAGTCAGTAGATAGACAGAGTAAACACGATTCTGCCTGACCAATCAGTCGTCAACAATGTTTTCACGTCACCGCATGGTACCAGGTTCACAGAATAGAACCCCGACGAGGCAGGTACGAAAAGTAGCACGACTCAACCCCAATACAACCCGGGCTGGGACAGTTTTTAGCGGTGGAATGAGACCATTTATGGAGTCGAGCGGAGCGGGACCGCGCTACTACCTGCGGTGGAAATGGGCCATTAGGTTATAGTTTTATTTATTTTGTGTGGAGGTGGAGTGTGGAACTGTGAGAAGAAGCTGTATCTGCTAAGAAGTACACACACACACACACACACACACACACACACACACACAAACACAAACACAAACACACACACACAGAAGAAGAGTTAATCTGACAAATTGATTAAGCTTTAATAAAAGTATTTTTTCCCAACAGGTCTCTCAGTATTTAATTATAATTTAGATGAGTTTGTGTGTCGTTTTTTACGCAATTGTGACATCCCTTCCCTGCTTCCCAATAACATTGTGACATCATCAGTGATTTCATAAAGCTATAATACGGGGGATTCTGACCCACATTAACACAATCAACATCCACTATCTTATCACATCATAGACATTGTGACATGCAGTGTGAATACCTATCGAGGCTGCTTACAGCTTTTAATTTATTTTCCAGCTGTCTAAGGGCGTTTTCACACATATTTGGGTCGAGCCAGGCGCTGCCGCAGCAGTGAAAAGTATACAATGTTTAAATTTTCAACTAGAGCGGCTCCGTTTCACATAAGCTTTTTATCACCGCGCCCAGGCCGTCGTTCTACAGAGTGGAGCGTCATGTATCCATGCCAACCAGACGGAAGTAGACGCGTATAGCGTAATTCCAACCGGAAAGGAAGCCCGGATGTAAACAGAACTGAACGATTGATTGAAAAGTTTATTTCTATAGGGACAGATACATAAATATAGAGCATTCACAGGAAACAGTCTTTGTTATATATCCTGACATTAATAGCCTAAGCTAGTTTACAATGTTTGTCCCTAGATGGAGAATGGAGAATGAACAGCAACGCCGTTTGCTCTTGGTACTGCTTTTTGCATTTTACATCGTTTGTTTCTTTCAATATCGGGAAAGTGTTGAATTTGAAAACGAGGCACGGCTGCGTCTGGAAAACAATGTTTTCATGTACTGGAGGCGGCAGATGCGAATCTCCAGACAAAGCAGGACAAGGCGCAGATTGATTCTGTTGAACCGTGAAGCCCTCACCATACGCAGATATTAGCGGCGAACAGCCAGGTAAGTTGTAAACATTAACGTTTGTAATGCTAGGCTTGCTATGCCCTTGGTGGTAATTTGTCCAATAACTGTTTATTCAATGTTTGTGAACGCCGAATTGATGTTAACATTAGAAATACAGCATTAGGACGTGCTGAAGTCGGCGCGCGTTCACACATCACTCGCGCCGCATTTAGGGTTGGGTTAGGGCGACGCAAGCCGCTCCGAAACCACCCTCTCCAGCTGGACCGAGAGCGAGTGAGTTACGTCGACTACGAGTTCGAGTGGCATGTTCACACTGACCCAGTCGCGCCGTGTTCGGCCCCAAAACTCAGTTAAGTCGACCTAAAACGTTCCAGTGTGAAAACGCCCTAAAACAAACAGAGATAAACAAGTGTAAGTCTAAGGCCGCTTTCACATATAAGCTGGTGGACTCGGTGCGATTCGGGGAGGTGGAGTTGCAACATAGTTGCGATTTTCATTTGGGCTGGTTCGCTTTCACACAGCAATTTGTCACAAGCGCACCAAACTTTCTGAACAAAGTCACGTGGTCAAAACTGTCTCGTCTATTAGTCTCGCTGGCCAGCCTCCTCTCCCTTCCGTCCGAGGAGTCTGGCGCAAACAATCCAACTTGCCGTTTTCAGCGTGTAGCAACGAGCTAACGTGTAGGTTTCTGCCGTTAGCTTGCTAGCTAGTTAGCGTTGTTGTTTTCACTGCGGCGGCAGGGCACTATTTACAGCGACAAACAGGGAGAGAGCGGAACCGCTATTGACATGGTCGGAGCCAATGACAGAGCTTGTAATAAGCCGGGAGTCGACATCCGGCTGCCACCGAAACAGTCGCTCAAATGGGAGAGCAGAGTAGAGCAGGGGAGGGTTTATCCCAGTTATGGAGACCTGCGGCGCCAGACTCCTCGGACGGAAGGGAGAGGAGGCTGGCCAGCGAGACTACTCGTCTATTGGACAGAATAGAGAAGGGAAATCTCTCCTCTCTTCAGCAGGCTTCTTGCCTGGCTGAGGGCTGACTGAACAACACAAGTGAATCCACAAAACACAAACCATGGAGCAACACCACCTGCGATATTGGGATTTCTGGTTTTACTTTGGTGTTACTATCAAATAAATATTTGACAAGAATGTGCCCAATATGAGCAGCAGATGAGGCAGCAAGCTGTTGAACATTTCATTCTGCAGATGAGACGAGTAGCCTATGTTCCGAAGGAGGCAATTGCCAACAAAATTCTCTGGTCTGATGAAACCAAGATTGAACGGTTTGGCCTGAATGCCAAGCGTTATGTCTGGAGGAAACCAGGCACCGCTCATCACCTGGCCAATACCATCCCTACAGTGGATGGATTATTGGAACATGACAGGAGTCATGACACATATAATGTCATGGGGGTGAGTAGAGGATGACAGAATTTAAATGTTTGGGTGAACGTATCCTTTAATGCAGGTGCAGTGAAGCTGAGAAGCCACTCCCCTGTGTCAGATGTCGTGTTCCAGCCCACAGTGAGGGGCATTCCTCGTCCTGATGTGCTTCAGTCCATCTCATTACGTCATTTGGCAGACGTAATCTCAGCCAACCGGCTCTCCACACAAACAGTAGGTGTTGTTAATGGTTCCTCAGTGGCTTGTACACATAGTGAAGTCATGACAAGAAGTTATTTAAATTATGAACTAGAACGACCGCAAGGCGGACTTATGCCTCCGCCATAAGTTCATTCTACAGTCCAAATCGCCATTTGAGGCAAATTGGAATAAATTCCGTCAAAGCGCTCCTGAGGTGTTGCGTTACAGAGCTTGAAAATTGGGTGTGTGTGTGAGGTCACAGTGACCTTGAACTTTGACCACCAAAATGTCCTTGAGTCCGAGTGGACGTTTGAGGCAAATTCGAAGAAATTCCATCAAGACATTCCTGAGATATCGCGTTAACAAGCTTGAAAATGGCATTCGAGAGGTCACATTGACCTTGACCTTTGATAACCAAAATGGAATCAGTTCATCCTTGCGTCCAAGTCGATGTTTGAGCCAAATCAGGAGAAATTCTATCAAGCCGTTCTTGAGATATTGCGTTAACAAACTTGGGAATGGCATTCATGAGGTCATAGTGACCTTGACGTTTGACCACCAAAATGTAATCAGTTCATGCTTGAGTCCAAGTCGATGTTTGAGACAAATTTGATGAAATTCCGTCAAGGCATTCCTGAGATATCGCGTTAACAAGCTTGAAAATGGCGTTCGAGAGGTCACAGTGACCTTGACCTTTGACCACCAAAATCTAATCAGATCATCCTTGAGTCTAAGTGGATGTTTAAGGCAAATTTGATGAAATTCCATCAAGGCGTTCCTCAGATATCGCGTTAACGAACCTCGGACGTACGTACGGACGTACAACCCGGATGCATAATGCCTCCGGCCTGGCTATCGCCAGCGGGGGCATAAAAATTAGTTTTGAGAGTGCACACATACAGAACACCTCTGCCATTACAAAGAAGGAAACATTTTGAATGTTCCTCTGAAACTTGGTTGGATCTTTGCTACTTCAGTAAATGTAACTCATTATACCGCTCAATAAAGAACAAGCTTGATTTGAAACATTATCCACACCAGGACAAATGATATACAGTAGATAGTGGAGGTAGTATATAGCAGTGGTTCTCAACCTTTTTGATCCGCAACCCCCCAAAAAACACCAAAAAGTAGGTAGTATAGAGTCATGAAGTGTCTCACTCTTTGCTGTTGGCCTGACCTTGTCTCTTGAAGGCGAAGGTGTGGTCACCACACAGTGAGGCCATTTGTGCAGTTGCTGGTAACAAGAGTTAGGGGGGAGCATGAAATGGCAAAGGGGCTATAGTGACACTGTGTGTGGTGGAATTTGCTGGTTGGATCAGAAACAAACAAGTCTTTTTCTTTATATTCAGATGAAAAAGGGGCTTAAGCGGAAGGCAGACCCATGTCCAACAATTTTGAGCAAAAAGGCCAAACCCTCTCAGCAGCTCGAGCACTCTGACTTGGAAGGAAGGAAGGCCGTTCAGCTAAAACAACAGGTTGGTGTTTGTGTCTGTAAAAGTGAAAAGACGTTTGGAGAATTGAATCACCACTACTTGGCTCTTTTGCTCAATTGCCTCATCTCGCCTTTTTCTTCTTCCTGATAGAGTGACTTTTTTTTCAAAGGTATTTGTATTATTAGAGATGCATAATACATTACAAATAATGTTCAGAAGAAACGGGTATCTCCATATCTTCTATTTTCAAAACAGAATAAAACAAAACTGACAACAGAAAAAAACATGCTTGCGCTCGATTCCTAGTTATACATAAGTCCAAAAACCAATGGGTGACGCCATGATAGCTACGTCCATATATTTATACGGTCTATGCTTCCTGCTTCCTTTCAGGATGTGAGGTCAGAGGCGGAGAGTCAGAGGAAGTGTCTTGAGCCCCATCATCCAAATGTGGTGAAACGCTGCTGGACCAAGCAGGAGGATGAGATGGTAAAAGCACAGCTCACCTCACCTCAAGCCCCTAATACTTACATCACTGTTGTGTCAACTTTGACATTTATGTAAGGGATAATATATAGTGAGCCGGTGATTACTGGGGAAATAATGACCGACAGGTGAATGATTGAGCCACGCGCAGCGGAGGGCTTAATGATTCACCTGAAGGTCATTATTTCCCCAGTAATCACCTGCTCACTATACATTATCCCGCTTAGAACACGGCCTACAACTAAATCATTCAATAATCTGACAAAAATAATTATTCAAATAGATTTTTTGGTTCAATAATTTTTATTCCACAAATGGAACAGAAAAAATACAAGACATCAGCAAACACACACAAAAACAACAACAGGGCGACACCCCAGCCTTGAGGACCAGAGTATTCACAAGACATGTACTCCCATTCAGAGAGCAGTCAAATCAAAAAGATCAACCTCCACATCAACCAAGCCATCATGTATGATATCGCCCGTCCGTCGGACATACAAACGAACAAAAACAAAAACAAAATAAAAACATCACCCAAAAACCATATGCACATGCATTTCTCATTCAGGGATACAAATATAATTATCACATGTCTGACAGTATTCTCCTTACTGGGCTCCATTTTTTAACAAAACTGTGTTTTTGTAAACGTAAACAATGTGTAATCTCTTCCATTACATACAAATCCCATATTTTTTGTAGCCATATCCCCTGTGTAGGAGGTTCTGGGTTTAGCCATCGAATGGTGATACATTTAATCGCAGCGGCCAACAGTATCTGAAGAAGGTAAATATGTGATCGTCCAACAATACATTCTGGTATCACCCCTAGTAATGCTACCAAATAGATTTTTTAATAGCGTTTTCAACGACAAAGCGGTTTCATTCGTAATTGGCACACAAGCAGGGCCGATTCTAGGGGTGGGCAGGGGTGGGCTATGACCACCCAAAAATTAATCTTGCCCACCCAAAAAAAAAAAAAAAAAAAAAAAAAAAATTGTATCTCCCTTTTTGAATTCCAGGCGACCGCACTTAGGGTCGTGACCCGAAGGTTGGAGACCACTGGGTTAGTTAGTTTAGGGCACCTAACAGTAGTTATAGCTTTAATTTGATTTGAGAAATAAGCTCATCCAATGCAAAGAATATTATGGAGTTGATTATTTTAAACTATGGATGAAGGATTGTTATTTATTTGTTAGGGTAACAAAGTCAATCTGCTTTCAAAGTTTTAATTTCAGTTTGAGTTTGAATAAGACTAAAAGTCTTGTAAATATAGGTTTGAAGGCTAAATGGCAAATAGTTTTTAGCTATGGTTAAGTCTCACTGCACTAGTCTTTAATTTGATTTGAGAAATAAGATCATCCAATGAAAATAAATGTTATGGAGTTGATTATTTTAAACTGGATGAAGTATTTTTATTTATTTTTAGGGTAAGTCAATCTGCTTTCAAAGTAGTTTTCTTTGTCACTTTTCAGTTTGAATTTGAATAAGACTAAACGTCTTGGAAATATAGCAATAGTTTTGTAAATAGTTAGTTTGTACATAGTTTGCTAATAGTTTTGACAATAATAATGTAAACACTGGCCTGTCACCTGAGTGAAAGTTCCTACTTACAGTTTGGTGACCCAAAACAGAATGGTGACTCCTACTGGAACAATTTGGTTCAGTGTTTATGCCTGTGTTGCTGTCTGTTGTAGTGTAAAACGACTAAAGGGAGAGCAGGTGGTTACATGAAAGTGAGTGAGAAAAGGAGAAGATACTGAATAATGACATCACAACAGTATAATCCTAATGTTCATTTAAAATTAAATATTCTTGGATGAAAGTCCAAAAAACGTCAAATTTTCTTCGCCGCTGCCCTTGCAGGCAGCACCGAGAGTCCATTCCTACCTAAAAGTACTTCCAGCACCACTGAATATAATGCAATTTAATCCCCATCCCCGAACCCACAACCTCTGGCAACCTACCGCCAAAGTTGCCCCCTACCAGCCCACCCTAGTGTGGCAGGCTAGATACGGGCCTGCACACAAGACACCACAGCTGCAACTGGTTGGCCTAATTAGTTCTGCGTCTCTGTCTGCTGACAAAAGGCTCTTATCAACTGATTAATCCAGGTGTGCCTAATCATTGTCGTGAGTGTTGACACAGCTGGATTAATCAGTATAACCAGCAGCAGAGCAGCGGTCGGTTGTCGAGAAATAATGACCGGTGAATCTTGTTGATTGACCAATCAGAATCGAGTATTCAAGAGAGCCGTGTTCTAAGAAGCTATAATCTAGGGCTGGGCAATATATCAATATTATATTGTATATGGTGATATGGCATAAGTGTTGTCTTTTCCTGCATTACAGTGAACTTAACAGACTGTTCTAACTCTTCTATTATTTTCCTTTACCCACTTAGTCATTACAGTCATTACATCCACATTACTGAAGATTATTGAGCAAAAATCTCATTGTGTCAATATTTTGTGAAAGCACCAATAAATAGTCAGGGAAGGAAACCCTGTCTTTGCATTTTATTTTGATCACAGTCTTGTTTTAATAATAATAAAAAAGTGCTTGTGACATCTCACATGTGGCTTTGACTTATAGCTGAACATTTTGTAGAACATACTGAGATATATTTCAGTTCTGTTTATAGCCCCTTATCTCACATGCATGTCTCAAAGGGCTTGACATAGCATCATCACAGTCATATGCTACATCATATCTATACACCACATAGGTTACACACATTTTTTCTAGATGGCATTTAGTGTAATCTAATGTGCTGTGCTGTGATGCAGCTGATGGAGCTCATGGATCAGTGGGGGAATGAAGAGTCTCACTGGGTGGACATAGCCAAGCAGTTGGGTACCCGTGACCCGAGGCAGTGCCGGGACCGCTGGCAAAAGCAGCTCAACCCTGCTTTGATGAAGGGCTGCTGGACCGGTCTGAGGAAGAGCGTGTGCTCCAAACGTCACTCTGTCTTGCTGGATGGCTAAATAAAACGTCAATGGGAGCTCGATCAGTGTGCGGACCTTCTCTCTTTTCACATTTGACTGTTTTTGGTTCCTGCACCTTCCTTATTGTATTGGATGTGCGCGACTGCCTTTTTACTACAGGAGAACACCATCTGTGAGGCCCATCAAAGCCTGGGAAACCACTGGTCCAAAATCTCCAAGCTGCTGCCTGGCAGGTCAAGGAGGAGGAGAGAGGAGTTAGTTTATTTCTCGTTTCGGAAAATTATTAGATATTACTATGTCTTCCGAGTTTATTCAGCAGGGCTATACTGGAAGTTATAAAAGATCTCTGGGCACGGGAAGTATGCAGAGACGGTGCCCTGTACCTCTGTCTTTGTGGTAACAACTCTATTCAGTATTGAGAGGGTGTGATGTGTCAGTGAGGATTGCCCTCTCAGTTCGTCTCAGTTCGTCTTGGCTCTTTTGCGATGGGACAGCTATTCAATCAGCTGGAGATGCCAGTGTCTCATTGTGAATGAGTGTAAGGTTCTAGGTTGTCATATGAATGGGGGGGAGGGGGTCAGAGTCAGTATACCCTGAGTCTGTCTTGTGATTTTAAGGCAGAAACAGACGAGGAAGACACGCCGGTATCACAACTGAGGAACTTGCTCTAAAATCTTAGACACATTAGACAGTGTATGCTTGAGACAATAACCTGAGGGTGACATTATGGATAGCTTATTTTAATAGATAAGGGTATATTTGGTTTATGGGGTCTCACTGTCGGTCTCTTGAAACTCTGGTGTGGTTTCTCTTTTTTTTCTCTCCTCTCTTTTTTCTCTCCTCTTTCATATTTTTGGATGGAGTCAATACTGACTAGCATGCATCCTTTCTTCTCATGTCACGACTTACGCCGGGATTGCACTGGTTGCATTTGCGTTGCGGCTGTTCTCCGGTTTTGCTCCGTGCTCTGTGCTCCGCCAACACTAACCGGCTGCATGCAGAGCCTGTCACGGCGCCGCTCCGCCAGACAGCTAGAGTGACGAGACCGACAGGTTCTCACGGTAAAATCGCGTGAGACAATTTGTATGTGGGATAAATACAACAACAAACAGGCAGAAGATCATTGTTCCCAACTGGAGAAGCAGAGGAGGGGTGGACTTGCTTGGTGTTGTCCTTGTAAAAAGGATGGGTCGTGTCATAAATTATTTTGTGGTTTTCCACTTCAATTATGAACTTTTTTCTCATACATGTTTGTCCTCTGGCTTGATATTGAATGCTGCAAACACCTCTGCCCTGTTGATTTCATGCCTGGCTCCGCCCAACTTGCTGCAGCTTTGCTCCGTCATCCGTGAAAAATAGAATCCTTGCGTATCTTTTTCGGAGAGCTCCGGATTGTCGGAGCTGGGACGGAGTAGACAGCGGAGTAGGTGGGAGTTGACACAATGATTAGAGTGGAAACGTATCGGCTCCGATGCCGTACCGCAGCGCAGATGGACCGAACACGGACCTAGTGGAATGTAGGCGTTACTGGCCTTTATTGGGGTTTCATCCTGTATCTTTTATCTCAACCTTTTGGCTTTTAGAAAAGAGATTGGGTGTGTTAGTGGGAGCTCTGCCACACCAGGTGACAGAGATGTTACTACTATTTGGCTGACCTTTAGGGTCTAACTCCGGTTTTTTGTCCCCCCTCTTAGGATGTCCTTACCACAGGCGTCGCAGAACGTCCAAGGTCCATTTACACGGTTGTGCAAATTATTAAATAAATACCTACAAGCAGAGAGATATTCCATCCTGACCAGGATGCAGTCCGGCAGGGAAGACACTTTGTGTTCTAGGAAACTGCTTGCTTTAGAGGACCAAATCAAGACTGCTAACCAAGGTTGGAGCAGCTCAGGAGTGCACCCACCGCTCCCCCAGCTCCAAATGGGGAGAGACAGGAAGCGGTGGATTTCGATGCTATCCTTCAATAGCAACATGCATGCTTCGTTGGACTTTCTATTACACCATTTTTAGATGTGCCCCTTGAGGGATTTTGTGTGCTTTTGGTACCCTTTATTTGTTTACTATCTTTACTATTTTATAACATAGATGTGTGCTCCTTTGTGGAGATGAACAACACCAAAATGGAAGAAAATAAATAACCATTTTGGTAATCAATGTTTGGGACTGGTTCCTTGGGGAGTGGGTTTGACTCTAGAGAATTGGACATTCATAGAGTTTATTACATATTATTATTTTATCTACATTTATTACCCATGGGTGCGGGGCTTGCACTGACACACTCACAGGGTCCATTATGGAAGCTCTGGGAGAGCTTCTGGGGGGACTGCTGCGATCCACTTACGGACGCTGCCGAGCGTCTTGGGTCGTGGGAGGGGGACTTTTGAGAACCTCTGGGTGAACCGGAGGAGACTGCTGCAGTCCATCTAAAGACTCAAGCAAATGGAAAAAAGGCACTATATATTTGGACACATTTCATTATTTCAATGTGGTTCAAGTGTTATCTAATAAAACTTGCAATACTTACTGTAGGCTACAGGATGAGGTTAGGTGCGCTTCCACCCAAGCAGCCCAGCAGTTTGGTCCGATGCTCTCAGAAGAGGGCAATTTTGCAGGATATCCAGATAACCAAAGTAAGGCACTGGAGCACACGGATCAAGTGTAGAATACTACAATAGCTTGAAACGAGAACTTCACTGAAAAACAATGCTGATTTATTTTGCACATAATCTCACACATATCTGTATGAGTCCCAACAACACACACACACACACACACACACACACACACACACACACACACACACACACACACACACACACACACACACACACACACACAGGGCCGTAGCCAGGGGGGGGGAAAGTGTGGACGATTCCAAGGGCCCTTGACTGAAAGGGGCCCCAAATGGCCAAAACTTTCCGCCGCCGCCCTTTGGACGGCGGCATCCATGGGCCCGATGTGATATCCTTTCATGGGGCCCGAAATCCCTGGCTACGGCCCTGCACACACACATCACAGCTGTGATAACTTCACTTGAGCCTATATATATATATATATAGCCTATATATAATATTATTTTCATTTTGCATTAGTTAGTACACAACTCTACTGTCATCAATCTGTAATGTTCAGTGTATTACAGGAATAAAAAAATAAATACATTGTGTGTGTGTGTGTGTGTGTGTGTGTGTGGAGGGGGGGGGGGCTCTGGATATTAACTCATTGAGTGCCAATGACGTCTAAAGACGTCAATTCAAATAGTAACGTAGAGTGCCAATGACGTCTAAAGACGTCAATTGCGTTTTTTGACGGTGGGACGTGGATCAAAGCCTGATGCATCTCCTGTAAAAGTATGGAGGATTTTGAAGGTGTATGAGCTATTTTATGGACCCATTAGGTGGCGACAGTGCTCTCCAGATTAGAGAAAGGTGAGGAAAAAAACAGAGAAGAAGCCGTGGGCAGTGGGCACACGGAAACCGATGCATGCTGTAACGTTAGCTGTGCCTGTGAACAGCAGGCAATCTGCTCCCACAATTGAGCCTTTCTGTCTGTTGCGATAGCCCCTCCACATGATTAGTTGCCAGAAAAGGAGCACCCGACACGAGCGTCTTTCTGAAAAGATAAATTATTCTCAGCTGGAAGCGCTGGGAGCCGGCGACAAAAACGGCGGAGTGCTGTGAAAATAGGCTGGGTGCAGCGCACTTTGAAACGTGCAGTGGAAAATTCAGAGCAGAGAGCCACCAGAGACACTCCCACGGAGGAGGGGTTTGCAGTTGATGGGGCACGCAGGGCACCATACAACACCGACCCAGCAGGCTCGATGGACAGATTGGCAAACACAAGCTAGAATATCTGATGCCCACCAGCAGTAAATCAAGACCAGCAAGAAGGCCAGCGCTGCTGGTTGCAGCTAAAAAATATTATTTTGCCATCAAAATTCCTTTGTTTTCGCTCTTTTATTGAAGGAAATTATTTTTGAGGTGTCACTACATCAGAAAATATTAGCTTCAGAGTCAGTGATGTGCTTGAAATGCTTGATTTCACAAAAGGCTCATTATCTCAGCTTCTAGTTTGAAACGTCTGTTTTTGGTGAAATCAATCTTCTCCGGCTGATAACTAAAGAACGGAAAATTATATCAATAAACTTTTTTTTGCTGATGATACAAGAGAGTCTCATCGTTCTTTGGGTGTGTTCGGTGTTTACATAGTAATATCACACAATATTCTGTGGGTCTTGAGTTATCACTGAAAACGCTCTGAAAGGGCTGGCACTGGGAGCATCCGTTTTCCAAAAGTGGCTGGCACTCAATGAGTTAAGGTACTATTCAACAGTGAATATAAAATGTACATGTCAAATTTAGCAGTTTTTTGTTTTGTTTTTTTGTACTTTATTTAATTTTTTCCCTTTTTTAAGTCTTATGGAATTTTCCTTTTTAAAAGAGACACTCACCAGCTACCTAGAAGCTACACTCACTTGAATATGATCTGGATTGATAGACCTACAGTATGTAGAGTCTGCTGCCCAAGTCTGTCTTGCACTGTACTTTGCACAGTAGCCTATAAGGTCTATTGTCACCTCCAGACAGATCCCTGTACTTGACTGCCATGGTCGGCACTTTATCATTCATAGCAGAGGACGTAGATATAGGAGGAATTGCGTGATTACGTCACGGGAATTGAGTTTTGAGAGCTGACACGACGAGAGAGATCTGCCGTCTGCTTTGCTTAATTTGACGAATTGTATTTTGGAGAACGCATATTTCTTTTTGACGCTATGGAGATGCAGGAGGTAAGGCAACGATTGTTTGTTTATGTTGTCATTTTTATGTTGTTTCAGCTGCAAGTTTAGCTAACTAAGTTGTGTTGCCTGCCTGCGGTTAGCTAACTAGCATTGCCGTTTGACGGGCAATGGACGACGGGGGATTCCCCTCGTCGGCTCGTCCGCTAGTTGCTCCGTGTCACGGTGTGTGAGATGGACTTTTAACTTTTGATCTGCCAAATGCTACAGTGTAGGCTATTTAATGTAACGTTACTACTTGTGCAGCACTGGAGTGACTGAAGCGAGCGAGGGTCGGTGACGGTGACGTTAGCTAAACATGTAGCTAACAGTTAGGCTACACCAGCTACATGACGATCATTGAAATAGCGTTAATCAATGCAGACGTTGGACATATTTATTTAACGTTAATCTTGGATATAAAACACACCAGATGGGACATGAAATGTCTCCACCGTGTGCGTGTGTTTGTGCGTGCGTGTGCGTGTCCGTGCGTGTGTGTGTGTGCATGTGCGTGTTACATTGAATACATAACAGTTGTGATGGATGGCTCTCCTTAATAGGTCATTTGCCTGATGAAAACCCACTGCGTGGGTTGAAACAGAAACGTTGTCTGTATTCATCATTAAATCTTTGGAGCTGTTCCAGTGTGCTTACAGCAGCTGATAACATTAATAACCGTGTTGTTATCTATCATTTACATGATACAATACAGGATCTACATTGTGGAATGTTGAATGAGATGAGATGAAATAAATAAATAAATAAATAAATAAAATAAAATAAAGAAAAAAGTAAAGAAAAAAAAAAATTTTTTTTTTTAAAAAATATAAAATAAAACTTGAAAGGAAAGCAATGATTAAAAAATGTATGAATATGCATGTATGGATTGTGTTGTTTGTTTTGTTATTTGCTACTCACTTACTGTAGTTTTTTTTGCTTTTGTCTCTGTATTATTTATTTACTTTCTTTGTTTCTTGTTTTAGGATATTTCTCCTTGAAATCCTTTGTTGTATATTTGAAGGCAAGTAAGGACAATGTCCAAAAATGTCAGAGGAATGATTATTTTCAACCGTAAGAAAAGGGGGGCCTTTCATAAGCGTTCTGCCCCTAACCTTTGGTTGTGACCTAAGTGTATAATGCTTGGTGGTGACCAATACATTTTTTTCATTCATTTTTTTCATTCAGATGATGTGGTAAGTTGATTTATGTTTTGCTATTAGGCTATTTTCAAAGTAAGACAACAGCTGAGCTGATAGATTGTTGGGTGGGCATTGGGCAATGCCTGTCAGTCAGACAGACAGACAGACAGACAGACAGACACAGGCCTAGGTGCTGTATTATAGTAGTAACACATCTGCCTAACTTTTGCTATGTTGATATAGTGTCTGTGCTTTTTGCTACAGCATTGGTGGGTCTATGTTGATATAGTGTCTGTGCTTTTTGCTACAGCATTGGGTGGGTCTATGTTGATATAGTGTCTGTGCTTTTTGCTACAGCATTGGGTGGGTCTATGTTGATATAGTGTCTGTGCTTTTTGCTACAGCATTGGGTGGGTCTATGTTGATATAGTGTCTGTGCTTTTTGCTACAGCATTGGGTGGGTCTATGTTGATATAGTGTCTGTGCTTTTTGCTACAGCATTGGGTGGGTCTATGTTGATATAGTGTCTGTGCTTTTTGTTACAGCATTGGGTGGGTCTATGTTTGAGTCTGCTGCTGCTGCATGTGTGTGTCTCTGTGTGATGAGAGCATTGCCATCTTCACTATAAAAGCAAGACTGCAGGTTTGACCAACCAAGCTCAAGCTTTCCACCTGGCTTCCTGACAGTCATGCTCATCGCTGTATACATGACATCATGGTCATGAACACAATGAGAACTGAAACCATGTCCCACATCCTAAATGGTTGCCATGCATACAAAGGGCTTTACATGTAGGCATGACAGAATAGTGGATCTGAGATATCAAAATATATCACTTCTACATTCGGGTCTTCAACGTGGCTTTTGAAACATTCTATTGTGAAGCCGTCAGCCGAGCATGTTCAGTCTGTGTAGTGACCATTCAGATGTGTCCTCTAATATCTCAGCTCACACTCCTGATGTTGTTGTCAGTGTAAATGGTAGAGAGGTGTTAGTTGTAGAGGTTGTCTGTAGCTTTGATGTTGTTGTCAGTGTAAATGCTAGAGAGGTGTTAGTTGTAGAGGTTGTCTGTAGCTTTGACCACAGCCTAGAGGAGGCCTCTCTAACCAAGATGCTGCAATATCTCCATATATATATCTATATATATATAGATATATATATATAATAGCCTGGGTCATGTACATAAGCTGGTTGTTGTGTGAGAGGCGTTCAGATGGCTGGTCTCCCAAAGAGGGGCCAAGCAGTTAGCGAGGGTGTTGTTCAATATCTGCTGTTTGGTATATTGGATACTGACTGTTATCTTGTCTTACAGTAGGCTACAACTGTATTTGTCGACCTGCCATTGTCCTGTGTATTGTTATGCTATGTGTATGGATTATCGTGGTTGCCGACTGGACACTTATGTAACTGCCTGACTCTCAATATCTGATTGCAGTATTAGTGTTTATGTCCCTTTACATACTTGTATTTATGTGGACATAAATAAATAATTTGAGTGTGTGTGTGTGTGTGTGTGCGTGCGCGTGCGTGCATGCTTGTGTGTGTGCATGCCCGCGTGTGTTTTAGTCATTAATTTGAATTACATTTTATTCCCCTCTTCATCAGCGCGGCCGTCTGCACAGCCTGGTCCCAGTCCCCTCCATCAGGACAAAGAGACGGCGCAGCAGAGCCATAACACCAGTCTCCACCCTGGAGCCTTGGAAGGTCAGTCCTCCTCCTAACTCACTCACTTCCTCCTCCATTCACCTCACTGTGCCCTCCGCCCGCCTCAGCAGCATGGAGACCAGAGCTCTCAGCCGCTCTGCTCCTCTGGAACTCACTCCCACCTGACATCCGTAACATCCACTCTCTTCCTCTTTTCAAATCCACCCTCAAAACTCACCTGTTCAAGATAGCCTTCTCACTGTGATTGCTCCCCCCCCCCATTTCATATTGTTAACTTGTATCTGTTTTTTATTGTATTTGTGTTGCGTTGCCTCCTTAAACATCAATATATAATAGCTTTATCTGTTTTTTATTGTATTTGTGTTGCGTTGCCTCCTTAAACATCAATATATAATAGCTTTATCTGTTTTTTATTGTATTTGTGTTGCGTTATGTAAATATTATGTAAATAATCGCTCTCTGTGCAGGTGGTTGAGCCTAATGAGAATGACGACGCCGCATTCACAGCCAAGCGAATCAACTCCAGGACGCTGGTCTACTCTGGACCCAAGACCGCCATCCTGGAGTTAAACATCAATATATAATGGTGAAGAGAGGATTCCCATGTGCACAGCCAGTAGAAAGATCAGGTGCTGGTCGGTTGCAGGAAAAACATGAATTGAAAAATTAAAGGAACCACCGCAACACTGAAAATGACTTACTGATATTTATTTATTGTGAACAACGCGTTTCGCCTACAGCTTCATCAGGTTCACAGAAAATGCCATTGGCACCCACAGGTGAGTTAAATACATTAGACAGGGTCACATGACCAATTATCACAGTCGTCTTTTTTTAAAGATACAAGTTACAAAACAAGTTTTTCAAAAGAATGACATGTATTTACCAATATATCACAATTATGGCAGTTAATTTACATAGTATATCAAATATATATATATATATATTTTTTTGAAGATATTTAAGATTTTTCAAAGGAAAAAATACATTAAGAAAAGTACAGAGTTAATATTCAGTTACAGAATGAGAACATTTTTAAGACTAAGCACCTGCACTCCCTCTATCACTAAAGGGGGGGAAAAGTGTAATGGGACTTAGTGGCTCGTCTCTTCCTAGGCTCCAGATCACCTGTAGGAAGAGACAACAATTAATATAGATCACAAAAAACAACTAAAATCTTGCATTCCATTAACACATTCAGTGCCACAGCGCTTCAGTAAAATTGTCTGGAGCCTGTGCCAGATTCACTTCCATTCAGTTGAAAACAGCTATAGAATTTTTTCTATTATGGCTATATTAACGGGGCTGGACTTTAATGAAAGATTGAACACTCCTGCTTCTTCCAAAGAAGAAATTTTGTTTCTAGACAGTTCCATTATGAAATTACAGCCTCTCAAAAAAGTGCACTTTCAATGGTTTTCTGTCGTTTTTTTTTACTTTCCAAGTTATAGGCCCTTTTATGAATACCTTTTGCACTCTAATTTCGACCACATTCACTGACTCTGGCTGGTGTTTTCTGATGTGGTGGCGTGTGGTGTGGTTTCTGTGAAGCCTGTGTGACACACACACCTCTCCCCCCCCCCCCCCCTCCCTCCCCCCTCTCCCTTCTCCACCTCTGAGCTGCGGGCTCCTCCCACACGCACAGTTTGTTTTCTCGTTTTTGCCCCGGACAGATCCCAGCGCGCATCATTTCCTTGATGGGCAAACGCGACTGAACGAAAAGGCATGGCCGTTCGGCTTCGGATGCTGCCTTTCTAGGAAATCGTGTGGAGATAGATAGAAGCATAAGAGCTCAGTTGTGAGCGCGGATGCAGCCGAGCCCACTCTCCGCTGTAGGCAGAGCAATATATACGGCGCTGGCAGAAAGCATGCATCGGTTTCCACTTTCTCCGCTGTCTCCTGTACAAAGTAAAGGATCTGAGGTGGGTGGAGCAGCTCCTGTGACGATGTTTAAGGTGGCGCCGTGTGATCCCTTGAAGGGATTCATGCTCACTGGCTAGGTACGACCTTAAACAGCAGAATTATGGAATAATATGAATTATGATTTTAGGACGTCCACAGACGTCCTTGGCACTCCTCGTTACTTTTTTTTAGGACGTCCACAGACGTCCTTGGCACTGAATGTGTTAAGGCCAAAAGGTTCATGGTGTGTAATTCAAAAATCCAGAAAGCCTCTCGTCTCAGAAGTTGATTGATCAGATTGCCTCCTCTTGGGTTGGGCTGTATTTTTTCTGTGCCAACAAACTTGAGGGAAGTGGCTGCACCGTGATTCTTTTCTTTATAGTGTCTGGCAATCGCATAATCCATGTTACCATTTCTGATAGCAGCTTTATGCTCGGCAACTCTCAGTTTAAGATGGCGTTTAGTTTGACCAACATACAGTACATGAGGCCACAGGGGCATTTCAAGGCATAAACAACATGGGGGAAAGACAATTAATAAATTATTTTATTGCATATTTCTTACCTGAATGTGGATGGTTAAATGACTTGGTGTCAAATGTGTTAGAGCAGTGTGCACATTTTCCACATCTGTAGTTACCATATACTTGTTGAGAAAGCCAATTAGTTGGAGTAGGTTCTTTATACATAGAATTAATAACACCATCTCTTACGTTTCTGCCTCTTTTAAAACAAAACTGAGGTCTAGAGGATGTCAAGTGATTTTAAACTAGGGTCGCATTCTAAAATACGCCAATGTTTACTTATGATGCGTTTGATTTGTCTAGAAGCAGTTGAATACTCAGACACAAAAGTGACTCTACTTTCGGTCTGTCTAGGGACAGGGTGCAGTAATTCTCCCCTGTCTCGTCTACTGGCTTTTTCAACCGCTTGATCGATAAGTTTTTGGTTGTACCCCCTTTGTTTAAAGCGCTGGGACATTTCTTTAGCTTTGGATTGATAATCCTCCACTTTGCTGCAGATCCTCCTCAGTCTCACAAACTGACCATAAGGGATGTTGCTGATCATATGGTCAGGATGGAAACTGGTAGAATGCAGAATGGTGTTTCTGTCAGTTTCTTTTCGATAAATAGATGTGTCCAACTTTCTATTTCCATTGATAGTTATCGAAAGATCCAGGAAATTAATATTTTCACAAGTGGAGTTATAACGAAGGTTCAGACAGGACGATCTTGATCTTCACCGGTTCCACAGTCACTGCACTTCTCTTGCTTGCTCACCTGTTAACCTGTCAGCTTCCTGGTGATAATTGAATAATCAGTGGTTGCCTCCTAGTTTCCCCTAAGCCAATAGCATAGCAACACATCACCTCATACACCTTTGCTCACCTGCACTTTTAGCCTATCACATTGTGGCACTCCCCTTTAGGCAGCCTATCACATGGTTGCTGTGTGCATAAATATGCTTTTCTGTGTCTCATTCAGTCTCTCTCATCCTGCTGGCTGACACACATGCTAGCTGACATTTACTGCAAATTACTGGTGTTTGGTGGTTCTCTGCAGAACATTTTGATCATTTCAGTGCCTCTACTTCAGCAAAAATCAGGTTGTATGGCGTTTGATCAATTCATATACTTTTTCTGTGTTTGTGCAATTTTTTCACTGGATTTACTCACCATGAGTTCAGAGGAAATGTTTGACCCAGATGCTAACATTGACGTTGAGGGTCTGGGATCTCGCCACAGCCTGAGGATTGCGGCTCAGCAATGTTCGTCGGCTGACGAAATTGTGGATCTCCTCCGTATACACGGGATAGCAGCAGCTCCAGGCCTGGGGATTAGCCAGCTACAGGAGTTAGCCGCTCAGCTGTTTGAGTCTCCCGACGACGTCGGTTCCGAGCCTCCCGGCTCTCCCATTTTGCCTTCCCAGCAGCTCATTCAGCCACCTGTCTCGGGCAAACGCAAAGCACATTCAGAAAGCAAAACGTAAACCAGCGGCTTCTTCCGCTCAATCTGATAATGAGCCCGTCTTGGCAGCTTTGCGGGCTATGACAAACACACTACAAACCGTAGATGCTCGTCTCCAGTTATTGGAAAATAACAAGGCGTCGTCTTCCATGCAATCTGCAGCTCCTTTTTTGCTGCCGCAAATGCCTGTTCCCCCTGTGTTTCCACCGATTATTCCGGTCCCTGTGGTGTCTGTGTCACACTCTCTGGCTTCCGCGGCTGCGGTACCATCCATGCTAGGTAGGCCTTACATTTCGGTTACATGCTGCCACTCCGACGTGCTGCCACTCCGACGTTCTGCCACTCCGAAATATCGGCACTCAGAAAGGGATCATGTCTATGTTCCCCGGGTTCTATATTCCCCGTTTTTCACGCCAAACCTAACCTCCCCCCATGCCTAAACCTAACCTCCCCCAGACCCTAACCCAAAACCTAACCTCTCCCACCCCCACGCCTAAACCTAAGGTCGGCATTGCGGCTTCTAAGGTGAACGACCGCCAGTCCGAATAATGGAAGTTAACGTTCGGAGTGGCAGGGCTTCGGAAAGGCAGTCAGTAGCCTTACATTTCTACCAGTGCAAATGTATCTCCCCGCGTACGGGACAAAATCCTGCAAGGTAAGGATGTAAATTTGATTAGTTTGATTCTACCTTCTCCCGAGTGCGAAAGTAGTGTGTTGGCAGGCGACAATATCACTACGATTTTCAAATCGTCAGACCCAAGACTCACGAGGGATTTATCCATTGGGGCATTTTTGGTGGCATTTAGCATTTACCGCGACATCATTTGTTCAGTACATCCAGAACGCAGGCAGGAGCTGGACACTTATCTGGTTTTGATCGGGGACTTAAATCTACGGTATGGAAAGAATATGTTTTTTCAATACCACAAGGCCTTTGCTAGCAAAGCAGCAAGGTACATTAACATTTCTAACATTCGTGTGGATTGGTCTATCCTGGACACCGAACTGCTGGTCATGCTGGTGGGAGGCGCCCAAGCAATATCCTGCTTCACGTGCGGAAACACGGGCCACTCGGCCGCTCTCTGCCCCACAGTTCCTTTTCGCCCCAAACCTGAGCCATTCTCTGGTGAACCTGAGCCAGCGATTAAACCTCCCGAAGCAGTCAATACAAATGTCGATTCCCGTGGGCGCAAGGTGCTGTTGTATAATAATCAGCCCATATGTAATAACTTCAACGAAAATGAATGTGCTTACCCCAATTGTGTTTTCCTTCATATTTGCAGTTATTGCAAAGATGCGCACCCCAAGTCAGCGTGTTCCCGCAAGTTCCGCCCTCAGCCTCAGCCTCAGCAGAAGCGGGGTCGTGGTTCAAGGAGATACTGAAATCTCACCCCTCCACTCCAATAAACATCCCCGCCCTGGCATATGAACTATCGACTCATCCTGACTCTGTATTTGTAAATCACTTGTTGTCTGGTCTTTCCCAAGGGTTCCGAGTGGGGGTCGTCTCTCCCCTGGTCTCCTCACTTGTGTGTAAAAATCTCCAATCAGCATTAAATGAGCCGGAGATTGTGTCTCAGCTTCTGCAAAAGGAGCTTGACAAAGGCTATTTAATCGGGCCATTTAAGTCCTCTCCGTTCCCCATTTTTCGTTCTAGTCCTATTAGTCCATGGGCCAAAGCCCCAAATTTCACTCATTGGTATCACTCAAGGTGGCAAAATCTAGTCACATTTTTTGAAAAGGTACATGTCCATAGATGATATTTTGGTATGATAACCTTTGCTAAGTGGTAGCTTTGTCACAGTTATCAGCACATGAAGTTAACCACCCCCTACAATAAATTGGTATCTAGGCGCTGGTGCATATCCTACTTTAGGCTTATTTTCAGGACCTTTACTCATGTTTTATGAAGGCATGGTTGGTCTAATTTTAAAGGGTAGACGCATAGCTTATTTTAAGCACAGTTGTGAGTTTGTCTAATAAACATAGAGGTCACATGGGCTCTTCAAAGTGTCAACAACATTCGTTTAACCACCATTTCCGCCTAAACTATAGTCTTTATTTGAGCATTATGACATGTAGGAACATCACTGACACAAATAACAAAACCTGAAATACTCACAGGACTGTAACAATTGAGGAAATGTATAATCTTCCCATATTATCCCACTATGAAGGCTGATTGTGGGCCTTAAAGTAGAATATGAACCCGGGCCAGAATTTTCACTAATTGGTACCATCCAAGTTGACAAATTCTAGTTTTGTATTTTGAAAAGTACCTTTTAGATGATATTTCAACTTGATAAACCTTCCCAAGTGGTATCTTAGTCACAGTTAACCCTCAATGACACCAAACATTGATCCAAAGAAAGAGACAATCTTTTCACTTTATTTGAACAGAACACCACTATCACAAATATAATATTAACACATTGACTGCCAGCCGTTTTTTTTTGCTGTAGGTAGCTTCTGCCAAGCCGTTTTTTGAGGATTCTGGCTCATTTTACAAGAGCCGAGGATTCTTTTCTGCTTGGACTTTGTGAACATACAATATCTCAAAAGTACTAATAGAATGTGTACTTTCTCTGTCTAAAAGAGTTAGTTTGTAGAGTTAGTAGTTATGTAGATATGAGCCGTTGAGTACAGCATGGTTTCAGCGTCTGAGACAGAAAGCTGAGATAATCGCAGTTTTGTGAAATTCAATCAAACAGGCAGAAAAGTCACTTTAACCATTTATTTTTGGCATCAGTGAGACATCAGACATCTGAACAATAGTTGTTTTCAATAATAGAGGAATAATACAATAATAAAATAAATAAATGTCAAAATAAATACAAAACAAGAGCAGACCACAGGTCACTCAGCTTTTTTTTTTTTTATAGCTTTTTTTTTTTTTATATAGGTTTTTTCGGTTTGTGATCAAACCGGTTTGGGCTCGTACACTGAATCCAGAACTGCTCCAAAATGTAATGGGTACTTCCTTGGCCCATGTTACACCCATCCACAAAGTTACATGAAAATCGGCAGGTGCTTTTATGTATTCCTGCTAGCTAGCAAACAATCAAACAAAGAGCATCAAAGACAAAACCTCCCTGGCAGGTTTTTTTTTTTTTTTTACGACCCATGCCTACTCAGTGCCACTGAGCTTAGAACTTGTCTGAGTGGTACACCTCATAGCAGCGAGCCCTGTGTAATGGGACCTTACATATAACACAAAAGTAGCGTGTCTCGCGTCTAAGATTATTCTTTGTACAAACCCTACACCTCCTTGCTGGGTGAGCTTGTTTGCGTGAGGCTGGATACATGGCCATTACATGGCCTGCTAGATCGACATCCAGCCTGCTTTGAGGGTCCAGGTATGGTGCCCGGGGCATGGTTGCAGGTTGGTCACTCCTGCCCTCCCCCCCACCCCCCACCTCCTCCCCGCCACCCCCCTCCTCTCCACCACAGGTGTGGTCCATGCAGAGACAACACTCAGGATGAAAGCCATCAAAGTTTTACACTTTCTCTGTGGGTGTTTAGCTTTGTACAGAACAAAGGCGTTATAAAAAGACATCTGAAACATGTACATGACAAATTTGAAAGGCCACCTGGATGTCTTCCTGGCAAAGGGATAGTATGCGATGTTCTGGTCCAATCGGTCTACCCCATTCATGTACTTGTTGTAGTCTACAACGCACTTGGGTTTTGTGTGTGGGACCCTCTCTCTGCTGCCTTTCTGCCTGACCTGCACTGTCTCCATCGTGTCCTCGTGCATAGTGGAAACCATTTTCACGATTCGCTTGTCGCGCCAGGCCAGAACCATGGTGCCACCATTGTGGCGCATGACCGTTTCCCCCATCTTCACTGTGTGGTTGGTAACCTTCGTAGCAGGTGGCTCGCCCCTGTTCTTCCTCAGAGTGCCACAGACATGTGTCTGACACTCCAGCAGCTGTGCACACATTCCAACAGAGTTGTAGTAGTTGTCCATGTATAAATGGTAACCCTGCCCTGCCAAGTCCCCGAGGAGGAACTCCACCGTCTCGCCTAGGGAGGACCGCTCACCACAGTAGGGCTTCATGCTGTAGCAGTAACCTGTCTGGGAGTCACAGAGGATGTATGATTTTATCCCATACTTTATGGGTTTCTGTGGGTTGTACACCTTGAAGGCCAACCGCCCACGCCACAGGAGCATCCCCTCATCAATACTGATGTCTTGACCTGGTGTGAACATGGCTCTGAACTTTCCTAACAGGTCATTCAATACTGGCCGGACCTTGTACAACCTGTCTGCACCATCAACATCAAAATTGTTAGAGAAATGGAGGAATCTGGTTAGCAGTTGAAAGCGGTTGCGAGACATGGTTTTGTTGAAGTAGGGGGTAGCAGACACTTCATTTGTGGTCCAGTACATGGACAGTTCAGGCTTCTTCACGATCCCAGTGAGGAAGTATAGTCCCAAGAAGCTCTTGATTTCTGCCACATCAGTGTCCTTCCACCTCCCAAGCCTTGAATGTGGCAGAGCCTCGCTCATCTGACTGATGCACTGATGTGCATACAGATTAGTTTGTGCTACAATGGCCTGGAGCAGCTCATCGTCCAGGAAGAGCTGGAAAAAGTCCACTGGTTGAGCAGGAGCACCACCAGTATGAGGACCCGGTTCTGCTGTGAATGGGATGTGGGTTGGCTCCCAGTCAACATCACTCCACTCAGCAGGACCTGCAGGCTGGGGACGTTTCCCGCTTCCAGCTCCATCTGCAAATTATAGAAATACATAATTACCATAAAATAGTGTTTTTCATATGTGTGGTACTGAATTCTGGAGTTCTAGAATTTCTGGAATTCTGGCTGGAACCTGTGATGTGAAAATAAACCTGATTCTGAAGAGTGATCTTACCCATTTTCCTGGCACCAGAGGATGTGGCACCAGATGCTGTAGCGCTACAGCTGGCTACAGGCTCATCTTCAGAGTCTGAAAATCAAGATTCAAGATTTTTATTGTCACTCCATGGTACAAGTATCACGTGTGAAATTCTTGTGCTGTGAACTCCGTTTACAACATAGTACAAATATAACAGGGCATTGAGTGCAAAAAAACAACAACAAGAGACAACAATCAATAAGGCAGTATAGTGATAAGACATACTGCCTTATTGATTGTTGTGTCTCTTGTTGTTCAGTAAAATGAATTGACTGACTGCTGGCTTTTGTACAGTCATAGTAATTACATTTACACAAGTTACACAAGTCATCTCAAACATCGTCTTACCACTGCTGCTCTGTGGAGCTTCGCTCCTCGACGGGGCCCATTCTTCCTCAGAATCCTCCGCGTCTGGAGAAGATGTGAGGTCGCTCGACTCGGACGACTCAGTCAGCCCAGCAGCCGCAGCGGCGACATGCATGGGCTCACCCCGTTCCTCATCCGAGACCTCGGAATCGGTCTCCGGCACAAGCTCGTTTCGGACGGAAAAGAAATCCAGCAGTGACCTCTGGTCCGCCGATCGCTTGCGTTTGGCCGCCGAAGACCGCTTGCGTTTGGCCGGCATGGCACAAACACAAACACCACCCACTCCCAACTAAACTAAAACTGAAAATACTAACTAAACTAAACTGAAATAAAACAACTACTGCTACGACTAGATCAAACTGAACTGAAATAAGGCTAATCTACCGGCTACCAACTCGATCAAACTGAACTAGAATAAACGCTAAATACTAATACTAAAATGAACTGACGCTAACGCTAAGCTAACTACAATGAACACTAACTGTAACTACCGCTAACTATCTATCTAAACAAAGTCTACTATAAAGACTATACTAAACACTACTACTGTACTAACAACTAACAAACTAAATCAACTACGCTAACAAAATCGCTCTAAATCTGACTCTAAATTGCTAAATTCTCTATGTATAAATCGCTATATAATGCTGTATCTCTCTGTCTCAACTTACCTACTTCAAACCCACGCCGACCAAAGGATGCCGCCTTCCTTATATAGAAATCTTTGTTAGAGTACTTCCGGGGCAGCGGGAGAGGTCGGATCCACATTCACATATTGCCCAAGGGCCTCACCTAGTGGAAACCACTGAAAAAACAGTTTGACGTGTTAACACGTCGTTGGCAGTCAACAGCTGAATTCTGAAAACGTGTTAACACGTCGTTGGCAGTGAACGTGTTAAACAGTAAAAAAAAACTTACTTTTTTCCCAAATTTTTTATCCCCCATTAGTGCTAATTTTTTATTTATTTATCCTGGTTGCTGCTCCACCCTCTGCCGATCTGGGGAGAGCTGAAACTGGCTCCATGCTTCCTCCGAGACATGGGCAGTGTAGCCAGTCACTTCTTTTCACCTGACAGGGGAAGCTTCACCGGTAGGACATAGCACGTGGGATGATCACGCTATTCCAATGAGTTCCCCTCCCTCCGAACAGGCACCCTGAACGACCAGAGGAGGCACCACTTCAGTGACCAGGATATTGCATGTTTTGGTGAGGGGTTCCTATATGAAGGAAACCCCCAGGGGCACGGGGAGAACATGCAAACTCCACACAGAAAGGCCCTTTTGATGACCCCACCCGGGCGGTGGCCACTCGAGGACATTTGGTGCAGAGCAGCAGGTAGCAAAGATTGTTGGCATCACATACACTGGATGACGGTGCATACGTCCTGCAGACAAATTATTCCATATTGGAAAGATTATGGTAGACCAGACAATTGAGGAGACCATAAACAAGGACAATCAGACTGCTGGAGGAACCAAGGGTTTCAGCCTGAAAGCTGGTGCAGTCACTTCAGACAGAAGTCAGTATCTGAGGCAGCTCAGGAACATGAGAGGCAACACGTCCACAGACTGTTTCAGTCATCACGATCTACAGAAGCCCAGAATAGAGAAGGATAGGGCAGATGTGAATGCCTTTGTAGAGCTTATGGAGAAAAGCTGGGTAATCCAATGACTACAGGCCTGTAGCTTTGACATCCCACATCATGAAGACCCTGGAGAAACTCGTCCTGGAGCAGCTCAGGCCTATGGTCAAACCATCCCTTGACCCCCTCCAGTTCGCCTACCAGCCCCGGCTGGGAGTGGAGGACGCGGTCATCTACCTGACCAACCGCGCCTACGCCCACCTTGACAACCCGGCCAGCACTGTGAGAGTCATGTTCTTCGACTTCTCCAGTGCGTTCAACACCATCAGGTCGGCTCTACTGGGTGAGAAGCTGACGGCGATGCGAGTGGATGCCCCCCTGGTGGCCTAGATTGTGGACTACCTGTCTGGCAGACCACAGTATGTGCGCCTGCAGAACTGTGTGTCAGACAGAGTGGTCAGCAATACGGGAGCACCACAGGGGACGGTCTTCTCTCCCTTCTTCTTCACCATCTACACCACGGACTTCACCTACCAGACAGAGTCTTGCCACCTTCAGAAGTTCTCTGACGACTCTGCGATAGTGGGATGTATCAAAGATGGCGATGACGATGAGTATCGGGATGTGGTGGCCAACTTTGTCACATGGTGTGAGCAGAACCACCTGCAGCTCAACGTGTCAAAGTCAAAGGAGCTGGTGGTGGACCTGAGGAAGGTCAAGTTGTCAGCATAGCTTAGCCACTCCGGCTACCCCCCCTAAAGTGGCCAAGGGCTTTCCAATGCACCCAACCACGAGTCTGTACGACTTCCGGTTCCGGAGATAATCCACTTCCGGTTTTGTCAAAGTGGTCCAAAGTTGTTCCTTAGGTCAAGGTGATTCCAACGCACCCAAGATGGCCTCTCTACGACCTTCCTAGCCGGAGCTAGGGTCCTTCAAAGTTTTTGGAAAAGTGAAAAGTGTTTGGGTGGTTAGGGTTTTTAGTGTTTTTTTGTGGGGTTGTGTTAGGAGCACGTTTCATGCGATTTGGGAGTTTTGAAGTACCTGGTGTTTTTTTTGTGTGTTTTTTTCTTCATTAAATTTCATTTTTTTTTATAGCCATGTAGGTACTCTAAGGACTCCAATTTTGGCGAGGATCCCGAAAAACTAGTTTTTACCTGGATCCGAGCCGGGGCAAATTGCAGGAGTGCTCCAAATGACACCAAAGTTACAGCGAAGCTTCATCATGATGAGAAGAATCCCCTGAACGAGTCATAGGCCGTAGGGTCCATTTTCCTAGGAGGTATGACCATTTAAAAAAAAAAAAAAAAAAATGTATTTAGGGGGCGTTTTGACCTCCGATTTTTTGTGGGCGGGAAGAGGGGTGTGAGAGGAGTTCCCCCAAGAAAGGACAGCCTTCTAGTCCATTTACTTTAGGAGTTATTAGCACCCCTAGTTTCAACGTTTTTAAACGATTGCACCTCCCCCCTGCCTAGGGGGAGGGGACTTTGGCTATCATTTTCTCAGGGTGTACTCTCCTATAGGAGGGCTACATGCTCGAATTGAAATTGGAGCTCCAGGTGGTCCAGGGGAGTTAATTGACAACCCTAGCTGAAATTTGCACTAGGTTCTGCCGGTTGTATACCGTTCACCCATGTTGAAGGGCTAAGTTGGAACTAGGGTTAGGAAGTTAGACACTTGACCTTATGTAGTTTTATACGCTGGACCCGAATATGGGCGGGACTAGGGGCGGGACTTCCCGGAAGTGGGTGTAAAATGCGTTTGAACATGGGATTTTGGCCAACCCTAGGCTGTTTTGCATATAGGTCCCCGGGGGGGTGTCATAGGAGCACAAATTAGGCCAATTGGAGTCGTTTGGTGAAACGGCTAAGATACTTTTTTTTTTTTTTGTTAGGGAAAAGTACGTAACTAAGCTAACATGCTAGCAACATTAGCATGCTAATGCTAAGCTAGAGGGTTAGGGTTAGGGTTAGGGTTAGGTTAGGGGGTTAATGCCACGATCAACCGGGTTGATCGTCTCATTAGCATAAATTTTCATGTTAAAGTTAATTTATTTTAATTTATTCAAGTATGCAAATTTTTTCAAAGTAAACTCCTCCCACCCCCGCCTAAGTGACCTTTGGTGATCCCAAAAACACGCCCCTTTTGCTCTACGACCTTCAGGGGCGGAGCTATTTCACTTGGGACCAGACATTTTTTTCACTCTGAAACTTTGGCTACCCCCCCTAAAGTGGCCATGGGCTTTCCAACGAACCTAACCAGAGCTCTGTACGACCTTCAGGGGCGGAGCTAGGGCACTTCCATATGTCAGAAAATGTTGAAATTTGACTAAGTACAAACTTGATTTTCAAGTTGTCAGCATAGCTTAGCCACTCCGGCTACCCACCCTAAAGTGGCCAAGGGCTTTCCAATGCACCCAACCAGAGCTCTGTACGACTTCCGGTTCCGGAGATAATCCACTTCCGGTTTTGTCAAAGTGGTCCAAAGTTGTTCCTTAGGTCAAGGGGATTCCAACGCACCCAAGATGGCCTCTCTACGACCTTCCTAGCCGGAGCTACAGCCAAAGTGTTTGAGCCAAAATCCTTCCTCAGGGGATGTGATAGGAGTGCGTTTCAGGTCATTTGGAGTCGACTGGTACTATCCTTGAAACCCATTTTTTTTTTTACATAGGAAAAGTACTACGACTCCAAATTGGGCGAGGATCCCGAAAAACTAGGTTTTACCTGGATCCGAGCCGGGGCAAATTGCAGGAGTGCTCCAAATGACACCAAAGTTACAGCGAAGCTTCATCATGATGAGAAGAATCCCCTGAACGAGTGATAGGCCGTAGGGTCCATTTTCCTAGGAGATATGAGCATTTGTTGTTGAAAATGCCAACAACGCTGTGAGTTTGGTGTCATTTGGAGCACTTCCTGGTTTAGACCACTTCCTGTGTAAACAGGAAGTAAACAGTGGTCAAAACCAGGAAGTGCTCCAAATGACACCATACTTACAGGGAAGCTTCATCATGATGAGAAGAATCCCCTCACCGAGTTAAAAGCAGTTTCATCCATTTTCCTAGGAGATATGAGCATTTGTTGTTGAAAATGCCAACAACAACAAATGCTCATATCTCCTAGGAAAATGGATGAAACTGCTTCAAACTTTGTGCCTGAATCCCTCTCATGGCATAGAAGACTCGATTTGAGTTTGGTGTCATTTGGAGCAAAAAAGTATATTTGGACGTTTTTGGCTGTTTTTTGGACGTAACTCGGGAACGCAAGCACCTACAGACACGGGACTGACGCCATTAGAAAGATCGTCGAGTTTTACATCTAGTCAGTTTTGATTCCTCGTAATTTTTGCTCAACGGGGCTTAGTTTCCGAGATAAACGCGAAAAACCGGTTTTGTCTGATTTCTCACCATGTCAACAACGCCCGATATCTCCGGAACGCAAGGAGGTACAGCCACGGGACCAACGCCATTCGAAAGCCCTTCAAATTCTACGTCTAATAGAATGTGTGGTGAAGTCCGGACATCAACTTTAGGGGGCGCTATTAGCAAGAATGTGCAAAAAACGATCTTTTCTTTGGCCGTTTTTTGGCCATATCTCCGGAACGGAAGCACGTACAGACACGGGATCAACGCCATTCGAAAGCCCTTCAAACGTCTAATAGAATGTGTGGTGAAGTCCGGACATCAACTTTAGGGGGCGCTATTTGCCAAAAACGAAATCGTCCCTAAACGTTTTTTGGCCGTATCTTTTGAACGGAAGCACGTACAGACACGGGACTAACGCCATTCGAAAGCCCTTCAAATTTTACGTCTAATAGGATGTGTGGTGAAGTCCCGAAATCAACAATAGGGGGCGCGATTTGCTAAAAACTGCCAAATCGAATTTTATCAAACTTGACCAACTTCCGCGGCCGATTTCGACCATTTCCGCTGCTCGAATAGTTTTCTAATTAGTACTGTAATAATTGTTTGGATTAGCTTTAAGCCGGCCAAGGCTACCAGATATCCCAAAATGAGATGTAGGCTCAAAATGTCAATACTGGAAAACAACCACGCAACCACCAGGAGTACAGGTACAAGATAACAATCTTTATTTAAGGCACAAATTAAAACAGGGAGTTTGGAGTCACTAAATGAAGAAAGAATTGCTGTCTTCCAAGGGGGACCCAGAACTGGTCACATAATGCACACACCACCATCAAAGGATGCAAAACACATCAGGATAAGAGCGTATCTCGGCTAGTAAAAGCACATTCCTGCTGAAGAACACCTCACTGCGAGTAGGAGCACGCCACTGCAAATACGAGCATATCACTGCTTAAGAGAACGTCACTGCAAGCCACTGCACACATACGATATGTAAACCCTAACACAGAACTGGTCACATAATGTACACACCACCATCAAAGGATGCAAACACATCAGGATAAGAGCATATCTCGGCTAGTAAAAGCACATTCCTGCTGAAGAACACCTCACTGCGAGTAGGAGCACGCCACTGCAAATACGAGCATATCACTGCTTAAGAGAACGTCACTGCAAGCCACTGCACACATCGATATGTAAACCCTGTCACACTACACACAGAGGGTCACATGACACATCTAATAAGGAAAATACGAGTGAGCACAATACATAGCCCCCCCCTTATCACGAGCTCCTCAACCCCACTCAGGTTCCCTCTATTCCCTCTATAACACACATGGAATAAATATACAATAGGAAATACAATGGAGTTCATTCATGAATTCATTAATTGAATGGACGATACACAAAAGGTTAAAACATACGTAACTTTTGTGGTCACCGAGACCCCCCCCCCCCCCGGGTCAAGGCTGTAGGCACCGTCCAACTCCCCGGGAGGAAACTGCTTCGCTGGACGGTACAGCAACCAAGTCTGTGATTGCAACAGGTAGCGTAGCAGACGCCAACGGCGGCAGGCCGAAGGCGGAATGATTGCTGGGGCGCGACGGTGGAGCTGACGTTCCTATAGAAGAGCCCTAACTAACCCTCTCCTTCCTACATGGACAAGACTGGACCCACGCTGACATATACTTTCTTCACACCGGCAGCCCTAAACAGCTGCGAATGCCCCACCCGCTTTGAACACAGCCCCACGCAAAGCATCCGCACGCTCCCAGAACAAGAGGCAAGTGTCAGGCTCTCTCCTTTTGTCAGCGACCCACGGCTGCCAATCACTCGCACCTGACGCTCATCAGTCCCATCAGCTGCGGCCGGTGCGATGACGTGAGTCACTGTTTACATTACACTCCCCCCTCCCATAATGGAAGACTCGCCCTCGAGTCACTCCCATGACATCTGAAAATCACGAGACCAAGCAGGTGGCCTCCGATGACGTAAGGGCCGGCCACTGGAGTCACTCCGATCATGGAGCGCGGCCCTTCTTTCTTGCCTGGAGTAGCCCGCAAATGCATCCTCAGTGGGAGGATTCACTGATGCAAGGGACTCAGGATGACCTCCTCTGACCCCTGAAGACAGGAGGGCCTGGCGGTTGTCGTGATGATCTTTGGGCGAAGTCCTCTCTGCTCCTCTGGCTCCTGAAGACACGGGGCCCTGGTGGTTGTCGTGATGATCTCTGGATGAAGTCCTCTCTGCTCCTCTGGTTCCTGAAGACACGGGACCCTGGCGGCTGTCGTGAGGATCTCTGGGCGAAGTCCTCTCTGCTCCTGAAGACACGGGGCCCTGGTGGTTGTCGTGATGGTCTCTGGGAGGAGTCCTCTCTGCTCCCCTGGCTCCTGAAGACACAGGGCCCTGGGTCACAACGCCTCCCGGTGGTAACCTCTCCCCTCCTGACATCCCCAGGTCAGCTGAGCGGCGATGATGGACCCAGCCTGCACCAAACGGGGTCTCCGGCTGCTGTCGTCCAGAGGGTCTGGCTGGCTGAAAATCCCACTGGTCATCGTCAGCCCCCCTGGACACTGGATCACTTTGCACTGCCAAGGGAGAGTTATAGGGCTTAAGTCTATTAAAGTGCACCACACACTCAGGGCCTCCCTCTACCAACACCAGTCTATAGAGGACATCTGTTACTCTCTCAACCACCCTAAAGGGACCTTTATAACGTCTTTGTAGCTTGGGGCACAGTCCTCGTTTTCTAGCCTTATTCCGCACCCAAACTAACTCTCCCTCAGAGTAGAACTGGAAATTGGCCCTAAAGTCATACAAGTTCTTCTGCCTCTCTGATGCCTTGGCTTGATGTCTTTTGACTGCCCCTACAACTGTAGACAGTGTCTCGCCAAGCTTGAACACATAATCATTCACTGAAGAAAAGTGCTCCTGTGTTTCTAGGTTTAACATGATGTCTACCGGCAGAACAACTTCCCTACCAAATAAAACTTTGTAGGGGGTAAATGCGGTACTGGCATGAACGCTACTCCTATACGCCAACATCACATAGGGCAGCAGAGTGTCCCAATTCAGCTGGTTGTCTTCTATGAACAATGACAACATGGACAACAGCGTAAGATTGAAACGCTCTATAAGTCCATCTGATTGGGGGTGGTAAGGGGTTGTACGAGACTTATGAATATGCAAGAGCCTGCACAACTCCTTAAACAGTGTAGACTCAAAATTTCGGCCTTGATCTGAATGAAGACTACGGGGGACCCCAAAACGACACACCCAGTCCTCTGTCAACACTTTAGCAATGGTACCAGCTTCTTGGTTGGGGAGGGGAAAAGCCTCGGTCCACTTTGAAAAATAATCGCCAATCACTAAGATGTACTTGTTCTTCCCCGGGGTTTCTGGGAGGGGGCCTAGTATGTCCAGCGCCACCCTTTCGAAAGGTCTGGATGTCACTGAGGGTTGCAAGGGGGCACATGGGGCCTTACCCTGGGTTTTACGAGAGGAACAATCCGCACACTCCCTCACCCATTGCTTTACGTCCCCAAACCACCCCGGCCAATAAAAACGATCTTTTACCTTCCCCTGTAACTTCTGCACTCCCAAATGCCCGCCTGTAGCATCATCATGTAACTGTGCCAAAACCTTGGATACCAAAGAACGAGGGAGGATTACTTGTATTTGAGATGCCGCATCTGAATGGGCAGGAGGAAACCTCACTAACCTAGATCCCTGTATGTGTAGCTGATTCCACACAGGGCCATACTTCTGTAATTCAGGAGCCTCTATCATAGGGCACTCATCTGTCCGCTTTTTACACTCTATTATCTGCCGTAATTCACTATCATCGATTTGGGCTTGGGCAAGCTCATCCATCTCTCTCTCTTCGCTAGGGGGGACCTGAGGCGTCTCCTGCACAACACACACTTTGGGGATGTTTTGCCCTGTCTTTTTAACAGCTGGCGACGCCAAATCAAAACAGGCAGGCAACCTCGAAAGAGCGTCAGCATTTGCGTGTAGCTTGCCTGGGCGGTGTACAATCTTATATTGGAAGTTAGCCAGCTGTTCAATCCAGCGGGCCAACTGCCCCTCCAGGCCCTGGAAGTTATGCAGCCACCGTAAAGAATTATGATCAGTACGTAACACAAACTCTTTACCCAACAGGTAATGTTTAAAATATTTTGTGAATACGACCATGCTTAAAAGCTCCTTTTTTGTGGTAGCATATTTGCGCTCCTCTTTAGTCAGTGCCCTACTGGCATATGCAACGACTTGTTCATGACCTCCCCCTTCCTGAGATAGGACCGCCCCAATTCCAAGGTTACTGGCATCAGTGTCTAAAATAAATGTCTTTGTTGGGTCTGGGTAGGCCAACACAGGGGCAGTAATAAGACTGCTTTTAAGCTGATCGAATGCTTGTTGGCAATCTTCACTCCATTGAAACCGCCTCCCTGCCTCTGAAAGCCGATGTAAGGGGCGAGCGATGTCTGCGAAACCCTTCACAAAGCGCCTATAGTAAGAGGCTAGTCCTACAAAGCTCTTAACCTCAGTCTGGTTCCTTGGCTCAGGCCACTCCCTCACAGCAACCACCTTAGCAGGGTCCGCCATCACCCCCTCAGCAGAGATAACATGCCCCAAGTAATTGACACGAGTAGAGAACGAGTTACATTTAGAGGGTTTTACTTTTAAATTGGCCTGTTGAAGTTTCATAAGCACTTTGTCAAGACGAGCCAGATGTTCCTGAAACGTACGCCCAAACACAATGATGTCATCTAGATATACCAGACAGGTTACCCACTGTAAGTCTGCAAGGATTAAATCCATTAACCTTTGAAATGTACTGGGCGCATTGCAGAGGCCGAAGCTCAGAACATTGAATTCATATAACCCTTGACGTGTGGTAAAAGCCATTTTGCAGCGGTCCTTGGGGTCAACTTCCACCTGCCAGTAACCACTAGCTAAATCGAGAGTGGAAAACCAGCGGGCATGGTTGAGGCTATCAAGTGCATCATCTATCCTTGGGAGGGGGTACGCATCCTTACTAGTGACATCATTAAGTTTCCGGTAGTCAACACAAAATCGGAGCCCGCCCCCTTTCTTACGCACCAGGACTACAGGGGCTGCCCAGGCACTACAAGAAGGCCGAATGATGTCACCATCGAGCATTTGTTTCAGATGATCTGCTACTTCCTGCTGTAAGTGGAGGGGAACTCTCCGTGGAGGTACTCTGATGGGCTTAGCATCACCTGTATCGATTTCGTGCAGGGTCCTATGAGTCCTGCCCAAATCGGTCTCGCCCCGGCTGAAGACAGAGAGACTCCGGTTTAATAGCTGTTTAGCTGCCTCCATTTGTTCAGCAGAGAGTCCCTTCTCCCCCACCCCAAAGTGACTCATGAGGCTATCGACGGTCCAGGGTTGTAAGAGATCTTCCCCTCCTTCACTGCTCTCTCCCACCTCGTCAACCTCTATATCAGTGAAGAGTGTGCCCACTGTCATGCCCTTTTTTAATGTCAAAGCGTCGTTAGTCACATTAATGACCCGCACTGGCAGTGCCCCCTTGTCTACTTTACAAACGACACGGGCTACCAATAAATCACAATGCTTAGATAGAGCTGATGATGGTTCTAACATGCCCGCTGCGTAGTTCCCCCATGCACTTTTAACCATGCCTGAAACAATAGCCTCACTCCGTGGTGGCACTATCGTATCACACCGAACAACAACAGATTGGGGCTGTAGTGTTGGGTTAAGATCTACTAAGGGGACTGTCTTCCCCATTATCCGGCATGTCTTTGCTCCAAGATCAACCACAGCACCATATTTGGACAAAAAATCAAAGCCAAGCAGGATTTCTTCAGACGGTATGTCAGACACCAGAAAATCAACAATCAAGGCCAATGAGTCTAACTGGCACACTGTCTGCCAGCCTCCAAGAATTAGCATTGCCCCCCCATTCGCTGCTCTTGCCTCCCCCACATACTCCTGTAAATCTGACCCCCCCTTGGTGATTGAAAGCCAGGTCTGTTTAGGTATTACAGAGCGTGATGCTCCAGTATCTACGAGCACATGAGAACTAAACCCACCTATCTTGGCTGCGAGGTATCCGGAGCCTCCTTGGACCTTTTCAGGGACCCTAGTAGAAACTAATGAGAGGGGGGCGGGCATTGGATCCGCTGTGCACGCCCCCTCTAGTTTCCCTGCAGGTACGGACAGTTACGGCGTATGTGCCGGTTACATCCACACTCCCAACAGCCACCACCCTGTTCTCTAGCCTCCCGTCTAGCTGTAGTGTCGTATGCGTTAGCTGACCAAGTGCGGGGGGTTGGTGCAGCTGCCGGGGAGTGTACTGGGTTTGTTTTTAAATCCTGCACAGTAGCCCGTAAAGATTTAAACTCCTGTCTCGACCCTTCCACCACCCCAAGTAAAGCTTCCATTCGCTCATCATCTTTAGGCTTCGGTTCTGAGACCCCCCGAACTTTAGCATCTTGGGCCAAATGGCCATCTTCCAGGCCCCTAATGAGCTCGAGTTCTGAAGCAAAATTAATTGCAACCTCTAACGATGCAGGCTTGGCACTACGGAGACTAATACGCAAATCTCCACTGCCCACATGAGTGATAAAATGGTCCTTTGCCAATAAGTCCTGTGTATCAAGGTCTGCAGAGGGGTAAGCTGTAGTAACCAGCCGGCGCAGAGATATACCAAACTCCCGGACAGTTTCATTATGGAGCCTCCTCCGTGAGGAGAAGCTGGCCCGGCTCCAATCATCACTATCACAGGGATTTAAGCACCTCCCCATAGCATCCTTCAACAATGTATAGTTAGCTTTAGCTGCGGCGGATAGCCCACTATACACCTCACGAGCACGCCCAGACAATAGGAGACTCATAAATTTTAGCCTCAGCGAGCCGTCCCAATTATTTACATCAGCAGCCATCTCAAACTGCTCAGACCAGTCCGACCATTCCCTCCCAGTGCCAGTGAAGGTTTCTGGCATAAAGACTGGGCGTGGAGTTGCACCGTTGGTACTCAAAGAGGGGGCATTTTGACTTGTACCCACCTCACCAGGGGGAATTACGTTTTCTCCAGATAATGACATTTTTATTGTAAAGATCCCACCGCTGCCACCAGTGTAATAATTGTTTGGATTAGCTTTAAGCCGGCCAAGGCTACCAGATATCCCAAAATGAGATGTAGGCTCAAAATGTCAATACTGGAAAACAACCACGCAACCACCAGGAGTACAGGTACAAGATAACGATCTTTATTTAAGGCACAAATTAAAACAGGGAGTTTGGAGTCACTAAATGAAGAAAGAATTGCTGTCTTCCAAGGGGGACCCAGAACTGGTCACATAATGCACACACCACCATCAAAGGATGCAAAACACATCAGGATAAGAGCGTATCTCGGCTAGTAAAAGCACATTCCTGCTGAAGAACACCTCACTGCGAGTAGGAGCACGCCACTGCAAATACGAGCATATCACTGCTTAAGAGAACGTCACTGCAAGCCACTGCACACATACGATATGTAAACCCTAACACAGAACTGGTCACATAATGTACACACCACCATCAAAGGATGCAAACACATCAGGATAAGAGCATATCTCGGCTAGTAAAAGCACATTCCTGCTGAAGAACACCTCACTGCGAGTAGGAGCACGCCACTGCAAATACGAGCATATCACTGTTTAAGAGAACGTCACTGCAAGCCACTGCACACATCGATATGTAAACCCTGTCACACTACACACAGAGGGTCACATGACACATCTAATAAGGAAAATACGAGTGAGCACAATACATAGCCCCCCCCTTATCACGAGCTCCTCAACCCCACTCAGGTTCCCTCTATTCCCTCTATAACACACATGGAATAAATATACAATAGGAAATACAATGGAGTTCATTCATGAATTCATTAATTGAATGGACGATACACAAAAGGTTAAAACATACGTAACTTTTGTGGTCACCGAGACCCCCCCCCCCCGGGGTCAAGGCTGTAGGCACCGTCCAACTCCCCGGGAGGAAACTGCTTCGCTGGACGGTACAGCAACCAAGTCTGTGATTGCAACAGGTAGCGTAGCAGACGCCAACGGCGGCAGGCCGAAGGCGGAATGATTGCTGGGGCGCGACGGTGGAGCTGACGTTCCTATAGAAGAGCCCTAACTAACCCTCTCCTTCCTACATGGACAAGACTGGACCCACGCTGACATATACTTTCTTCACACCGGCAGCCCTAAACAGCTGCGAATGCCCCACCCGCTTTGAACACAGCCCCACGCAAAGCATCCGCGCGCTCCCAGAACAAGAGGCAAGTGTCAGGCTCTCTCCTTTTGTCAGCGACCCACGGCTGCCAATCACTCGCACCTGACGCTCATCAGTCCCATCAGCTGCGGCCGGTGCGATGACGTGAGTCACTGTTTACATTACAGTACCATTCGATTCCTCGTCAAATTCTACATAAGAATAAGTTGTTTTAAGTCCTTAAATCATTAAATTCGTTAATGTAATAACTAACTTTTCTTATTTTCGGAATAGTATAAATAGCACACTGGCGTTTTCTCTCATTAGGCTGCTGTACTCTCATACAGCAACACCCTGTGCATTTTGCTCCTGATTGCTCTTGATTACCTGCTGTCCCCCATACCCTGCCATACCCTGTAACCCCTGTCAGTCCCCTGTTTGTGTCCCCATACCCTGTTTGCTTACCCTGTTTGTTGTTTTTCATTGTCTTTGTCACTGTTTGTACTGTACTGTTGTGTGTTTTGTGTTCACTGTTTTGTGTTTGGATTGAATTGCTGCTGCTGCTGCTGTTAGCATGTCTCTGAGGGAGGTAGGGGAGGAGAACACCCTGGCCCTCCTGGAGCCCTACGCTAGTGCTCCTAGTGTAGAGGCGTTCCTGGCCGACGAGGATGTCCGTGTGTGTGTGCACGGCACAACACTGGACGCAGGGGAGGTAGACAGCATTGTGGTGTCTCCCGACATAGACGGAGTGGTGATCGAAGTCAGCCACTTCGGTTCTATTGTCGGGGGCATCCACATGCTGCTGCTGCCTGACGTGCCCTACATAACACGTCAGTGGAACTTTGTAAAGAAGCACCTGGTCCTCTCGGACTACAGTCCCGCAGTCCTGGACACTTTCAAGCACGTGCATGGGTGTAGGGTGGCAAATGTAGATGGGGGCTATGTCTTGACCCTCACCCTTCTCCCGCAGGAGAAGAAGAGGGTTTGCGTGTCATTCAGCAATGACACAACAGCGGCAAGGATGACAAGTGACTATGTCCGTAAAATTACAACTGGCTTGAAGGCAAAGCTGCAGGCTTTGCCTTCCTCTGCCTTAGCCCGCCCCAGCCTAATGAAATCCACCCTGCGCAACCTGGCCAAGATGAGGGTCCTGGAGAGGGACCAACTCTTCATCCTGAGTCTTTTGGATAAAACAATCGAGGAGGCAGGTCTGGACCCTATGTACAGGGTGCTCATCACACTTGGGCAGTTCGGGCAACAGCGAGCTGGACCACTCGACCTTGGCCAGCTGGTCAGGGTCGAAATGGTAGTCAGAGTGAGCGTGCATGTGGCGGCAAATGTCTCAATGAAGGACAAGAGCCAGCACCTGCTCTGGTCACGGGGCGGGCTGGCAAGCGTGGTAGGGTTAAGGGGGTCACTCTGGGCAGTGTGGTCGCTTCACGAAGCGGCCAACTACCAGGGTGACCTCAGCCACCGCCCTATCGAGGTTTCACCCCAACTCCGTTCACTTGTGAACGGAGGAAGGGTGAATTTCTTGCAATTCTACGCTGACACTGGACACGTCCACCTCCACCCAGCTTACAGGCACCCTGTAAGTGGTCTGATCGTGGCCTGTGGGTTGCTGTACAACGAACGACTCAAGGCCATGGCCCACAGAGCCCTCCAGTACATGGAGCACGCAGAGAGCCTCAAACAGAAAACGTGTGTCCAGGTGAAGGCTCGGGTGGAGGTAGTCCTTTTGTTCGAGGGTGCTGTGGTGCCCCCCATCCTCGACCCAGCTGCCCTCTTAAACACCCCCAACCTCAGGCGCCTGCTTGAGGCCCGCCCGCTGCTCCTGCCCTTTTGCGACCTCCGTGGGCAGGGAATACAGACGGTCCTTCTGGCCGTCATGACCCTGCTCACAGAGAGGCTGAGGAGGCTCTTTGGGAGCAATGGCAACATTGGTGGGTTCTACGCGGCCTGGCAGGCCTACCAGGCAGAGCTGGCACTGGAGGAGCTCTTCTATGGGTGTCCAGTCTGGCACACAGACGCCCATTTCTCTGCCAGCCTGGGCACCAGCACCACATCCCCCAGGAGCCTGACATATGAGCGGCAGTTCCTAGGGCTGGCTCCCTCCTCCAGCGCCAGCTCTGGCCTCTCTCCACCTCCCCTTGAGAACTGGGTAGTGGACCCCAGGATGAAACAGGGGATCCGCAACCTGTTTTGTTTCTCGGACAGTTTGGGGGCTGTCCCAGGAGTGCTCGGGGCTCAGATGCTGTTCACAGTTCTGAAAGATGTGTACGGCATCACCAGAACAGCCAGCCTGTCTAGCCTGCAGGGGAGGGAGGCCCCGGGTCCACTGGTGGGGGCCCGGAAGTTCCGGGAGTTTGCGGAGAACCTCGTTGACAAGGCAAGCTACTTCGCCCGCCCAAAGGCCTTTGGTAGAGCGGTAGCCATCGTCAGGGGGAAGGACCTAGACCCTGTCGAGGTGATCTTTGCCGGCTTGGTCCAGCTCGGCCTGCGGTACTTCCCGGAAATCAAATACCGGGATTTCAAGGGGAGCCGCAGACCGAGCTGGAACTTCCTCCATTTTGTCGAGCTCCACCCCTCCAGTGTGGCGCCCTCGCCAGAGGCGACAGCTGGCGGGAGCCTTGAAATGATTTGCAGCGAGGTAGAGCGCTGGGGGCTGTCATATGCCAACAACCTTGAGCGCTACCGCGAGCACGGGATGCCCTGGTTGGCCGAGTTGGGGAGTAGGCTCCCACAGTGCCGGGACCCCCAGAAGAGGGTCAACCTGACCACCTATTGTTCTGCCATAGGTATGTTGATGAACGGGGCATACATCGACTTTGCGAAACTGGCGGAGCTCACCAGAAAAATGCAGTGGACCCCACAGCAACTGCAGGACTGTCAAGTGCTGTCAAGGTTCACGCTGCCTCTGCCAACCTGCAAGCAGACAGTGTGGGGGCTCCACCCTTCCATACCTTTCAAGGTAGGGGACAAGAGGAAGGGGGTGCTCACCCACAAGGAGGAGGAGGGGCCGGAGGCGGAGAGGGACCCTGATGTCCAGGCCGTCGACCCTGAACTCAGTGTGCCACAGCCTTCCCTGAGCATCATGGCTGCAGCCTCCACCAGCTGCAAATGGACATCAGAGGAGCTGTCCTTGATTTCCCTTGAAGGTACACTGGCAGTAGCGTACACCAGGTACGTGAAGGACTGCCAGACTAGTCACTTGGCTATCAGGACTAAATTGGCCTTCAGGCAGAAACGAAACCTGATGAAGGGTCAGTAGAGAACTGGTCCCTGTTTTTTCTTTCTTTTATTTAACATTGCCTCAGTTTTATTTCTTTTGTGACCCCTGTTTCAATCCACGGGGTCAGTGTTGACATAGTGGAGGATTACAAGTACCTTGGAGTGTATATTGACAATAAACTAGACTGGGCTAAGAACTCTGATGCACTCTACAAGAAGGGGCAAAGCCGTCTCTACTTTCTGAGACGGCTGAGGTCCTTCAACGTCTGCCGGACCATGCTGAGGATGTTCTATGAGTCGGTAGTGGCTAGTGCCTTCCACTATGCTATTGTGTGCTGGGGCAGCAGGCTGAAGGCAGCGGATGCCAACAGACTTAACAAATTGATCCGTAAGGCCAGGGACATTGTGGGGCTGTGCCTGGCCGAGCCACGTGTAACGTATGGGGCAAGCCGAATAATATAAGTTCAGTGTGCAATAAAGACAATTGGCACGTAAGGTATACTTACTCTACGTATTTGCTTACTTAGACGTACTCCACTATTTTGCTCCTATTGCATTTAATACTGTTTACTGTTTATACTGTTTATACTGTTAATTCCATGCTATGTTGTGTTCTTTCTTCTTTCTTCTTATTCTGCTTATTTTACTATCGCATTACTACTGTGTATTTTATTTTATGCTATGTGTGTTATGTGAACGAGCAACTCTAACTTGTCCCAATTTCCCCCCGTGGATCATTAAAGTCTTTCTGATTCTGATTCTGATTCTGATAAACCCTCTAGGTCCAGATCAGTCTAATATCATCAGCCTTTCCACAGGAATTGCTGTGTCACCAAGTCAAGTCAAGTGTATTTGTATAGCCCTAATTCACAAGCATGTCTCAGGACTTCACATAAAATATGTCTAGCTAATTCTAGCTACCACAACAGTAACAATTACAGTAGTAATAATAACACATTGAACAATCATATGATAGAGAAAGAGTAACCAGCAACCAAGTTCCATGACAAAGTGGGAAAAAAAAGAATCTGAAGACATTCTCAGGCATCACAAAAAGAGATAGAGGAAACCAAACACAAAACAAGGAGCTGGTCTTGAAAGCAGATATATATTTTTGGGCATATGATCATTGCTTCGCAAAGTAAAGATCTGCACATTGAAGATGTCCTGGCTCATGGTCCACTGCCTTGGTCACTTTCAATCCAGATGTCTCATTGCGGAAAACCAACAAAGCCGCTGCACTCGCTAGCGAGTTAGAGAAATCGACATTAGCAGTTGAGGATATTGGAGACACTCATGCTGAAAGATGATGGCAAGACTTTTGGAGAGATTGCTGGTTCTGTGTTGAACCTAGCGTTGCATGAAGGAGAAATAGTTACTATTTCTCTCTCTTTCAGTTACTCAGTAACTGAATAGATGTGGTGTTTGATGTGTACTGGAAAACATCAATCAAGAATGCAGAGAGATGCAGTTGTGGTTCAGCAAGTAGTAGCACTCAATGGAAGAACATTGCCCCAGGCCAGGACACAATGTCATGCAGTGGAGAAAGCTTTTAAGTAATCCAGACAACAAAACTGCCTTGATAACATTCATCGTGGACCAGTGAAAGCTACCACAGAACTGGGCAAAGCTTCAGGACAAGCAGCTATTTGCAACCTGTGGAGAGACATGCTATTGTCTCAACAAAAAAGATTGTAATGTTGAAGAGCTAAAGTCTTCCCATGAGGAGGCCGTGACCCTGGATGACTATAATGATAATGATGATGATGAATAAAACAGAATATGAATACTGTTTAATATTATATTTGTGATAGTGGTGATGATAAAGATCATTGGTTAAATAAATGATAAGTTAGAATTCTTGATTTTTTTCTATCACATGTTCTGTTCAAATAAAGGGACACGATTGTCTCTTTCTTTGGATCAACGTTTGGTGTCATTGAGGGTTAACTGTGACTAATATACCACTTGGGAAGGTTTATCAAGTTGAAATATCATCTAAAGGTACAGACCTTTTCAAAATACAAAACTAGAATTTGTCAACTTGGATGGTACCAATTAGTGAAAATTCTGGCCCGGGTTCATATTCTACTTTAAGGCCCACAATCAGCCTTCATGGTGGGATAATATGGGAAGATTATACATTTCCTCAATTGTTACAGTCATGTGAGTATTTCAGGTTTTGTTATTTGTGTCAGTGATGTTCCTACATGTCACAATGCTTAAATAAAGACTATAGTTTAGGCGGAAATGGTGCAAAAACGAATGTTGTTGACACTTTGAAGAGCCCATGTGAACTCTATGTTTATTAGACAAACTCACAACTGTGCTTAAATGAACCTATGAGTCTACCCTTTAAAATTAGACCAACCATGCCTTCATAAAACATGAGTAAAGGTCCTGAAAATGAGCCTAAAGTAGGATATGCACCAGCGCCTAAGATACCAATTTATTGTAGGGGGTGGTTAACTTCATGTGCTGATAACTGTGACAAAGCTACCACTTAGCAAAGGTTATCATACCAAAATATCATCTATGGACATGTACCTTTTCAAAAAATGTGACTAGATTTTGCCACCTTGAGTGATACCGATATCTGGTCTGGCCCATGGACTATATTGGCATTGCCACTCGTAAGTATTCTGGTAAGAAAAGGCTGATTTACGACCTCTCCGCTCCTCACTCAGGGCCCTCTCCCAGCGTTAACAGCCTGATTCCTCGAGAGCCATTTTCCCTGCATTATTCCACCGTGGATAATGCAATTAGGCTAATTAAATTAGCTGGTCAGGGCGCATGGCTGTCCAAAGCTGATATAACTGACGCCTTTAAAATCATGCCCATTCACCCTTCTCAGTGGCATTATTTTGGCATTAAATGGGAAGCCAATCTATATTTCGCCACACGCCTCACATTTGGGTGCAGGAGTAGTCCATTTATATTTAACCAGGTGTCCGAGGCGCTCTGCTGGATCCTCCTAAACAGAGTACGGGTCCCCTCGCTGCTGCATCTGCTCGATGATTTCCTGTTGATTGATCCCCTCATGACAATTCCGGCTCCTCCCTAGGGAAATTAAAACACCTGTTCAATCATGTGGGTGTTCCTCTGTCTGAGGAGAAAACTGTCGGCCCAGCCACTCGGCTTGAGTTTCTAGGCATCATTCTAGATTCAGTGGAGATGAAGGCTTCTCGCCCAGAGGAGAAACTCGAGCGGATTCGAGACATTTCAAAGTCTTTTTCATCTTCCCCATCTGTAACTAAGCAACAAATGCTTTCACTCCTCGGCCATTTCAATTTTGCCATCCGTGTTATTCCCCAGGGCCGCTCGTTCATTTCTAGACTGCTTACTTTGGCTTCCTCAGTAAATGAATTGCATGACGTCATCGTGCTGGACGAAGGCTGTCGTTCAGACATTCGCTTCTGGTCATACCTACTGGCGCACTGGAACGGTGTCACGTTCTTCTATGACGATTTAATTCAATCCTCAGATTCTATTAAATTTTTCACGGATGCAACGCCCTCTGCGGGTTTCGGAGGTTATTTCCAGAATGACTGGTTTTCATGTAGCTGGCCGGTTGATTTCCCTCACATCGCTCCTTCCTCTGCTCTGTTTGAGATTTATCCTGTAGCAGTAGCCTGCCACGTATGGGGGAAGTTCTGGCGTTGTAAACGCATAGCGCTTCAGTGTGACAACGAAGCAGTCGTTGCCATCATTAATAAAGGCCGATCTTCATGTCCTGCAATCATGCCATTCATGCGCCATATTACATGGCTTTCGATAAAAAATAACTTTATTCTGACAGCTCGTCATGTACCTGGTCATGTTAACACTATTGCTGACTCACTATCTCGATTTAATTTCCAGGTTTTCAGGACGCTGTGCCCAGATGCCAGCCCATGGCCAGTTGCAGTACCCCCTCTAGCGGCTCTAGTGCTGTACTGATGCCTCATTCCCTGGGAGCTTATTTAGAATCAGCCAGGTTCTTTATGAGAAAAGGGTTAGCGACCTCCACTCTGAGAACATACGACTTTGCGTGGAAGACTTTTGCTTTGTTTTGCTGTTCTCTAAATCTGCAGTTAAAGCCAGTTTCAATCATTGCAGTCTGTGCTTTTATTTCTCATTGTGCTGAGGTACGGCACTTCAAACCCCAGCATATCAAGGGTTTGGTCGCAGGCATTCAGTTCTATGCAAGATGCTTCGATCCATCATTTCCCAGTTTGTTTACCAATCCTTCCATTAAATTAATTCTTAAAGGGATTGCAAAGGTTTTCCCCTCAAAAATCGACAATAGGCTACCAATTACACTCTCCATTCTGCACAAAATGTTGTCATTTTTGAGAAAAGGATATATTTCTCCTCATGTCGATTCTATGTTGGACTGTTCCTTTCTCCTAGCTTTTTATGGTTTTTTAAGGATTGGTGAATTCACTACTAATTCAAATAGGTTCGACCCTAGCAAAGATGTGACTGTTTCAGATATAATTTTTTACCCAGGTCATTTTAGGCTCACTCTCAAACATTCAAAAACAGGTGGTTCATGTGTTATTATTATTGCTAGCACAGGTTCCCAATTTTGCCCTTTCAAATCAATGTCTAGATTTCTGAAATTGAGGCTTTTTTCCAACCCTCTTGCCCCTCTGTTTTTGACCCCAGCAAATAATCCCATGTCCAGTTTCTGGTTTAGGCTTCACCTAAAATGGGTGCTCAGGGGATGCAACATAGACCCAGAACGTTACTCAGGGCATTCGTTTAGGATAGGAGCGGCAACTTCTGCAGCCTTACAAGGCATGTCAACGGCTTCCCTGCAGCAGATGGGCCGCTGGTCTTCTTCGGCGTATACCACCTACGTTCGTCCTGATGCCACGGCCAACGATCCCTTAAACCTTAAACTAACTGGTAAGCATTGCATATTACTGGTGATTGGTGGTTTTCATTTAAGCAAATCAGTATTGTCATTCGTGTATTTATCTTTTTGGGGGGATTTCATCTGGCTGTGTAAAAAGGGGCTGCTCCCTTTTCCCGGCACTCCTCGTTCCGGGTCATGGTATTTAAATTGGAAATCTGCTGGGAGTTCCTGCTCGTCATGCTAATCACATGCATTCATTTTGTCATTCATAACATTACAGCCTATGCTCATGCCGGTCTCAGCACCTAAGTCAATGCTGACTCCATTCAGGCTACCTGAGTTACAACAACTCATTCATGCATTTGTCATTCATATCATTACATGCTAAGCTCATGCGGTCTCAGCACTTATGTCAATGCTGACTCCATTCAGGCTATCTGTGTTACAACAACTCATTCATGCATTTATCATTCATATCATTATGGGCTAAGCTCATGCCTGCCGGTCTCAGCAACCGAAATCAATGCTGACTCCATTCATACTGCAGAGTCATTGCCGACCCATTCATGCGGCCTGAGTCACTGCTGACTCCATTCATGCGGCCTGAGTCACTGCTGACTCCATTCATGCGGCCTGAGTCACTGCTGACTCCATTCATGCGGCCTCAGTCATACGGGCTTCACAAGTCTCAATCACGTGGGTTTTAGCAGATTTTCCTAAGATCTGCAGCAATGCTCATCATACTATTCATAGCATCATGGGTTAATGCCGACCACATTTTGCTGGTCTATTCAGGTGATATTATCTCTCATTTATTGTTCCAACTGCCATAATCATATTAAAATTTTCTTGTTTACTCTGATATGATCAATCCCTCAGCTGTCATACCGTCCCGGTAAGATTATGTCTCCTGATCCTGTCACCTGGTGAGCTGATCCAGCTCGATCTCGATATCTCCCAGTGGTGTCAAGCTCCAAAGACTAACTAACTTTCTCATCATAATATTCTGTAAAGATCATTCATCATCATTATAATAAATCATTGTTTATCCATTAAGTCTCCTGATTGAAGTGGAGTTATAACGAAGGTTCAGACAGGACGATCTTGATCTTCACCGGTTCCACAGTCACTGCACTTCTCCTGCTTGCTCACCTGTTAACCTGTCAGCTTCCTGGTGATAATTGAATAATCAGTGGTTGCCTCCTAGTTTCCCCTAAGCCAATAGCATAGCAACACATCACCTCATTCACCTTTGCTCACCTGCACTTTTAGCCTATCACATTGTGGCACTCCCCTTTAGGCAGCCTATCACATTTTTTTTTTTTTTTTTTTTACCTTTATTTATACAGGGGGAGTCTCACTGAGAGCAATGCTCTCTTTTTCAGGAGTGCCCTGTTCACATTCACACACACATTCATACCTGGAAGCTGACCAGTACAACCACAGTCTGATCTGCTGGCCACTGATCAGCTCCACTGGAGCAGTTGGGGTTAAGGGCCTTGCTCAAGGGCACCTCAGTGGTGGTAATGAGGGAGGGGCAAGCGCTGCCTTTTCACATGGTTGCTGTGTGCATAAATATGCTTTTCTGTGTCTCATTCAGTCTCTCTCATCCTGCTGGCTGACACACACCCACCACCTCCCCGTCTTCGCCAAATCCCTGATCCATCAGTCATCAAGAGGTTCCACCAGCACCAGTATCCTGACTCCACAGGGGGGTATATATGGCTGTGCTGCTCGAGCTGATCCAGCTCGATCTCGATATCTCCCTGCAGGTGTCAAGCTCCAAAGACTAACTAACTTTCTCATCATAATATTCTGTAAAGATCATTCATCACCATTATAATAAATCATTGTTTATCCATCAAGTCTCCTGATTGAACTGTATTCCATGGTAAAATGCAAAGTGGGGTGAGTGCTATTTACTGTATATAGTCACTAAAAGCCCTAAGTTCATTTACAGAGCCTACAAACCCCATAATGATGTCATCAATGTACCTTCTGAAAAACAAGATATTGTTAGCAAAAGGATTGTTGTTAAAAATATATTTGTCTTCCCATAAACCCATGAACAGATTAGCATAGTTGGGGGCAAATGGTGACCCCATACTAGTACCCTGGCATTGCAAGTAAAATGTATTATCAAACAGAAAATAATTCGATTTTAAAATAAACTTAGTGAATTCCATAAGTAGTTCCACAGGGAGAGTGTCTTTCTTGGAGTCAAGGTGGAACTCCATGGCTTCTAATCCACCATCATGTGGAATGTTAGTATATAAACTCTGCACATCGAAGGAAACCAGAAAAGAGTTGTCAGGCATGGAGATGTCAGTCAAGGATTGTAAGATGTCTCTGGTGTCCGCCACATATGAAGGTAGTGTCTTTACAATGTCTTTGATAAAGTGGTCTACAAATTGACTTAAAGGTTCAGACAGCGAATTGTTACTAGCTATAATAGGTCGGCCGGGAGGGTTGTCCATCCTTTTATGTATCTTAGGCAATAAGTAAAAGACAGGTGTGATTCGATATTCTACTTTCAAGAAATCATATTGACTTTTCGTAATCCACTTGTCCTTCAGGGCTGTGTTTAAGATGCCATCCCTCTGTTCCTTATACATCTCCACAGGGTTTTGTACTAACAATTTATAAAAGGTGGAATTACTTAGCTGTCTGGAGGCTTCAGTGACATAGTCCTTAATCAATATATAATAGGTTTATCTGTTTTTTATTGTATTTGTGTTGTGTTATGTAAATATTATGTAAATAATCACTCTCTGTGCAGGTGGTTGAGCCTAATGAGAATGACGACGCCGCATTCACAGCCAAGCGGATCAACTCCAGGACGCTGGTCTACTCTGGACCCAAGACCGCCATCCTGGAGTTGAGTCCGCACGACCAAATGCGCAATAAGGTAACACACACACACACACACACACACACACACACACTGTGTGTTGTGCGCTGTTGTGCTATGCAGCACTGGAAACTCTAGAAAACAGCTGGCTATGTCTCGAAAAACTATGGAATGACATGAAAACTGACATGAACAACCATCTTTCTCCTCCCTCAGTGCTTCGCAGACTTGGCGTTCCAGCTGGACAAGGAGCGTGACCAACGCCTGCGCATGCTGACAAATAAGATCAGCTTCAGACACACCAACCAGCCTAAAGGTACAGTAGATGGTGAAATGATCATGATGACTTTGTCTTCATAGCATATTTTGAATAACAGCCTTTCCACCTTGATGTCCACGCTACATCCTAAATATTGAATATTGTGAATACTGTGTTTCTCTTGTCAGGCAGACTATGATGGCGTATGGGGATACGGCTCCGAAACCACCACCTGATGTCCGCCGCCACCAAGTTAGTACGAGCTGCCTCGCCTGCCCGCTCTAGTCTGTGGATAGAGTGATACAGTAGTTTTGGGGAATTTTACAAGTACAGTACAATACAATACAAACAGTTATGACAGATACAACAAATATTTGATGACAAAGTGTTTCACGCCAACCCTAGTGAAAAATTATTAGATATGACTGTCTTCCGAGTTTATTCAGCAGGGCTATACTGGAAGTTATAAAAGATCTCTGGGCACGGGAAGTCTGCAGAGACGGTGCCCTGTGCCTCTGTCTTTGTGGTAACAACTCTATTCAGTATTGAGAGGGTGTGATGTGTCAGTGAGGATTGCCCTCTCAGTTCGTCTCAGTTACGGCTCTTGCACACCATGAAACGCTCGGTGGCATGCCTCCTGTGAAAGCCTCTTTGACGCTGCATCTTGATAGGCTGTCTTGCTCTATTCCCGCGTCTGATTGGTCAATTTCAACCTCGCTCCCCCTGCCGCTGGAACCGCCCAGCGTTTCGCTGTCGCAGACTAGAGGCGACTTGTCTCTGAACGGCTTCACGCTCGTGGGGCGGGACTAGGGTAGGACCTTTCGTTAAAGCTACCCAATGACAGCTCTTTCTACACATTTCGTCACCCACCACCCTCCTTCTCTGTACCCCGAACCTTCAGTCACATACATTACGTCCCCAGAGACAAAAAGCCGTGACAATGGAGCACCTTGACGAAAGAGTGATCCTCGCCGTGTCCCAGTTCCAGATTCTTTACGATATCCAGAACGTAGAGTTTCGGGACAAACTACAAAAAGAGGCGGCTTGGCTGAGGGTTGCCGAGATTGTCAACCATCCCGGTAGGTTGAAAAAAGCAATATTTGATTAAAAAAAGAGCTGTATGTTTTGTAGACGGTCAGTTATTTATTCGCCGTCAGTATAAAGAATGTTCTGATGTTGTGATCGAGCAGAGCGACCAAACCACCATTGTTATTGAACTGAAATCATGCTGATAATATGTTATTGTAACGTTATATTGGATTAAATAGTATCACCACCTTCATTATTATAAAAAGCACTCTGACTTCAATAATCTTTCCAAAGCTGAAGATACCCATTTCAAAGTAATGACTAAGATTTATCCATGTAACGAGTTTCAATGGACAAAGAATTAACCTTGATTTAAATAAATGTAGATTTTTGGATTCTGATATAGAGTCCGCAGAACATTTTATTTTTGGTTATTTATTGATTCTGTACAAGACACTCAACCGCCCAACTTATAATACAATGATAATGATTTTGGAGTTTTAATGACAGAAAATAAATTGAAATGATGTGCAATAGATTATTTGATAGAGAAATTCACTTAACAAAAAAAAATTACAGTACATTTCTACATTTCTGTGTGCATTTAGATCCTCATGTATGTCATTAAATTTTAGATTTCTGTTGGAGGGAATATACCTAAATTATATATCTGCAATTGCCCCACACAGTCAAGGAGACCATGCAAAAATGGAAGAACTTGAAAGACTATTACAGGAGATTGAAGGCAACGGCAACAAAGGCCAAAAAAAGTGGAGGTGCACCGGACACCACACCCAAGTGGAAGTACATGGCCATTATGGCGTTCATGGAACATCACGTAGGTTACCGTGAGACAACCACCAACCTCAACCTCCATGCTCCCCCCCTGCCAGCAACCCTGGGCTTTACCAGCAGCGAGGGCGCTGGCCCGTCCAGCAGCCAGGCAGCAGGCTATCCACCAGTGGCGGCCCTGGGAACTCCAGCACCACCCCCCCGGCCTGTCGAGCAGCAGGAGCTACGGGCCAGCTCTGCCATCCACGAGCCCCCTGGCCCCTCCACCAGCACCCCCCCCCCCCCCAGCATGCCACGCAAACGTTCGCCGGCAACTCCATGGGTCGCCGGCAACTCCGAATAGCTGGCAGCTGCATGACAGCCAGAGTCGGCCGCAGATTGGCAGAAGGAGGAGGCCTGCTGCTGCTGGAGAACTCTCAAGCTTTGAGACCCGGCTCCTCAACGCACTCGAGAACCAGCCAGGGGATGGCTCAGCCAACCTGGTGGCAGCAGCTATTGCTGCATGTTCTGCCGCGGCAACCGCAGCAACTGCCACACCCCCTGTCCCTGTCCCTGATGAGGATGAGCTCCCAGACCTCAGGAGGATGCCTCTGGCAAGGAGGCAGCTTGCCAAACTACGCATCATGGAGATAATCACTGAGTATTCCCAGGGCCTGTAGAGTTTCAGAGTACATGTAGTTAAGCAGTTATTGAGAGTTGATTTGAGTGAAAGTGTGGACCTGTGGTGCCACTGGTCCACACTTTAACTCAAACCAGCTCTCAATAACTGTCTAACTGAAACTATTCCCAACAGTTTTGGCGTTATTTTTTTTTAGTTTTAATTGAGTGTTACTACTGATGTCTTCATGGTACGAAGCTGGTTGATTGCCATGCGTGCTTTTTTTTTTTTCTGGTTCCAGCACAATCATCACTTTATTGATCCTAGCCACTTTGACCTATTTTTTACTTTCAATATACCTAAAAAGTGTTCTTGTTTGCTGTGTTTTTTGTACTTTACTTGAATAATAAAGCCTTTGATAATTTATCCTCTTCCTGCAAGTAATTCCAAAATGTGGTGTCTATCAATTAACGGCAAAGGAAAGTCTCAAAACTATGATATAAAATTGCATTTGATCTCATCTTTGAGACATACCTACAGAGTTGGAGGGCATTTTGATCTTCTTTGAATTCCCACTTCCCATTAGTGTTTTCTTAAGTCTATGTATTGCTAAGTTGATAACAAATATAGGCCCATTGTCCCTAAAGTTAATGTTTACCAAAAGAATATAATTTCTCAGGAGATACCCGGCACATTTAAATAATCACTGTGCAATACCTAACCCAATCAGCTCATGCTGAAATCTGCACATAAACCATGCAATATCTGGAAAGATGTATGTAGCAGCCACAGGAAAATAAAACTTATTCTAGATAGCTACAGTAACACTGTAATCCACTTTTCTATTTGCTAACCATTCTTATCTTGCCTCTTTTCACTGTGCATACCTTAGACCTATTAGATAATTACCCTTGTATGTGTATACCTTGAGAGCAAAGCAATCAGGAATCCAGTACAAGGTTCCCACACCTTCCTCAACATCAAATTCAAGGAGCTTTCAAGGACTTTCTAGGACATTGTCCCACAAATTCAAGGACCCAATACAGCAGTTTGATACATGGGTCAAGGTTAATAACTGTTACAACAATACACATATTTATGGTGAATACTAGCAGAAGCTCACATTCAAAAAGAGAGGCTTGAATGTTTTGTCTTCCCTCTTCGATCATCTGCTGATTATTTGACTTATTTGACTGAGGAAATAAATGACTTGTTTTGGCTTTGTGCTGCTTTAGCAAGGTTAGATGCTTGTTAAGATGGAGGTTAGGATATTAACATACACAACAAGTAGTATTAACAGATTGAAACGGTAATAACAGATGTAAACAGTCTTGTGAGGGTCCCAAATTTTTATTTTACACTTACAATTGGGTGAATTTATTGGGTGAGTTTATTGAGAGTGTGTGTGTGTTTGAAGGTGAGAGACTCAGGTCAGCGGGGGGCTTTTGATGCTGTGGCAGACACCTGGATGTAGACGAGCAGCTGTGGGATGGCTCAGACAAGTCTTTTGTGTCGGGGAAATCGTTTATTGAGATTGGAGACGAGCAGCGTTGACACCACAGTCACCGTGTTGGAGGAGTGATGGATGGGGCAGAGAGTCAATCTGGTTCACCCTGAAATGACAATTGACAGCAAAAAGAGGAAACTTGATTACAATAATATAACAACATGACTTGATTAGCTCATTGAGCCATAATGTGATTGGTCAATGAGGCATCCATTTACACACCTTTGCTGGACGCTGGGAGTACTGGGGATCCATGGCTGAGGAGCCAGGCTGGACAAATGAGGGGACAGGAAACACGGACTGGAGCCAAAGCACATGAGACCGCAAGAAACAGGAAAAAGAAAGACACACAAAAAAAAACACAAAAAATGCCAAGCACACTGGTTGTTTTTAACAATCCCTGTGCCTTCATTTGATTAAACTCTATGCTGTAAAGAAATATTTTGCACTTTCATTGGGTTTCAATTTAATAGCATATCTCCCTCAATTAAAGAAGGATTAGGGGATTTTGCTCTTTCTGATTGTGTGGGTGGCTCTTAAAAGAGCCTTTGTGTGGGTCTAAGAAGATCCTTTTCTTACACCATGTACTGCTGCCAGGGTACAGCACCCTCCCTGTGGCAGCGGGGGTCGGCATGCCTTCGACGCGCTGTAGAGCAGGAGCGGCAACATCTCCCGACGATGGTCTGCTGCCCCGCAGCTGAGACTCGCAGCAGGAAATTGTTCAGGACACAGGTGGCCTTTACGCACAACTCCACATTCTCTGGGCTCAATGTGATGGGTCGCCGATACATCCGCCACTGGGAGGAGAGGATGTCAAAACTACATTCGACCATCATCCGGGCTCGGCTGAGGCAGTAATTGAACACCCGGTTCTCTGGAGCGAGGTAGGACCCTGGAAAGGGACGCATCAGGTCTCTGCGGAGAGGAAAGGCCTCGTCTCCCACAAGGACAAATGGAAGTGGGCCACGATGCTCTGCTCCTGGGACCACATCGTCTTCCGGAAAGGCCAGGCTGCCGTCTCGGAGACCCTCACCAAACCGGGAGTGTGCCAAGATACCAGCGTCGTTGCTCCGTCCATACCCACCCACATCGATGACCCTGAAGCGGTAGTAGGCATCAACAACTGCAAGGAGGACGATGGAGTATGTCCCCTTGTTGTTGTAGAACCAGGAGCCAGAGTTGGGGTGGAGCCTGGAGGACCACGTGTTTCCCATCGATGGCTCCAAGGCAGTTGGGGAAACTCCATCGCAAACGGAAGCCCTCTGCAATGTGGATCCAGCCCTCTCTGATTGGCTGCGGCATGAACTCCTCCACCAGACACTGGTAGATGGCATCTGCCACCTGCCCGATAATAAGCCCGACAGTGGACTTTCCAACTCTGAAGGAGAAGGAGATGGTGGAGGTGGAATCCCCTGTGGCAAGATAGCTGTTTAAGACACAAAAAATAAAATAAAATAAAAGGCCATGTCAGCATTGTCTAGGCAAAAGTCACTTTAACACATTGACTGCCAGCCCTTTTTTCAATGCTGTAGGTAGCTTCTGCCAGGCCGTTTTTTGAGGATTCTGGCTCATTTTAAAAGAGCCGAGGATTCTTTTCTGCTTGGAGTTTGTGAACACAAAGTTCACAAAAGTACTAATAGAATGTGTGCTTTCTCTGTCTAAAAGAGTTAGTTTGTAGAGTTAGTAGTTATGTAGATATTAGCCGTTGAGTACAGCATGGTTTCAGCTGTCTGAGAGTGGAAGCTGAGATAATCGCAGTTTTGTGAAATTCAATCAAACAGGCAGAACAGTCACTTTAACCATTTACTTTTGGCATCAGTGAGAGATCAGACATCCAAACAATATAGTTCCGAACGCCCTCTCCTTCAACTCCTCCCTCCGTGGGCGTGTCTAGTGGCTTTCAGCCTGCGTTTGTCACAAGCAGTGCTCGCTGCAGCCTCGCTCCCTGGCAGCGAGTGTATGAGAATGAGGCTCGTTCGTTTCTGGGTTTTCGGAATGCGTGCGATTCTGGCCTTTCTGCGGGCGTTTCAAAGTGTGTTTTACCCATAATATATTATGCAAATTTACAATCCCCCGTGTGCTGCTGCTGGCGCGGCCCGAGAGCGGCGAGTCTGGTGACTGATGACTGTAAAATCGGCAAGCCATTTCCTTGTGAATGGAGGAAGCACCTGCCTGAGGCGGCTGCTTTTGGTTGACTTTCCCTCTGTCGGGAGGGCACCGTCGCCACCTAGCTGGTCGGTAAAATAGATTATACACATTCTCTTCCTCCAATTCTGCTATAGGAGACGTAAAAGGGGTTGATCGATGTCCCACCGTCAAAAAAAAAAATGTTTATGTAAGCCGAGATATCTCGTCCTTGGCACTTAACGGTTGGATCATGTAAGCCGAGATATCTCGTCCATGGCACTCAACGTGTTAAAAGCCAAAGGCCTGAGAATATTTAATTCAATAGTGCCTCTGTTATTCATAAACTATGCACAAAGGACTTCAAGATAAACGACATGACATGTACTGGCATTAGAATATGTTACACAACAAATTTCGGAATAAATATCTGCTAAACCTAAAAGACAGATTATGCGATTAAACTGGCACAATTTTCTGTCCTTTAAATCAAAGGAAAACAAAACCAAGCAACTGCTGCATCATTGTGGCACTCACCACTATTTTGATACAATTTTACAAGACTTCAGATGGGCGGTTTGGTAGCTAGAGGCTTTCTGGTCAGCAGCTAACCAGCTGGTAATGTGTTGACATTTGTCAGGATGATTTCTGTCTGTCTGTCTGCCCCCCCCCCTTCATCTGTGATGATGTAATGCAGATGCCTGTGATGATGTAATGCAGCTGTTTGTGATGATGTAATGCAGCTGTTTGTGATGATGTAATGCAGCTGTCTGTGATGATGTAATGCAGCTATCTGTAGAATATATGTAAGGGATAACGTATAGTGAGCCGGTGATTACTGGGGAAATAATGACCGACAGGTGAATGATGCGCGGAGGGCTTAATGATTCACCTGAAGGTACATTATCCCGCTTAGAACACGGCCTACAACTAAATCATTCAATAATCTGACAAAAATAATTATTCAAATAGATTTTTTAATAGCGTTTTCAACGACAAAGCGGTTTCATTCGTAATTGGCACACAAGACACCACAGCTGCAACTGGTTGGCCTAATTAGTTCTGCGTCTCTGTCTGCTCAAAAGACAAAAGGCTCTTATCAACTGATTAATCCAGGTGTGCCTAATCATTGTCGTGAGTGTTGACACAGCTGGATTAATCAGTATAACCAGCAGCAGAGCAGCGGTCGGTTGTCGAGAAATAATGACTGGTGAATCTTGTTGATTGACCAATCAGAATCGAGTATTCAAGAGAACCGTGTTCTAAATATATATATGTGTGTGTGTGTATCTCTCCATCGATCTACATACATATAAACATACATACATACATACATAGCCTACATACATACATACGTATGGATATCTCTCTCTCTCTCTCTTTGTATAGATACAATGATAGTAATACACTATGTTCAGCTCTCTTCTGTTGATATTATATGACGTTAGATAAAACAAAACGAGAGGAAACATACCGTAGGCAAATGGCCAGGCGCTGGGAGGGAGAAATGGCCTCGCGAAATGCCGTGTCTCGCTTGGTGATCCGGGGACCCACTCTGGTGAGCAAGTCGTCAAACTGGGCCTTGTCCATCCTGAAGTACTGCTGGTACAGGTTTGGATACAACCGCAGCTCCGTGACCAGACGGTGGTACTCCCCGTACTGCAGGAGCGGGTGAACCCAGAACCGGCGGCATTTCCGGAGGGCAACAAGCACAGCCACAGCGACTAACCTCTGTCGACGATTCATGGCGAAGAATGGAATAAGATTCCCTCCAGAATCTATTATTCTTCCGCCTTTATCGAGCGGGGAGCAAAGGGGAGGCGTTTCTACAGCTCCGAGCTGGAAGCTGGTTTCCACGCCCACAAAACGCCGCGACACAGCGGAAAAGCGATTTTGCCATTGTAGGTGTGCAAGAGCCGTTGCTCTTGGCTCTTTTGCGATGGGACAGCTATCCAATCAGCTGGAGATGCCAGTGTCTCAGTGTGAATGAGTGTAAGGTTCTCTAGGCTGTCATATGAATGGATGAGGTTTAGATCTGATATGAATGCATGAAGTGGATGAGATTTTGTTATGAATGGATGATGTTTTGTTGCCAGGAGGGACGCCGCCATCAAAAACAGATGGAACGGCACGCAGAAGAAGCTGGAGAGGGACGGCTATCCTCCCCAGGCATGCTCCAAGCTGGCCTCCTGGAGGAGCCCCGGGACCTGCTGCATCAAGGTCAGCTCACACTACCTAAACACACAGGCCTGTGTGTCTGTCTGTGTGTCTGTCTGTCTGTCTGTCTGTGTGTCTGACGGAGTAAAAGCAAAACTCCACATTGGCCCGCTGTCACTCTCTCTCTCTCTCTCTCTCTCTCACACACACACACACACACACACACACACACACACACAGGACAGCGGAGTGATTGAGTGATATCAGGCCAATCAGTATGTCGTTTTCAAGACACGTGATCGATTAAATGCATCGTCATTCGTTGAGATGCACGTGGGGGGAGTAGCCCCTAGCTGCAGAACCGGAGAACCCAGCCAGCAGAATCAGCTGCCTCGCAAATAGCCGCCGCACCGCACAAATAGACGCCAATCTAGTTCTTCGCAACAGCGCCGCCGGAGTGAGAAGGACATTAAAGAGAATTCATTCTACACACAGAGCACATGGAGAGTCGAAACAAATTATGGACGTGAGTAGCCTACTAGCGTTAGCTAACACTAGCACTATTTACTGAATATGAATCAAGTTGTATTTGTTTAAGGACAGGGCCTTCTCTGTAAGGGCCCCCCGACTCTGGAATGCCCTGCCAGAGGAGATTAGACTTGCAAAATCAGTTCCCTGTTTTGTTTAACTTCTTAAGACGCATTTTCATCGAGCAGCTTTTAATGTCTGATGTTTTCCCTGAAGTACTTTGGTTTCACCAGATATTATAATATGGTCAGTGCTGGTAGTCAGGCCTGGCTGGGCCGGCACTGGGACATTTCTTTTTGACACTCTTCCTGGGTTGTAATGGGGTTAGATATTTTTATGTATCCGTCCTGAGATGTGTATGCTTATGGTTTACACACGAGCTCATGGCCTCTGAGCGCTTTAATAGGGTCTAGGCTGACTTTTAGAGGCATTAATTGGACATAGAGCAGGCCATCATGTTTGATCAACATTGATGGGCCTGGCGTGTCTGAGTCTGTCTTGTGATTAAAGGCAGAAACAGACGAGGATGACACACCGGTATCACAACTGAGGAACTTGCTCTAAAATCTTAGACACATTGGACAGTGTATGCTTGAGACAATAAACTGAGGGTGACATTATGGATAGCTTATTTTAATAGATAAGGGTAGATTTGGTTTATGGGGTCTCACTGTCAGTCTTTTGAAACTCGGATGTGGTCTCTCTTTTCTCTCCTCTTTCATATTTTTGGATAGAGTCAATACTGACTAGCATGCATCCTTTCTTCTCATGTCACAACTTACTGGCCTTATCTGGGTTTCATCCGGTATCTTTTATCTCAACCTTTTTGGGTGTGTTAGTGGGAGCTCTGTCACAGGTGACAGAGATGTTACTACTATTTGGCTGACCTTTAGGGTCTAAGTCCGGCTTTTTGTCCCCCCTCTTAAATAATAATAATAATAATGAATTGTATTTGTATAGCACACTTTCAAATCAAAACTGACATCCCAAGGTGCTTCACAAGAGAAAGTACACAGAATAAAAATAACAATAAAAAAATAAATAAAATAAGAACACTTAAATAGAGGAATTTAAAAACAGGCCCTAGTGGAACGCAGCGTGAAAAAGGTGGGTCTTTAGGCTGCTTTTGAAGGCAGCAAGGGAGTCCGAGGCCCGGATGGATCCTGGGAGCAGATTCCACAGGCGTGGCCCCAGTGCACAAAAGGCACGATTTCCCATGGTTGAGAGCCTTGTGCGTGGGATTGCAAGCAGGTTTTGGCTGCCAGATCTGAGAGTCCGGGATGAGGTTTGGGGGGAGAGGAGGTCCCGGAGGTAGGTCGGCCCGAGGTGGTTGGTGGCCTTGTAGACGAGCAGGAGGGTTTTGTAGGTGATGCGCTGGTTTACTGGTAACCAATGGAGGGAGTGGAGGACTGGGGTGATGTGGTGACTTTTCCGGGTTTTTGTGAGGACACGGGCGGCACTGTTTTGCACATATTGTAGTCTCTGGATGTTTTTGGCGGGGAGGCCTGCCAGCAGTGAGTTACAGTAGTCGATGCGTGAGGTGATGAATGGACCAGTCTTTCGGCATCAGATTTGGAGAGTGAGGGCCTGAGTTGTTCCTGTTCCTGTTCCTCAGGTGGTAGAATGATGTTTGGCAGACCGATTTTATGTGGGCATCAAAAGACAGTGATGTGTCAAATTTAACACCGAGGCTGGTGACAAGTGAGGAGAGCGGGATGGAATGGTTGTCAACGGTGATGTGGGTGATACCGGCCTGTGTGGTTTGATGGGGTGTGCCGATGAGAATGGCTTCGGTCTTACTGCCATTTAGCTGGAGGGAGTTGCTGGTCTTAGGATGTCCTTACCACAGGCGTCGCAGAACGTCCAAGGTCCATTTACACGGTTGTGCAAATTATTATCGAAATACCTACAAGCAGAGAGATATTCCATCCTGACCAGTTACAGTTAGTAGTTACAGTTACAGTTACCAGGATGCAGTCCGGCAGGGAAGACACTTTGTGTTCTAGGAAACTGCTTGCTTTAGAGGACCAAATCAAGACTGCTAACCAAGGCAGATGGCCGGAAGCCAAACAGGTGGAGATGATGAGGAGATATAAGGATGGCGTAGCCCGGGCGGCTTTGACAGCCTTTACAAGGCTGGAGCAGCTCAGGAGTGCACCCACCGCTCCCCCAGCCCAGGAAGCGGTGGATTTCGATGCTATCCTTCAATAGCAACATGCATGCTTCCTTGGACTTTCTAGTACACCATTTTTATATGTGCCCTTTGAGGGATTTTTTGTACTTTTGGTACCCTTTATTTATTTAATTTCTTTACTATTTTATAACATAGATGTGTGCTCCTTTGTGGAGGCGAACTACACCAAAATATAAGAAAATAAATAACCATTTTGGTAATCAATGTTTGGGACCTGTTCCTTGGGGAGTGGGGGTTTGACTCTAGAGAATTGGACATTCATAGAGTTTATTATAATTTTATCTACATTCATTACCCATAAGTGCGGGGCTTGCACTGACACACTCACAGGGTCCATTATGGAATGCTGCCGGAATATTTTATCTTACTGACTGTTCTTTTTCTTTTTAATGACTGTTACACGATTGTTTTATTGACTGTTGTTAAGCACTTTGTTACCTGTATTGAAAAGTGCTATACAAATGAAGTTATTATTATTATTAACATGATAACAATTCGTGTTTCTATTGTGAGTCGGTATTGTACCCACGATAGCCCTACACTGCAAACTTAGCTTAGGAAATTGAGCAAAATGAACGGTTCGTAATGTGATTATTATCCATAATAATAGACTTGAGTGGTTAAAGTTCTCATCAATATGTCACTCAGGAGCTGCAACATGGGTGATCTTATTTATGAGATAATTGATAATTGATTTAATTAGCAATATTAATTTCTGTGCATTTCTAACTTCTGATTGCATATATTGTATATATTGCTTATATGTCACGACGCGGCGCGCAGGTACTGTACACGTGTGCACACCGCAGTGTTTGTTTTGCTCCCTTCTACCGTCTTCTACTCATGATGCACTGCAGATGCACTGGCGCTCTTGTGTTTAGTCCGGTTTGCTTTCACACAACAAATTTACCGTGCCAAGGTTCACTTGGAAACGAACCGAGTCCCACGTTTTCAAGCGGACCAGAGTTTGTTTGTTTGTTTCGCCCCAGAGTTCGTTTGCGCTTTCACACCACCCCAAATGAAGCGCTCTTTAAAGCGTTTGGTTGGTTATGTGCAAACATGGAAAAAGCCGGGCCGGGCAGGAGTTTGCCCAGTCTGTCTGGCTCTATAATAACACTTTTTAATTATTTGATAATATTTCTATATATAGATATTGTTTTCATGCATCATTTAGCTGTCTGTTTTTTCAGAAATGATTGTCTTGTGATGTCTCATAGCCTGTTTCATGTGGGAAGCTGTGATTGGCTATGACACCACTCTCTATTTAAGATGGCTTCATGGTATCCTGAACCATTTGTTTGAAAAAGGTCGTTGACCGAAAGGTCACAATAAATTCTTAATTGCAAGTTTGGACGGTGTGCGGGACTCCCTTTTTACATTTTATGGACAATCTGTTCCTGTCCGACGCACCTGGCCGAAAAAGAGATGTGCGGAGCTCTCCTTCCAACGGTGAAAACACACCGCACGCGACTCCTGCACGTAAGCTGCCTTGCCTCGCGACCTTGTGCGCAGCCAGTTTTCATTAGGACACCATGTTAACAGATCTGTCAGTCCACACCGAATTGCGCGCAGCTCAGCGGACGCTCATGCCGCGCAACTCAGCCTGGATTTCTATTTTCCTGCGCGGCCGTCTGCGCCCGTGAGCGACTCTGTCAAGCAGAACAGATCAGATCAGGGCAGACAGCAACTCCGAAACCGGACATTCGTCAAATAAAACCAATTTCAAAGTGAAATAATGTTTATTTACGTTGTTGATTGCCCCTTTGGAAGTGTGGAAAGAGAGAAACAGCAGTTGGAGAGGGGGAGCAGCTTCTAGGGGCTCGTTGTCTGCGGACCAGCAAGTAGAGAGCTCGGACTCGCCTTCTCTCTACAACAGCACGCACTGGGAAAACGGGAGGAGAACAGACTTAATATAGCTACTTTCACACTCCGGATCAGGTGAGGGTTGCTCCCCACTGAGCCTGCCCCGGATGATACGTGAAGTGTACCCTTTCAGACATGAGGCATGTTATGAGTAGCACCTCCGCAGAGTTTGTAAAGTAGAGAGGGGGCGGGGGTGGGGGAATTTGGGCATGACCACACAATGGGGAGTTGTGAAAACTAAAAATACATAGCCTAATGGGCGATAACTGCCTAACGTTCACGGCATATAATCGTTTGCACATAACGTTAGTAATTAATTAAACAACCCTACAACTCACGCCCAGATGCATCGATTTCCTCGAGTCGCAAGCACTACAAACAAAACAGGTCTTTGCTATGTTCAGTCCTAAAATGCATCAAACCTACTAGAATTATACAAAATACAGGAAGCTAGACGTTTTTACCTTCAAAATAAAATAAATGTTGTATTACTTAGTAACACAAAATCAGAATGGTCGACTCACTACGGGTTAAAATTGACTTTTCGAAGGGAGCAGATATTCTTCCAGTTTATCTCTGTTCTGTATCTTTTGAAACACACACAAAAAAACATTACACGTGCATTTACTTTATTTAATTGCCATTATTGCGAAGGTTATACCCGGAAGTTTTCGTTTAATACTGCCTGACTTGACGCTACTTGGAATTTGCGGTTCTCCCCTTGAATCTTCACAAACGCTGTGTAAACGTTAAATCAAAGACATGAACGCAACCAGATCCAGATACCCTACCTAGCGATGTCCAATACTGGGAAGCAGGACGACCCTCGCGTCCAAAAATGCTCATTAAATGTGTGTGCTGTGCGAAGCTATGCAGAAAGGAAATCGGATCAGAGCCATGAGCCTTTCAATCCAGCAACATGTTGGCTGACACACAGTCGCACACGGAGCAGGTTTGAGGCGCTCATTCACATCGACTATTTATATAATAATAATCTGTCACAATGTCTCTGTCCTCATGCACTCACTGAGCTGACTACTTCACAGAGCTCTGGAGGGGGGACAATCCGCCCCTGTGTGTAGGGCAGGGGCTACACTTCCCTGCGGCTAGGAGGAGGAGCGCGGGAGCGCGCATACCCCCCCAAAACTTGTTCGCACATATACTGCCATCCGGATGCCCTCTAGATAACTGCTGAATTCCAGGCATGTGTGAACGTGGCTTAAGATGCAATTGCATTTTATAATGCCGAAGGTAGCCATTAACAGTTATCCCAAACATATTACTTTGTATATTTATGTCGTTATTTACTACCCATGATAACGAAGACAGTAGATCTGTGCAAAATATATAGCGTGGACACTTTAAGCGACTTCTGCGTGGAGGTGCGCTGCGCGGCGCATGCGCGCAAGTTCCGCGTACTGGTGTCCCCGCCGTAACGGCTCGATCCCATTCCCACCTGGCACGTCACGTACGTGTTCCGGCTCAGACGCGGTCATCAGAGCTGCTCGCGGGCATTTTAATCAACGTGTGATCCCACCAGGCACGCAACGGCACGTATCAGAAGCGTCCCAGAACCTGCTCTGCTAAAGATACGCGGCAGTTTTATTTTTACATATGACGCCTGGAAGCTGCGTCAAGCTGCACAGAGCAGATCGTTCAGGCCGGAAGTCAGACGCAGCAACTGCACGAGAATCCGGTCAATTTTCATAATAAAACACCGTGTGCAGACCCAATACAGACTCCTTCTCCCCCCTCCCCCTGTAGTCTTTCAAGTAGACGAAGAAATGCAAGAGTTCTCCTCCTGCTAACAGGCACTGTATGACAAATAAAGAAATAATTTCAGCCTACTTACCCATGGTAGAAGCACAACAATCAAGGGAAAATGACCAAATCAAAAGTGTTGTTTGTGTGTTGTGCTCTTTACATCCACCCTGTTGTACAGTAGCCTACACACAATATCACACGATCTTGCATCAGCTGCCAGGCAGCGCTCGGCTTCTGAGACGTGTGCGGTGGGACATGCCGCAAGGGCAGCACAATCTATATGTCTATGGCCCCTATCGTTGCAATCGGCGCTGTTTCTAGGCCGAGCGCCTGGCGCAGCGCAAATCAGTGGGCGTGGACCAGCGCACTTGATATCGTCGTGCTGGCGCTACACGCAGCCTAAAGCATTACAACCACGCCTTTTAAGCGTAAAATTATGCACCGTCATGCTCATTGGATAACTGCAATAAACGAATCGCACGCTTGCCTTTTTAGCTCCAATTCCAGTGATCCCGCAAAACCAGACGAAAGCCAAACGCTCTGCCCCCCTCCCTTCATCCAGTCTGTCTGTCTCCATTATAGGCTATTATTCCATATTATTATGCTTCTCAAACCAATCTAACTGCAGTTTAAATACTGCAAGCATGTAAATACGCTACACTATAGCAAGATCAAAGTGAAAAGAATGTTCTAAAGGCATCAGCTAGAAAAATATAGCCTATCCCTATATGATGAGATTAATTTTATATTGGTGAAAGTTTGTTCAGAACGATATCGTTTTCTCTCCCCTGCTGCAGGTAGAATGATGCACATAAATATACCCTACATTATGTAAAGTCATTGCATAAATGTGTTTTTATTGTAAAACTAAATGTGAAGTAGGGCCAAGTTATTGGAGCGGACATCACAGTATAGCACATGACAGTAGAAGCGCGTTCCGAAGCGCGTTCCGTTAACACTTATCTAAATGACGTTAAATCGACAAAGGATATATATAGGCCCAGGAGGACATATATGTTTCACTTAGGGTGGTGTTTTAATTTCGATGATTTATTTGGTCCAATATTGAAATGTTCTACAATTGCAGGCTGTGTTATCATTACACATTATTTTAGATCGACCTTTTATATCTATTTCGCCTCATTTGGTTGCTATTTAGTAGCGAAATGGAGTACCCAATTGCATGCTGGGACATTCACAGGCAGTCAGAGAGAGACAGTCGTATTGTGCCTGTCAGACTGCCTGCAGCCTCAAAGCGGTACACGGAGTTGTTTTACCCAGGCTGGACGCGTTGTCACACAGGCTTGTGACAGTAACTCAACGCGGAAGGATTTATTTCACAATAAACTGGTAAACGCACACCAATGCCTGCTCCTGTCAGTAGGAGAGAGGGAGAGAGTGACACAGAGAAGGGTGACAGAGGAGAGAGCCAGAGGGGAGGGAGAGAGCCAGAGGGGAGCGCTCCGCGCAACTGGCCCACTGAATAGGCCTGCTTTTCAAAGGCGCAAGGCGCTAAATTTACGGCAGGTCGGAAGATATCAGTAGGCCGGTATTTAGGGCCGACACGCCCACTTTGGCCCATTCTGGGACTGCGCCACGCCCATTCGGCCTAAAGCGCATTTGGCAGCGTAAAGCCATATTGATATCGTCCCAAAACAGGCGCAAGGCACGTTTTTTTGGCGTTTAAGGCCCGTTTTAGCGCCGAAGGCCTGTGGGAGAATAGGGGCCTATATGTGTCTGTCTATCTAATCTATCTGTTGCACTAATTTCAGCATAAATGTAACAGTTTGCGTTCATATTCAAATATGGCCGTGGTTTGTTGTACATGCTCTTTTGTAACCAAACCACTTCCACACTACTGAAGCCACTAGGTGACACCCAGAGAGCCAGGGAGCTCGGCTGCAAGTCGGCAGCAGCGGCATGCAGGAAATGATGGGACACTTGGTTGCTGTTTTGCTCCTTAAATAAGCATCATTCACACCTGACTCGAGCCTGACTTTGTGGCTCATGTCACCAAAAGACATACAGACAAAACTGGACCTTCATTGGGTTCACATGTTTTCTCTCTTTCAGAAATGAGTGCAGTTCATACTTCTGATAATCCTTTTTTTGTGACAGGAGGGATTTGTTGTCAACAGAAAGTTTAATGAACAAACCAACAGCACTCCCTGCCAGTACTATTGCCCTGATACTGTTATAGCTCTTAACAGGCACACTGACAAAATATCTATATTTGATCATTACAATAATACTTAAATGATGCGAGTAATGATTTGCTCATTACAGTAATACTTAAATGATGGGAGTCATAGAGTTCTACAGCATGGAACTTTAATCTGCTGATCACCACTGTTATTTATATTTGGCCAAATAAAGCATAGTGGGTTATTGTAGAATGGTTGTAGTTATGCATCTGCAGTTTATTTTCCAGTTGTAGTTTTTAGTCACTACTAGCTTTGTGTCACACATTGTTTAGAAAAATTGATTTTCATCATTCAAAGTGTGTAGTCCCCCCCCCAACCAATTAACTGTGATGTGAACTGGTTCCCTTTGTGCATTGCCATTGCCTTACTTCATTTAAAAACTGGAGAGCTGTACGAATCAAATTTAAACCTTGAAACTGGGTGAAACTCAAATTCAGTGAATGCATGGGAACCAAGCAATATCAACTTGTGCAGATCAAAATGGAAAATCACACCGATAGATGGGTACAGATGAAGTCCATGGAGGTAAACGCTTAATAAATCAAATTAACATTCATATCTTTGATTTGATGTGTCAAAGTTAGGTATGGATAGAGTCAAAATAAATGATCTGAAACTATTAAAAAAAAAACTACTGAAGCCACTCCCCTTTTTGGAATGAACTCTTTCAGCTATGCTTGTTTTTGCTGTGCGTATGTCACACCATTTCGCAGCGTAACAGTGTGACATCATTACATCAACAAGTCGGAATATTGCCATTATCACGATACAGTATATTAACTTTTGACAAGATTATGATTTGTAGCGATATATTGATAATGATACAATATGGCTGCCCTACCAGCCACGTCTGTGACCTGCAGAGGCATACAAAAGAAATTGTTCCTCAAACCTCTAAGGCCCTATCGTCGCAAAAGCGGTAATTTAGCATTTGCACTGGTTTTGCGCTCGTTTAATGCTGCACGCAATGCAAATTGGGGCGTGCACAGGCGCATGCCTGTTATAATTGTACTGGACATCCAGTAGGTGTGCCACATGCCAAACCAGGCGTGTCGGCGCAAAAATGTGGGGATAGATGGCATTCTCCTATCGTCAGCATGCGCAATTGCGCTAAGAGCTTTGAAAAGCACCTCTTCATGCTAAAATACCCTGTTGCGCTTGAGCGCACCATAATCTCCGTGCTCCGCAGCGCAGTGTCATTTCTTTTATTTAGATATGTCATTACGCACGGACGTGCCACGCCAGGGGTCTCATCTATCAAACCTTGCTTAGAATCCCTACTAAAACCTTGACTAACCTGTCCAGTGACTACCTACTCCACCCAATCCGTGTTTCACCACCCAGTATCGTCTTGCAAAGGTATCCCACGCAGAGGTATAGATGTAAAAAAACAAAAGTTTAAAAGTAAACAAGAACTTACACAAATAATCTACGCAAACCCTGACCCATCTTTAAGTCCAGCGACCCAGTTGCTTACTGGCGAAGAGAAGTCACTGAGAAGTGCCCATACGCACCTTATCCCACACAAATTATTTACAAAGCCAAAACGCCAGACCACCAAGATAATGGTTGTTTGTGTGAATGAGTTTGGAAAAGATATGTAGGCCTCTAACCTATGGGCCTGTATTTTGTTGTAATTTTTTTTTTTTTAATTATCTCTCCTGTGTCAATAAAAGTCTGTTTTCCCCCGTGCACCTCCCTGCCTCAAGTCATTGGAAATATTTAGAACATTGGAAAAATCATATAGTCTACCAGCCAACACTGGAATTTTAATGTCTGATTAATTATTTAAATGTGGTCATGAATGGGCTGTTAATGGTCATTTACGGTATTTATTTATTTCTGTATGCATACTGTAGTTCATTTGCAAAAACAGCCCAATAGACAACACATGCTGATACGCCAAAGCCTATCAAAGTGAAAATGATGAGGTGAAGGTTGTAGACCTGTGAGGAAGCCTGGCCAGAGTGGCTTGAAATAGGAGGCAGACTCAGAGGCTGGTCCAGGTGTACCAAAAAGCGGTTTAATTACAAAAATGCAGCATGCCACATGCTACACAAAACATTGACAAAACTAATGAACAGTTAACACAGCTTAACTGAACAAACTTAGGCATTTAATCCATCATCTACACACTGATGTCTAATCCCCTGAACAGCAACAGAGCAACTGGTTATATAGCCCCAGACCCCTCAATTAGCAAGATCCAATCTCGGCTAAACCAATGTGGCAGGTAAGTCCATGCCTCTCCTGAAAACAGGTACACAAAGTTATCCACTGTTACAAAGCACAGGTGCAAACCCTCACACATAGCTTATCATTAAACAGACGTTTGCAATCTTACATAACAGATCACAAAACATAAATAACTCACATGGCCTAACATAAATTATTAACATAAATTACCTCCCCCACATTTGGTCTCACCAGTGACATCACTAATGATGGCTTGATTGCTTGATGATTGAATCCAGGTGATGGTAACAATGAAATGAAATGCCCAACTTGTAATTACAGAACTGAACCAATAAAGAGTAGCCTAACTTAACAGTAGGAGTCAGTGTTTTATTTTAACCAAATGCTGTTGTGTTGGTGATGTAAGCTGTAACCAAACATACATGTAATGCAAAACACAAACAAACCCAGGATAGTATGTGAGTGCAGGTTACAGATTGATGTTGGAATTATGGCTAAAACAAATAACAAGCATGGATGAAGGTGTATGTGATTGATGGTCAAATGTTTGTAAAAATGGGGACAAATGGTGTTCACCCACTTTGTCACAAGGCCTAATTATGATCCACAATAAGAACAAATATGAAAAATTAAATACAATACAAATATATAAATGAAATAAAATCATATAGCCCCAATAAAAGGCGAGATAAACAAACCCATCATAGGCTACCGTATATTGTTTTCATTGTACCTTTCCTGTGTTCTTGGACTTAGCCTATAGGGCTAGCCTGCTTTATCCTCAAAACTGCATAATAATGTAAATGGTATGAAACGACTAGAACGACCGCACCGTGGACTTATGCCTCCGCCATTAGTTCATTCTTGAGTCCAAATCGCCATTTGAGGCAAATTGGAAGAAATTCCGTCAAGGCGCTCCTGAGATGTTGCGTTACAGAGCTTGGAAATTGGGTGTGAAATTTGACCACCAAAATATAATCAGTTCATCCTTGAGTCCAAGTGGACGTTTGAGACAAATTCCAAGAAATTCCATCAAGACATTCCTGAGATATCGCATTAACGAACTTGGGAATGGCGTTCGTGAGGTCACAGTGAACTTGACCTTTGACCACCAAAATGCAATCAGTTCATCCTTGAGGCCAAGTTAATGTTTGAGGCAAATTTGATGAAATTCCGTCAAGGCGTTCCTCAGATATCGCGTTAACGAACATCGGACGGACGGACATACGGACAACCCGGATCCGTAATGCCTCCGGCCTGGCTATCGCCGGCGGAGGCAAAAAAAAATCTAGGCTACAATAGGCTATCATAACATGTTGGTGTTATGGACACGATCACGATGGGATGTGAGGGTAGGGGGTACGGTGGTGCAGTGGTAAGCGCTGTCGCCTCACAGCTCGAAGGTCCTGGGCTCGATTCCCACCTGGGACGCTGTGGGTGCTGGAGTTGTGACCCCCCACCCCATATCTTCAGTGCCTACTGCCCAGGTGGGCTATCTCGTCGAAAGGGCCTTTCTGTGTGGAGTTTGCATGTTCTCCCCGTACCCCCCAGGGGGTTCCTCCGTACATAACCCCCCACTAAAAACATGCAGAAGATCGTCATCCGACCAGTGACAACATCTGAAGTTGGTCCAATGAAGGTCCCCGGGCACAGGAAAGAAATAGCGATCACTGCTCCTGGCCTGCCCCCTGGAGGAAAGGACAGGCCTGGATGGGTCAAATGCAGAGGACATATTTCACCGGCCACCGTCAGCATGAGTGTGTGTTGTGGCCACATAGGGGTAGGGTTAGGGCACACAGGGTGCAATGCACGGGCCATCCGTATGCACTGAGGTAGACAAGCCCCCGTCCTCTGTTCAGACATGTCATGGCAGCTGTGAGTTCAGTTTGTCAACAAGCCTCTTGCAATATTTCGGAACAGATTGTCCTTCTTCAGGCTATTACTTGTTGAATTAATAATAATGTCCTATGCATGTCTGGAGCAATCAGGAGAGATATTCTCCCTTCCAGTGTGACTTCCAGAATGAGAGCTGTGGGAGGAGGCACACTCCCTCTTATATAGACTCCACCCTGTCTTTAGGGTTGGCAGTCAAATTTGGTAAAATTTCCTTGTTTATCCTCAAATTAGGCTATCAAATTTGGTCTTAAAAATACTCCACTATGGTTAGGGTTATAATTTGGTCTGGGTTAGGCTTAGAGCATACTACATTTATTTTTAGAGTGTCCAATTAATTAGGTTTTAGGCTATGTGTGTGTGGTGGGCCATACATCCGCAGTAGTTGCCTTCGTCTGACTCCTTTAGGTTATCTATCCTGTTCATTTATTAGGCTACATTTTGTGCTCTTGAACTAGGACACCACTACGATACCTGTGGACGACTTTGGTCTTATCCTTATCATAGGATGATGGCACCCCATTCACCCATATTGACCTTTTTGGGCCTTCTAGGCTTCTAATATTGCCTACATTTTATATGCCTCTGGTCACGTTAGGAAGTTATGTTGCTTGCATTTTGGCAGTAGTAGAGTATCCAGGGGCATGCCCACCCCAGTATAGCATAGAGGCGCTGGCTGTAGTTAGGGGTTAGGGTTGCGGCACCCTGACAAGTCAGGAGGGTTAGGGTTAGGGTTAGGGATTAGTTTTTTTTTTGGCACTCCGGCAAAGCCGGAGTGCAATGCACGTCCATCCGTTGCCCCCCGGGGTGAGGTGACCTCCCTCTCAGTTTATTTCCCCTGGCGTGTACAGCGTCTAATATATTGATATATATTATAGTCTTTCTTGCCTTACCCACTGAATGGGGTCCTAAGTCTTTCTTGCCTTCCCCTCTGGGTGGCAGACCATTTAGGCTTTATATGGTGTGAATTTATGTAGCAAAGTGTTTCCCCCCTCTGACGTAGGGTCATCTTTGATTGAACAGGCTTTCTGAGTGCCGTTCTCACTTGAATCGGCTTCAAGCTGAATGGACTAGTAGTAGGCCTCTTCGTTGACCTTTGACCTTCCATATTCGTTTGTATGGATGACAGGTCGATGAGGTGTTCATCAGGTGGTGCATTGTGAATGTCTGCTGTTGGTTGCAGTTGCACCCCTGTGTCTATTCTGCTAGCTCCATCCTCTGTCTGCTGAGGTGTCATACAGACGATGTCCTGCATATCCAATGCTACAGCAGGGTTATGTGCAGTATGTTGGTCCACCCTTGGGCCCTGCTTTGGTTCTGTGTGACCCAGTATGGGTGACCCTAGAGGGGTGGATGAGTGGTCAGGTGGAGGAACGGTGGTTCTAAGGGAGGTCATGGTGATAACCATAGCCTTGGTTACCCTCATACTCCACATCTGTGATCTGGTTATTTGCACCCTGGACTAATTGCCTTGTCTGGGCTGTCCTATCTTTTATAGGTCTCTGTGGCCGTTGCTCCGCCACCCTTGTTTGTAAGAGTGGTGGTGGGGAGTCCAGGTCATCGCTCTCCTCACCTTCCTCATCATCCTCTTCTGACTCTTCTCTCTCCTCTATTTTGGCCACTATGAGTGCCTCTGCATGTTCCAGTGTCTCATATTGTAGACGTTTCCCTAGGTTACGTGTAGCCCATTTTGCAGCTATCTCAAACGGGTCCTGCCATCCCTCTGTAGACATCTGTGGTAGTGAATTTAATTCACCTTGCAGTGCGTCTGTGTAGTGATCACGTAAAATCAGAAGGGTTGTATGTTCCCAATTTCTAGCATTGCCTTCAATCCAGCGCGTTGTTGCTTCAATAGGGCTGGCTGGTTTAATTACCGTAGCTAAATTAGCAGTGATTTTACTGATGCCAGGTGGGGGCCGATCCTCTATGACGTTTTTCAGGTGGTGTGCCAATTTGATGATTTTATGTATAGCACGCACCTTTAACCCAAACTCTGGGTCATCAGACCGAGGTGTCTCTTCCTCACCATGTCTGTCCCTGTGGGTGTCATATTTCGCACGTCCTCCCTCTCTCTTGGATTTCTGACGGGGCTGTTGATACCCCTTGTATCGTTTTGTGTCCACGCCTGGGGTCCCCAGGTCGTGGATTGTGTACAGACTTGTCTTTCACATTACGTGGTGCACTGTATGTGCTACGTCTGTCCTGCCAGGCATCCGTTTTGAATGCCTGACGTAGTTGTTGTTTATTTTTATCTTGTTTATCCCGAGACACGCTGTGCCTCGGGGTAACTGTCTGCCTTTCCGAAGCCCTGCCACTCCGAACGTTAACTTCCATTATTCGGACTGGCGGTCGTTCACCTTAGAAGCCGCAATGCCGACCTTAGGTTTAGGCGTGGGGGTGGGAGAGGTTAGGTTTTGGGTTAGGGTCTGGGGGAGGTTAGGTTTGGCGTGGGGGCTGGGAGAGGTTAGTGAAAAACGGGGAATATAGAACCCTTTCTGAGTGCCGATATTTCGGAGTGGCAGAACGTCGGAGTGGCAGCACGTCGGAGTGGCAGCATGTAACCGTGCCTCTGGGTTTCCAAAAAATGTGGCTGAAAGCCTAGCTCTTGATAGTGCTGTTGTGGGTATGCTTTATCCCTCCATATGCCTGTCCTAGTGACAGATGCATATGTGGGACGTGCATTGCTTTTCTGGATGTTTTCTCTTGAGAGGTGATGTGTGGTATAGGGTCCATGGCGCGCTGTATTGCGGCCTCTCTTGTAGGACACCCGTGTCCACTCCTCTCCATCTTGATATCTATCCATTAGTCCAATTTGTTTTTATTTGTTTACTTCCAATTTATATATTTTTTTATAGTATTTTCACTAATTGGCTTTATGTAGAATTGTCAACTCGCTTTGTAACGACGTTTCGGTCCCAGTGGACCTTCTTCAGGTTAGCTCGTTGACAAGGAATTGAAAAATCAGCTCGAAGCAATGTGTTACAATGATGTGCTCTCCTTCAAGGTCTGAGAGAGAGTGAGCGAAAGCAGCAGGAGAGCCGTCCTTTATATAGCCGTGTGGGAGTGGCCAACTTCAGTGCACCACAAATTAGGTGTTTTAAATGCTATTATTGTAATTTAATGATATTTCTACTTGACTGGTGATTGTCTCTGTCACCACATAACCTTTACTTAGTACAATGAATGAATTATCATGGTCAAATTATTTTTAGTAGCATGTTGGCCTTTATAATTTAATGTGTTTGCAAGGGGTGTCACTTGCAATATGTTGCTGTTGGACATCCACCCTACCACAGTCTTTGTCCCAGTGGCCCTTACTCACTTTTAAAATTATTATTAGGATTAGATTACTGAATAGGACTGTTCCTTATATTTTATGATGTTATTTAAGATGCCTTTGTGGTATTTTTGTTGATATATGCAGTGTCACTCAAGGTGCCCTACTGCGAAAGTCATCCCAACAACCCTGTTTTACTGTAAATTGTGCTTTCATAGTGTAAGTAGTGACTGTTTGTCTTGTCCACCCTGCTCTATTGATATATTCCACCTCTGTATTGCATCTTTTAACTTGATCATACTACAATTGTCCTCATAGATCATTAAGGCCATGTTGAATTAGATTATATTTTTTATATGTCCCTGCTCTGGTTAGTGTTGGGGCTTATATATCTATATTTTTATAGCTTAAGGTCAAAGGTTAGGGTTAGAGTTTTGATCAGGGCCTTAGAGTTAGGATGAGAGGTTAGGTGGGGTTATGATAGGATTTCTCTCCTTAGATCCCTGGTTTCCTGATAAGATCTTCATTTTTCCTAATTTATAACCAAACATTTCCTCATTAAGTCCAGATTGGATTCAGCAGGGGGCGGATACCTCAGCATGGAGGCCCAGCTGGGGTGAATCTGTGCAACTAAAGAGATGATGTTATCGTTTGCAAATTCAAATATATCTTTTATTATGGTTAAATGTTCTGTTCCTGAAATACACTTCTAGGGCCTTGGGTGAGCCCCAAGTGAGGAAACTTCACTTCAAATTGAGAAATAAACTTTCTTCATTGTAGGTCACAGGGGGGGAGTGAAAAGTTCCTCTCTGCAAGGGGACATGCAGCCCTGGATAGGTTAATGTTCAAAATGGTCCAGCTGCACAAGGACGTCACAGTTAATGATTTTTTCCCTAAAAGGTTTTATCTTTACCAGATGGTCATATAGGCCATGGTCAGTTTACTTTGGAGCAGAGGTCACTGAGATCTGCCGACATGAAGGCCATTCCTCTGTGGGACAAATGGATAGGAAGACAGCACTATATATTTTGGAAACTAATGAGTGATGTTTTAACCATGCGCTGACTTTTCCCCCAGAGAAGAGAGGACATGCTCAAGGACACAGCACATCATGGGAGGAGGGTCCCGGGTTCGAATCTCAGATGGCCAGGCTTTGGTCTCTGGGAATATTAGATGCTCAGTAGAATGTAAATTGGTTATCTTATGATAGAGTGTGTTTAGAACAGTAATGGAATGGTGTCTGATGTTGTATTTTTGTGTGTTGAATAACTTCAATTTGCCTTACTTGCTACACAAGGAGGGCTATATAATAGTTAGATAAATATTAGCTTATTGTTACTACTGCAACTTTAGGTTGGGAAAATAAATGTATAGTCAAAATAGTAAGGATATTAAGGTTGCATCTGCCGACCGAATTGGCAGGTGGTCGTCAAATTAGTTGATAAATGGCAATTGCTAATTAATAAGTGTCCTCGTCCTAATCAGAATAAGGATGAAGCTGCTTTTTCTGTTGTGTTGAGATTTGAAACTATCTCTTCTCTTTTTACACCTCCTAGAGGTGGTTTTAGACCAAGAGATAGTGGGTTTGAGCTGTATGAAAATTGGTCCAGCTTCAGACTGAATATAGTTGAATTTGATTCTATCCAGGATGTAGATTAGATTGTCTAGTCTAAAATAACCATAGATAAAGTGCTATAGGATTTTAAAATAGAGAAAAATAGCTAAATTAGCTGACCCAAATTATAGGAGTTAAAATAGGAATTTAAATATATCAAGCTGGTAATATTAGCAAATATATTGACAGTTGTTTCGGTAGATAGGGAAGTTAATAGATGACTAGTATTCAGTGAGGGTTGGTGCATGTGACCTCCTGTGGAAGAGCCACGTCACGTGATGCGGACCACGGAGGAGGAGAAAACATGCCTGCCAAGTAGGAGTGACAGAGGGGGAGCTCGCATAACTACCAATGTCAGCCCAGCAGTGAAGGGGGTCACCAGATGGAGGAGGAGCCTTCGGGGAGAGACCAGCCCATACCAGAAGACAACGCCCCCAAGGAAATGCACTTTAAAAGCCCACGCACAAGAGAATGAATTGGTCGGTTTTCAAATGTCTCTTTCTTGATCTGCTACATATCAGCTGTTAGGAAAGACCACTGGAAATCCACCCGGAGATCTCTGAGGGGTAATTTATATAACTTGACCTGCTCTGTATCATGATTTATGCAATATTCTCTATATAAAATAATGTTCTAAATATCAGAATTGCTTGTCATATTGGTTTTTCATATATCTGGAATAATTGGACACGCTGGAAAGGTATTAACATATGTCAACACCTTCTGATCGGTGTGGGCAGTTCTATCTAGGTTGGACCGGCACCAAAAAATCCTTTCCTATCAGGGTTAGAGTAAGGCCTTAGGGTTAGGATGAGAGGTTGGGTGGGGTTAGGGTTAGAGTAAGGGGTTGGTTAGGGTTAGAGCAGGGGTGTCAGACTCATATTAGGTAGAGGGCCGGATTTGTTCAACTGAGACCTCATGGGGGCCGGATTTTTTTTTTTACTAAAATCAATTCGACTCATTTACCCATTTACTTCACAAAAGAAATACTGCTCTTTCCATTTCTCTTGAAACTGCCTGCATTCCGTGTCAACCTTTCTCTTTTTCGACAGCATCTTGTTCAGGGGCGGACTCAGATCATAATTCAGGCCGGGCATTAGATACCAAGCAGGCCAGGCCGATACGGGCCGACGCGCGTGCCAGCGTCCGAAAAATTTGGGCCGTTTAAAGCCAGATTTGGGCCGTTTGAAGCCCAATTTGGGTCGTTTAAAGCCAGATTTGGGCCGTTTGAAGCCCGATTTGGGCCGTTTGAAGCCCAATTTGGGCCAAGTCCAATTTTACAATGAGATGCACCCACTTTAACCCTGAATAAAGTAATAAAACCACTAGTAAACCAGTAGGCGGCGCCTGGCCTGCTGTTCAATGAGTGGCCTGACTGCGGGCACATTTTTTTTTTTTTTGCAGGCCAGGCCAGGCCAGGCCAGGCCAGGCCACCGGGCATTTGCCTGACGTGCCCGATTATGCAGTCCGCGCCTGATCTTGTTGATTCTTTTGTTTTTTGGTAGGTAGCTGAATGCGCGATTCAATTCCAGCGTGGCATCATGGTGGCTTTGTTTACACCTGATGACCTACTGACATACTTCCTTGTAGTGCAGGTTAATTAACTTATGAATGAACTCTTAGCTTGCTTATTAGCCACACGTAGTTCATGATAATGGGGTGCGAATTTAATAATAATAATAATAAAATAAAATAAAAAACTTTTTTTTTCTTTTTTTAAATATTCCAAAACATCTCGCGGGCCGGATGAAACCTGCCCGCGGGCCGTATCTCTGACATCCCTGGGTTAGAGGGTTAGGGTTAGGGGTTGTAGCACTCCGGCGAAGCGAAATGCACGGGCCATCCGTTGCCCCCCAGGAGGGTGAGGTGACCTCATCTTCTATTTAATCCCCTGGGATGCACAGTGTCTAATATGTTGATCCATAGTCTTTCTTGTCTGACTCTCTGTATGATAGTCCATTTAGGATTATGCTGGATGACTGTAGCTTGCACTGCCAGCCATCCATGATTAGAAAAATGGCGTACTAGAGGTGTCTGTGTATGATAGGCCTCTGTCGCCCATTGCCAGGCTGTCCCCCTGGGAGTGACTGCTGAACGGACCTGTGACGTAAGGTTTCTTTTCTTGTCACGTTTGACTTAACAGGTTTCATGAGTGAGCTTCTCAGTTTAATCGGTCCAAAGCTTATGTTGGATAAATTGAGAGGAGTCTTCTCTTTTGACCTTTCACATTCCATATCTGCTTGTATGGTTGTCAGATCGATGAGATCATCCATAATTTATTGTTATCATTATCATAATTTCGTAATATGGCGTCATCTGTATAATTTACTAACAGATTCGCCTATTTTTATTCATATTATTAGAATATATGACACACTTTTACTTGCCATCATTTGTTATCCATCATGATAATTTCTTATTATGGCATCATCTGTATCATTTACTATCATATTAGCCTATTTTTATTCATATTATTTAATTTGTTTTATTCCTATTTATTATTATTCATAATATTTATTACCATAATCTATTATCTCACACACACACACACACACCATGTGAAACCTATTATGCAATCTATTATTACCTCCAGATCATATCAAATCTGTCCCTTGACATGACGTGGGGGACACGTCTGGAAAAGCCACTTCTTTTTTCTCCAGTAATCTCTCCTCGCTGGCAGCCGCAGAATCCCCATGGTGATACACACCCCATCGAAGGTTTACACTTCTTTCATAGTGACGGGGGTCCACTTGTTGCACTTCTTCTTGCTAGAAGGAGAGTTGCGTCTGCTTTGCTCCGCATATGAATTTGTCTCATTCACAAGTCGCAACCATAGCTCCTCCGTGAAAATGTTGGAAAAAGACCTGTACTGGTGTTGCATCGTCAGGTAGGTTAATCTTTACCCCTGGCTTGCGGCGAAAGCCCCTCTTCCGACGTGGGTGATAGTTGGAAGTTTTCCAGTCTGCCTGAAATCCACCAAACTCACACCCTTCTTCCTCGTCTTTGTCTGCAAACATATCCCTCGCCCACTGATCCCTGTCTATCGGGTCAGCAACATGATAGTCTGGATCTGAAATAACGTCATCGTTATTGTTTTCGTCCACTAAAAAGCTATCCTCAGTGTCTTGGTCTGCGTCAATATCGCTGCCGTCACTCGCATACTCCGCGTCACGGTACGTGCACATCATGAAACGCTCGGCGGCATGCCTCCTGTGAAAGCCTCTTTGACGCTGCATCTTGATAGGCTGTCTTGCTCCATTTCCGCGTCTGATTGGTCCATTTCAACCTCGCGCCCCCTGCCGCTGGAACCGCCCAGCGTTTCGCTGTCGCAGACGAGAGGCGGCTTGTCTCCGAGCGGCTTCACGCTCGCGGGGCGGGACTAGGGCGGGACCTTTCGTTGAAGCTACCCAATGACAGCTCTTCCTACACATTTCCTCCCCCCACCCTCCTGTGTACCTCGACCTGAACACGTCAGCTACAGCTGGAAGCTGGTTTCCACGCCCACAAAATGCTGCGACGAGGAGGAAAAGCGATTTTGCCATTGTAGATGTGCACGAGCCGTGACACCATAGCTAGTAAATTGTAGTTCAGCTTTGAAAACTTTCCGCTCCATCCAGGCACAAAAAACAAAGAAAAAAACTTAATTTTCCTGCAATACCCACAATGCATTTCGCCTCCCCCGCGTAAATTTCAGCGAATCACGATGCAGGATTGGCCCTGCGTCTTGAAACAACGATATACACGTCACTACGCGTCTACGTCTCAGCCGGCATGAAAGGTAAAATGACACGCACGTTGCCTTCGGTGTCAAAGGGAGAAACACGCAAATGCTGCATCCGGTATCAATGGGTTAAAACTATGTTCACAACAAAATAATTGACTTCTCATGCGTCACTTACCGTGATGCGTGGGGGACGCCCCGGCGACATTAAACAAGCCTCCCAGTGCAGAGAAGCACTGGGGGGGGGGGGGCTTCTCTGAGTCTGAACTGGGCGCGCTCGTTTAATGCCGCCGGCACGTCCCCCACGCGTCACGGTGTGGGGGATTTTTTGACTTGGTATTTTTTATTAGTAAAACGTCACAAATTTATTCCGAACAGATAGTTAATCACAATGATCCGATGTAGAAGGCTCAGAGGTCGATGGGGGGTCGGCCAATCACGATGGTCGATGCCATCGTCCATCGTGCCAACCCTACAACAGACTGCACAAAGCTGCAGAGCAAAGCGATTTACCCAGTTAACCGTCTGGCCATTTGACGTTGACCAACAGTTTTTATGTTGGTCAGAGGTAATTTTCTACTTAAGCTTGATGTCTGGGTCTGCAGTAGTTGTCCAGTTGCCAGAGGATAGGGTGACCAAAATATATTTAATTGGGACAGAGCACACAGTTATCCCTGGTCAAGAAAGGTGTCTGCAATATTTTCATTTTGTGATTTACATATGATTTTATGAATAGGCTACTCTACAGTGTATACAGTCAAACAACAACTGTTTCAGATCCAAAAGGAACAATGGATGGAGGAGATTTGGAAGAAACCAAAGCTCAGAAATGATGTCCAAATTGACTGAGTGACTGTAAAATCTGTATATAATAACAATGTAGCATGGCAATGATGAAAATAAGTAGGTTAATGATTATATGTGTGTGTCTGTTTATGTGTGTGAAATAGAAATGCATCGTGGATCCTCTGGCCGGGCCCACGGAGCTGATGGAGCATCAGCATCAGCGGCATCGGAACAGTCCCGTGGATCCTCTGGCCGGGCCCACGGAACTGATGGAGCATCAGCGGCATCGGAGCAGTCCCGTGGATCCTCTGGCCGGGCCCACGGAACTGATGGAGCATCAGCGGCATCGGAACAGTCCCGTGGATCCTCTGGCCGGGCCCACGGGGCTGGTGATGCGGTTCGGGAGAGAGATGAGCCGCAGACAGCAGCAGCGCTTGATCGTCAGCTACGGGGAGTGACCCCGAGCCCGATGCATCCATCCATAATAAAGGATGGAATTGGTTTACAGATATAAAACGGCCTACGTCACATGCTTAACATAAAATGCAACTGTCAATAGTCATCTATTGTCATAAAAAAAATTGTGGAATGATTAATAAATCTCATGTCTCCTGTATTTGGTTCAGTTTTTTGTTTTCTGAAAAACTGACTTCTAAAAAGTGACTTAGGCCATTATTTTAAGAGGGTGACGATATGCTAAAGATGATATACTTTCACATCAAACATGAATGCTGAATGACATTTGTGTGTTTGCATATAAAAGATGGGAATTTGTTAAGCGTTGTTATATTGAGTAGCACCGCTCTTTCCCATTGCATTTACCCCTTAAAATCTGTTCTTTGGGGCTGTAGATCACTTACTTTCAAGCGACCATAACTTTATTTAGTAAGTCCATTGTAGAGTATTGATTTCACCTAGTAAAACAATCACTGTTGGAATTGAGGAAAAATAAAATTGTACATCGTAGGAAGAAAAGCTAATTTTTGTGCTTCTTGGTTGTAAAGTCATGATTTTTAAGGTAAAATACTGTTCTCTTACAGATACAATCATCTGCAGGTGCAACCTCTCATGCCGGGACACAGGACATTACCACTGCCCATCTTGTGCTAAAACCATAATGCGCAAAGAGGACATGGTATTACATGTGACTGCATGTCGTAAAAGACAAGATCTGGTGCCATGTGACTCAAGTTCAGTGGTGCAACCCACATCAGCGGCATCGGAACAGTCCCGTGGATCCTCTGGCCGGGCCCCCTTTGCTCCATTCTTCTGTACAAAAATAACTTTGCAGTACACATACAAAGAAAGCATGAAAGGCCAAAAGACATTACAGCAGCATCTCATCTTAAAAGTCTGTGTGTCGACCAAACCCGTGGCCTATATGCTGTCCATAAAGGTAGTCATGGTTTCTCTGTGCCAATACATGTACAGCGTAAAACATGGGGCAAACAACATGTGACCAAATGTGAATTGGAGGACTGTCGCCAATATCAGTTGCTTGCACAACGGAGTGGCCTCACTCACAGTACGTGTGACCATATCCGGTCACTTGATTACTGCAGCACCACTGCTACTGAGGAACCACTTAAACACGATGTCCTTGAGGAAATGCTGGAATGCAAGTTTTTTGGTGAATCCAAGGCAGCAGCTTGCAAAAAGAGGAAGAAGGAAGCAGAGGAAGCTTGTGCACCATTGTGTGTGTTGGTGGAACTTGGTGGTTCTCAAAACCAGATTTGTCTCTCCATACATGAGCCAAAGATCTACCACTTCTGTTGTTTAGGCAGAGTGACAGTTACTTATAACGTAAAAAAAAAGGGGACTGCCCCCTAGTCCGACACCTCACGAGACCGAATTTGGGTTAGGGTCTGAGGGAGGTTAGGTTTAGGCGTGGGGGTGGGAGAGGTTAGGTTTTGGGTTAGGGTCTGGGGGAGGTTAGGTTTAGGCGTGGGGGTGGGAGAGGTTAGGTTTTGGGTTAGTGAAAAACGGGGAATATAATGCCTCTTTTTTCGGACTCGTGAGGTGTCGGACTCGTGAGGTATCGGACTCGTGCCGTGGCACCAAAAAAAACACATGGCATTGCCCCTGTGCAAAGGCACGTACATCCTGTCCACACAAGAACATTGCCAAATGGCACCTTTCTCAAACCCGCAAAGAACTTTTTGTAACTGCACCACCTACGTCTGGAACCTTACCAGAGACTACTCACGCTGTCAGTTATCCTCCTACTGCATCGATGGAGATGGATAGAAGCGTAATATACATTTATGAAAAGAAAAAAATACCAGCCACTCTTCCTGGAGATGCCACAACTCCAAGAGCCCTGACAGATTACCCTTCTAAGTTGATTCCGGCTGAAACGACATGCCAGTTTTGTCCAGGCAATCCCAATTTGGAGGACATTTTGCACATCACACACAAAGCCAGAATAGTTGGCATGGATGGTGTAATCTCAAGTACGTGAACTACATCCTTAGATCAACCACATACAGCTGATTGAATGTCCTAATGTATATCCTTATGTCTATTACAGACATCTCAACTTACAGTAGAAGGTGTACTGAATGCCACATGGTTTACCGCTACCAGGAATGGACAGATGGTCTTCATAATTTCAATAACCATATCATCCTGACACTGCAGCTTTGTCTTTACTTAAGGCACAATCTTCAGGTGAGTAAAACAGTGGTATGACAAACACTGCAAGGTGTTCTGATCATGTAATTCATATCGCCCCAGAAAGACTGTCTCAATTGGTCTCGTTCTGCGATTGTTGCAAGATTTTCTAATTTCTTTCTTTCTTGTTCTGCTACTACTGTGGTTTCTGTGGCACAGGCCAAAGTTAAATTGGCAGACTATTCCATTTCTATTTGGGTACATCACTTTTTAACTAGCTTTTTGATATGCCACACAAATTAAGATTTACTTACCACAGTACTATTTCTCTGAGGGTATTCATGTATTTATGTTGTATTTGGCAAGTGCAGTTAGTGAACTGAAAGAACCAAATGATGACTTCCAAGGTGAACATAACATAGAGGCATTCTGGGAATCCATCCATCTCCATATGATCAGCAAAGGATTTTTTGAAGGTGAGTCTATATAGTTTTTGAAAATACAGCCTGTCGTGACTGCAGCTCCCCAGAATAACCTTTTATTCGATTTTTTCCCCCTATGTGTTTGATGCAGAATCTTCCCAAAACCCGTTTCTTATCAAACCATCGTATGAGAATTGGGCACCTTGGATTGGGAGGGAGACGCGTAAAAGCAGCAGTGTCCTCAACACAGAGTTTGAAAAGGCGCCATTGCAGACATCAAATGATGACCCTCAACTATGTGATGTAACAGAGGACCGCCTCATTGACGAGCTGCAAAACCAAAAGGTAGGTTAATCCATGAATTTCCCTATTTGTTAGTATTACACCATAAATTAAATTATTTTGCACATTGGTTGATTAATTGTGATTCCATATGAAATATAATTGTCATAATTCCTGTGATTATTTAACATTACAGACAACCGCTTCAAATTTACAGTTGTAAACATAACTGGCACAGAGTTGGAATAGACTATTAATTAGAAGGGAAAACTTATATTATATTTTAGGCTATCATTCATCATGTACCTACCATCCATTTCCACCAAATATGATATGGCCTAATCACAATGATCATCATTGTCTCCATTATACATGTACAGGCCAAAAAAATATTTTAAAGCCAAACAGTTTTTGATCTGGCTCTAAATATACCGTATATAGAGTACAGTGTGTCAGTTAATAAAAGCTGCAGCTTCTCAAGGCTAACAGCATGTTCACACAATGTGCTATTCAGACGCAGAGCCAAAGCAGAGCTTAACTGATCCTGACTGCCATGCCAAAGCGGTCACACCATAAACAGTTTCCTTTCCCCAGCGGCCGGCTCGGAGCTGCTGCTCCGGCCCCTCTCACCCCTCACAAATTGCATTGACTGCCTGCCTGGTAGCTCGGGATCAGCGCGCGGCACGCTTTCGTTGCACACGTTTTCGGTGTGGGGTTAGCATGGTGCAGAGTGGCTTCAGCGTGGCGTGCGGATGGTGTGAACGGACTCGTCTGTTAACAAGGACGCTGAATTGAAACTGTGGCTTTGGTGTTGTTTCAGTGTATAGTGTGAACGACCACTAAGTCGTGTCTGTTTCCCTAAGTGGTCACTCAAGATTCTCTGGGTCACGTGTTGGCTTGGTTACAAGCCTTAAAACTCGTTATATTTGGATTTATCGAAATGTCTATGGAGAAAATGGGACGCGGAACTTCTTCCGGGGCAAATTACGTCACGGAAAGTCACGTGCCTCTTGAGCTCTATTGGCACACTTCTTTTGTTTTAATGACCCCAAATAATTGAAATGTTTGTAATCCACACCACAGACTGATATATTGAATGTATTGAATATATGTTCTGTTCCAGGTATCCACTATCAGGAAACTTTGCAAATCCTGCAACATTGACACAAAGGAGTCCCGCATGGACCTCATTAACCGGCTACGGGAAGAGATGATGAGCAGGCAGACCTACGACAAGGTGTTTCAGTCAATTTGGGGTGCCTCTGGTGAGTGAATGATTTTAAAGGGACAGTTCACCCTAAAATCCAAAAGACATATTTTTCTTCTCACCTGTAGTGCTATTTATCCATCTATATCATTTTGGGATAGTTGCCTGAGTTTTGGAGATATTGAATATATTGAATACAATGAAACTGGATGGCACTCGGCTTGTCGTGCTCGAAGCACCAAAAAAATACAAGCATTGTCTCTTTCCAGAAATCATGACCCTTTTGCAGTCTCATGTAGGAACTAGCTAGCAGCTAGCGGGTGTAGTTCGGTCACAAGAAAATACTTCCTCCATGAAACTGCTCATAACGAGGTCTGTGGATTATCTTGAGTAACGGGGTCATGATTTCTGGAAAGAAACGTTGCTGTTGAGTTTTTCAAATGTATTTCTTTGGCACGTTGTGCACCACAAGCCGAGTACCATCCAGTTCCATTGTAATAATAATAATAATAATAATAATAATAATAATGATTGGATTTATATAGCGCTTTTCTAGACACCCAAAGCGCTTCACAGAAATCATTATTCATTCACACCATTCGTACCAGTGGTGGTAAGCTACGGGTGATGTAGCCACAGCTGCCCTGGGGAAGACTGACGGAAGCGTGGCAGCCATTTCGCGCCTACGGCCCCTCCGACCACCACCAACATTCATAGACATTCATACCCATTCATACGAGGCAATGAGGGTTAAGTGTCTTGCCCAAGGACACAACGACATAGCTGGGAGGGAGCGGGATTGTATTGGAGAGAAGGCAGAAAATCTGCGGCCGATATCTCCGAAACTCAGGCAACTAACACAAAACGATATAGATGGATAAAAAGCACTACAGGTGAGAGGGAATATATGTATTTTGGAGTTTAGGGTGAGCTGTTCCTTTAAGATGATTAGAATAATTACATCAAAGACTGAAGAAAGTTGTCCAACTTCTCTTTAATACTTTCACAGGAGGATGGTCAGTCATCATGTGCCCCCATGGAATTGTCTATAGTGTAAAGTTCAACCTCAGAGCAGAAAGCCCCAGGGATTTCACAGACCTTCTACTTTCGTGGAAGCATTTTCCCAATGTCTGTGTGTATGACTTTGCCCGTGGATTGGCAGCCCATGCTAACCTGCGAGTTCCTGACAACCCTCCATTTCAGCCCTTTGAGGGAAGGCTTGCTAACCCAACAAAGGAGAATGTTGACGCTACTGTCGGTGGAAACTTTAAAGTGCACCTCCCCTGGCTTGTTGAGGGACTGCAACATCCAGAGCCGAATGGCCATCCGATTACTGGATCAAACCAACATTATGTCCTTTATGACAAATTCCACCAGTCTAATACCAAAGACCCACGGGATGTACTTAGAAGGATAGATGTTGTTCCAGAACTTCAGGAACTTTAAATAGTCAGGTTGCAGAGCAGCTTTTTTCAGATCTGAGAAAGAACAACTACTTCCTTAACAACATGGGGCCCTCATCACACATCTTCCTCATGCGCAACATCGTCGAACACAGAAACACCCATCAAAATGAAGAGCTGCTGAAACGCCAGTTAAGGCGAGGTCTCAAATTCCATCAGCTGGACCTCGTTACCTTGTCAGGCTTGGGTATTAGGTTAATGTCAAATTTTAAATCTTGAACAGGGCGATAATTTTCTATTACATGAAATGTGTAGAAAATGTCCTAATTGGGGTGTCTTCCTAACCTTAAGGTCCACAACCCCCTCCAGGCAACAAGGGTAGTGCCTCAGAAGAAGCAGGGTCAAGAACACCAGAGCAGGGCTTGCTTGATGCAGGTAAGTGTGTGTCCTAGTTACTCTGGCCAAAGTTGTAAATTATACAATTCAACATTATTTGATTGCATTATTCTGCCTCCTTATCTTTAGAAACCTCATTACTTGAAATGGAAGCTGTCATTGAGTGTGAAGACCTAACGAATGACTCAAAACAAGAGCAATGCTGTGGGCCTCACTGCATAAGTCTCACAAAATTAGACTGTGTGGAAGCAAAGCGATCATCCTGGTCATATCCTCTGCATCAGGGTCAAGAAGAAGTGGTATTTCTTTCAGTCTTATTTAGGGATGCACTAATATGATAAATTTGGCAGATACCGATATATTAATATTTATAACCAATATTTACCGATGTCGATATGATCTGTATAAAAACACTAAGATAATCAAATGTAGTACATGGACTGAGAAACACTGGATTTGAAAAAGTAATTTATTTTGTATTAAAAAAGCCCATAAATCATAGATTTACCACTCAATATGAATATTTTGGCCAATATCCATAACCGCTCTTAATATTGCTCATTAGACCGATGCCCATATTTAAATAATGACTAACATCGGCCGATATCGATACCACTGCCGATATATCGTGCATCTGTAGTTTTCTTCTTTTTTTTGTGTGTGTGTGCATGGGGAGGCATGCATGAAAGCTTTAGGTGGGTTGTTGTATTTGTGTATGTGAACACTTGTATGTGTGAACACTTGACTTGTTTTTTCCAGCTTAACACTTTCAGTGCCACGGCCCTTGGGCAAAAGGTTGCTTGCTGTGCCACATAGGCCGCAATGCATTTTAAAACAGTCATATAATTTTTTTAATAATTACTATGTAAACACTGAACACGCACAAATAACGATGAGACTCTCTTCTATCACCTGCAAAAAAAAGTTTATTGATCCCATTTTCCGTTCTTTAGTTATGAGCCGGAGAAGATAGCTTGATTGAACGAAAAACATACCTTTTTTTCTACGAGCTGAGATAATGAGCCTTTTGTGAAATTAAACATTTCAAGCACATCTCTGACTCTGAAGCTAATTTTCTGATGTATGGGTCTGTCTGGGTGAAGTGTATGCTGCTCTGCTGCTCTCCGTGCTCCCCCCCCCCCCCCCCCCCTCAACTGCACACGCCTCCTGGGTGTGTCTTATGTGTCTGGTGGCTCTCAGTCTCTGCTGAGTTTGCTGCGCACACACAGTGAATGGTGCGCGACATTCAGCTTTTTGGTTCCGCGTGTGTTTGTCACGGGCTGGCATGCTTCCAGTTCGGAATAATAATGCTGATTATGTGAATGTGCTGTTGCAGCGTACATGGAAGTGCTCAGTTGTGACAGCGGATGCTGCTGCTGGGGGCACAGCTGGCATTGTGCTCGTTTATGGAGGCACGTCGATGCATACGGACGGATGCAATGCGATTTCCTCATTTTCACCAGTGACTATTTCTGTGTGTTTGGCTCCTTTTTCTCTGATCAGGAGAGTGCTGTCGCCACCTAATGGGTTTGTAAAATAGGTTATCGACCTCCAATAGCTACAATATTGTTAGAGGCGACGTAAGAAGCTTAGATCGACACCCCCCCGTCAAAAAAACAATTTGGAGTTATGACACCATTTGGCGTCGCTGGCACTGTACGGTAAATTTCTAATGACGCCATATGGCGTCGCTGGCACTGAACGTGTTAAGTATGTTCTGGACACCAGCAGACCAGGCAATGAATTGATTGTACGTACATACAAAGCTTGCCTGACCCGATCTGACTTCTTGACACTGGGCTTGCCTCGTGAGATGGAGTCCACTGTGAGTTGATTTTACTATGGTGTTATGAATACAGTCTCAGGGCGTTTTCACACTGGAACGTTTTAGGTCGACTTAACTGAGTTTTGGGGCTGAACATGGCGCGACTGGGTCAGTGTGAACATGCCACTCGAACTCATAGTCGACGTAACTCGCTCGCTCTCGGTCCAGCTGGAGAGGGTGGTTTCGGAGCGGCTTGCGTCGCCCTAACCCTAACCCTAATGCGGCGCGAGTGATGTGTGAACGCGCGCCGACTTCAGCTTGTCCTAATGCTGTATTTCTAATGTTAACATCAATGGGGCGTTCACAAACATGGCTGTTCGCAGATAATATCTGCGTATGGTGAGGGCTTCACGGTTCAACAGAATCAATCTGCGCCTTGTCCTGCTTTGTCTGGAGATTTGCATCCGCCGCCTCCAGTACATGAAAACATTGTTTTCCAGACGCAGCCGTGCCTCGTTTTCAAATTCAACACTTTCCCGATATTGAAAGAGACAAACGATGTAAAATGCAAAAAGCAGTACCAAGAGCATTGCTGTTGCTGTTCATTCTCCATCGTTCAGTTCTGTTTACATCCCGGGCTTCCTTTCCGGGTGGAATTATGCTATACGCGTCTCCTTCCTTCTGGTTGGCATGGATACATGACGCTCCACTCTGTAGAACGACGGCCTGGGCGCGGTGATAAAAAGCATATGTGAAACGGAGCCGCTCTAGTTGAAAATTGAAACATTATATACTTTTCACTGCTGCGGCAGCGCCTGGCTTGACCCAAATATGTGTGAAAACGCCCTAAATGTCTTATTTCATTATAAATGAGAGAAATTTCTTTTCTAGGTTGGGAATGCCTGCTTTGAGGTGATTGAGAAGATTGCTCGCTCCAAGGTAGCGTATGCACAATCTAGTTGTTTGGCTGGACAAGAGAAGCCTATAAATCAAGCTGAATGTTGGATGAAATTCCTAGAGTTTAGTTCAGGTCTACTTTAACTATTTGTCCAGAAAACCAACCCTAGAAGTTTGCCGTTATCTGGTTATCTTTTTTAATCAATCTAAGCTTGTATTTCTATGCTTCTTCAGGGGAAGAATATCTACATAGTAGATCTATATGTCTGTCCCACCTGGTTACCACCAGTCAACTGTGATCCCATGGCATCTCTACCTGTAAGTATGCCATCTGTTATGTATCAGATGTGATGCTGGATATTAACACATCCAAATTCAATGTTTGATGGTGCATGTTATTTTTCAGACTGATGCTCATCAGATGGATGCTGTTTTCATCCCTCTATGGACGCCTGGTCATTACCAGATGTGTGTGAGTACCTGTTTTTCTTCAGTGATAATTGATGCCACATTGACTTTTGTATCACAGGCACACAATAATTATTTAGTGACAAATAATTGCAAACCATTATTTTTTCATATAATTTTGCATGTTGCTACTTCCTTCTCAGCCAAGTACTGCACAAGTATTTCCTGGGGTATGTGTATCTGTTAAGCAGTGGTGATACTGTGGATACATGGTTTTCTGAAAACAAAGGCTGTCATCCTTAGGTCATCAAGCCAGCTCAGAAAGAGATTATCTTTCTCGACTCACTGTATTCACAAAGCGGTTTGGGATTTCGAGGCCAGCATTACCAGCCAATCCTGAGGTTACACCCTGAAAAATTTGTCTACTTGGTCACGTTCCTCTGACCTCTACATTTGCTTTGGTCACGTTCCTATGACCTCTACATTAGCTTTGGTCAGTGGCGTGCACAGACATTTTGGGGGGTGGGTGCTCAAGTGAAAAAAAAAGCACCGCTCTCTTAATTATTCATAAAAATAAAGTGACATAGGCCTACACTCAGGCCCTGATTAATACAGTGTGGTGCTCCTTCCAATTTACATTAGCCTACATTACATTACATTACATTACGTCATTTGGCAGACGCTTTTATCCAAAGCGACTTACAGTAACACACTTTTTGTCAGCAATAGAGCAATCAACTATGGAGCCTGAAAAGGTGAGTCTTTAGTCTTTTCCGAAAGATCGGCAGTGATTCAGCAGTCCTGACCGAAGGTGGCAGCTCGTTCCACCATTGGGGTGCCAGGGAGGAGAAGAGTCGAGATCGGGATGAGCGACTTTTGAGCGCCCGTAGCGGAGGAGGAGCGAGGCGCCCTGCACTGGTAGAGGAGCGAAGGGAGCGGTGAGAGGTTTGGAACCTGACCATAGATTGCAGGTACAGGGGAGCTGACTGGTGTACTGCCCTGTAGGCCAGTACCAGTGTCTTGAATTTGATGCGAGCTGAGATGGGAAGCCAGTGGAGGTCCCGGAAGAGGGGAGTGACATGAGAGAATTTGGGTTGGTTGAATACCAGACGGGCTGCAGCGTTCTGAATGAGCTGAAGCGGTCGGATGTCGGTGGCAGGTACGCCAGCCAGGAGCACGTTGCAGTAGTCCAGGCGAGGGACGATAAGTGACTGGACCAGGAGTTGAGTCGCTTCTCTTGTGAGGAAGGGACGGATTTTGCGGATGTTGTAGAGGGAGAACCTACAGGAGCGTGCTGTCGCAGCTATGTTGGCAGAGCAAGACAGCTGGTTGTCGAGGATCACCCCAAGGTTCTTAGCTGTTTGGGAGGGCAGTACAGTGGTGTTGTCGATGGAGATGGAGAGATCTGTGAGAGGACAGTCTTTCCCTGGGAGGAAGAGTAGCTCTGTCTTACCAAGGTTGAGCTTGAGGTGGTGGGCAGACATCCAGTCGCCAATGTCCTTGAGACATGCAGAGATGCGAGCCTTGATTTGAGTGTCGGAGGGGGGGAAGGAAAGGAAAAGTTGGGTGTCATCAGCATAGCAGTGATAAGAGAAGCCATGAGAAGAGATCACATAGGCAAGAGATCTGATATAGAGAAGAAAAAGTAAGGGGCCCAGGACTGAGCCCTGGGGGACACCAGTGGTAAGAGGGCAGGATCTGGAGACGGACCCTCTCCATAAGACCTGGTATGAGCGGTTCGAGAGATAGGAAGCAAACCAGGATAGTGCAGAACCTGAAATGCCGAGGTCAGACAGAGTGGAAAGAAGGATTTGGTGATTGACTGTATCGAAGGCAGCAGACAGGTCAAGGAGGACAAGGACAGAGGAGAGGGATGAGGCCTTAGCAGTGTGAAGGGCCTCTGTGACAGCAAGAAGAGCTGTCTCAGTGGAGTGCGAAGCCTTGAAACCGGACTGCAGAGGGTCCAAGAGGTCATTCTGGGAGAGATAGAGAGAAAGTTGTTCGGACGCTGCTCGTTCAAGGGTTTTGGAAAGGAATGAGAGAAGAGAGACAGGTCTGTAGTCCTGAATAGCAGTAGGGTCAAGGGAGGGTTTCTTAAGCAGAGGCTTGACTCTTGCAGCCTTTAGATCAGGCGGAACAAGACCAGAGGACAGAGAGGAGTTTATGAAGGTAGTGAGGAAGGGAGATATGTCAGGTGAGATGGTTTGGAGGAGAGAGGAAGGGATGGGATCGAGGGGGCAGTAAGTGGCTCGGTTCGAGCTGATGAGTTTAAGCACCTCATCGGGAGAGAGGGGGGAGAAGGAAGGAAATCCAGGGACCGCGGGCCGAGGAGCAGGATTGGAGTCGGGAGTGTTAGTGAGGGTGCTTGGAGGATGGAAGGAGGAGCTGATGTCATCCACCTTTTTAGTAAAGAAGGTTACAAAATCATCAGCAGAGAGGGAGGAGGGAGGGGGGGGGGGGGAGGGTTGAGGAGCGTAGAGAAGGTGGAGAACAGTTTACTGGGGTTGGATGCAGAGGACTGGATTTCAGAGATGAAGAAGGAGGTTTTTGCTTTGGAGACAGCAGAGGTGAAGTTGGAGTGAATAAGATGGTAGGAAGAGAGGTCTTCAGGGTGGTGTGATTTTCTCCATTTTCTCTCAGCTGCCCGAAGCTCTGTTCGATGAGTTCGCATCGATTTACATTTATAATTACTATTGGCAATAAAGACCACAGATTTGTATGAACTTATTGCTAAAGTACAGGCTCAACACACATACTACAGAAACATGTAAGACACAATGTACTAACTTAAACAATTTCATTTTATACAGTGAGGTCAAGTTTCGAAAAATGGTCTCACTAAATGGCTACTATGGGGACTAACATCATCACACATGAATATAATTGGGCTCATTGAATCCACAAGAGTCTCCGCTTTCCAGTCATACCCAAATTATCCAATTATGTAATTCCAAAACTTTTTATGCACCCCAGTATGCAGAACTATTCAAATAGAAGGTGAAAATAACACATTTAGGGTATTGCATATAAAGAAAATGGCATGTTTTTTGTGTGTGCCAAAACCTGCATGGGATTAGCATAAAGTGGGCATGTCTGTAAAGGGGAGACTCATGGGTACCCATAGAATCATTCTCATTCAGATATAGATATTGATATAGGTAAGAGATCAAGGGGCCCCTTGTAGAGTTGTCAACGGGCCTGAAAATTCACACCCGGCCATAGTAAGTTGAAGCCTGAGGCCAACCCGACCCGACCAATTAAAATTTTGTCAGCCCGAACCCAGCCCAAGCCTGTTGGGTTTGGTCGGGGCTCATTCGGGCTCAGGCTCAAATTCAGAATTCTAAGCTGGCTGTGTGTGCATGTGTAAGCATGGAAGAGATAGCATGACATGCATGTGTAAGCATGGAAGAGATAGCATGACATGCTTGGTACCACTGGATGCATTAGGCATTCTAGTTTCTGATGATATCGGTGTCTTCACCCTAGCTTTAAAAATGAGTCCGCTACAGCCTCTGAAACACACTGGACACAGATGTCCAGCAAAATGGCAGGTGCTTGGGCACCACCTGTGCACGTCCCTGGCTTTGGTCACGTTCCTATGACCTCTACATTAGCTTTGGTCACGTTCCATTGACCTCTACAGTTGCATGGATTGGGGAAGTTATTGGTGTTTTTAGGTTAGAAAAGCTGATTTGTTCACTTAAATCAGTGGTTCTCAAACTTTTTCTGTCAGGCCCCACTTTGGAGGAAGAAAATCTTTCGGGCCCCACCGCTCCAACAAAATTGAAACAAAACGGTCCAAGTTTAACTTTTATTGACATAATGACCATTCATTTCTATATTCTGGCTGTTTTGCACTGCACATCTTTTCAAAAACAATAACAATAAAGTGCAACCTCTACAAAACAAAATACATTTAAATATCTTAATTGTGAGTTCAAGTCACTATCACTGTATTAAGGGCTGCAATGAGCCTGTTTTCCACTGTAAATCTTTTCAAAACAATAATAAGGTGCAACCTGCAGAAAATAATAAGTGCAGACATTTGTGAGGACTCAAGTTTTCTCAGTATTAAGGGCTGCAATGAGCCTGTTTTCCACAGTAAATCTTTTCAAAATAATAATAAAGTGCAACCTGTGCAGAAAATAATAATAATAATCCGTGCAAAAACCCACACAGTTCTCCCATTTCAGCCCGTGTTCTGTCAGGTAACTGTCCAGAAGCTTAAATAGCTCTTCAGCTGTTGCTCTGCTTGTAACGTACTTGCAAAACAGCAAATCCTCAGTGACTCCGACGTGACAAAGCGAACATAGGCGATAAGCAAGCAGTCTTTATTGCTGTCCGTAGCCTCGTCCACTTGTAAGGCGAAACGTGTGTCTGTCAGTTTTTCTGTGAGTTGTTCCTCGAGGTCATTTGAAATGTCACATATACGTTTTGCAATTGTGTCATTGGACAGCGGGATAGTCTTCAATTTTGCAGCGCTGGTCTCATCCAGCATAGTTGACACCATATCGATAGCTGCTGGGAGTATGAGCTCCTCAGCGATGGTGTGCGGCTTCTTGCACTGTGCAATTCTGTATGCGACCTTGTATGACGCTAGTTGTGCTTTGCTGTTCACTGATGCCACTTTTACAAAGCGATTTTCCTGCTTGCGGTATTCACCGAGTTTCCTCTGAAAGAACCCGAGTGGCTTATTGACGAAAGTGGGGTGTGTTGTCTCCAAGTGTCTTTTTAATTTGTTAGGCTTCATGCTGTCCGCTGCCAGAGTTTTCAGACAGAGAACACAGACTGGTCTCTCCTCGTCTCCTACCGCATTGACTGTGAATCCCAGAGCAAGATAGGCGTCATCATATTTTCGTCTCGGTTGTTTTTGTTGACTGCCGCCGTCCGACTCCTTGTTTGTCCCAGCCAAATGTCTCTTCATTGTGCACTAATCTAAAACACTAAAACAGCCTCCAGTCTGTCTGATGAAATTTGAACATGTCAATACGGAAGCGCAGGGTTTGTTTATTTCCTCACGGGGAAAAGAAGTCCGACCTAAAAATGGGCTAAAACATTGGTTCCGCGGATTTCACCCGCGCCCCACCTGTAATACCACTGCGCCCCACAAGTGGGGCGCGCCCCACACTTTAAGATACACTGACTTAAATTGACAGGGATATTGCGGGGAAGATATCTGCAGGTACATGGACAGAGAAAACGGCCAAGGATTTGGAGGTATTTATATTCAACCTTACTGTATGTGGCCCTAGATCATGCAATCCACATTTAGGTGATGAAAGTATTAATGTTCCTCGTCTTTTTTTTGTATTACTTAGGGCTTCCCGAAGCAAGATGTTGGCTTAGACTGTGGCATATTCATTTTAACGGTAGGTCATAACAAGCTCCAGTGCAAATATGTTCAACATTTTAAACCCATTTTACATTGTCTTCATCAGGGTTGAAGCCATACTTTTACAGCATGAGCACTCTGTGTCATGTACTGTAAATGTGTTATTTATTCCCAAGGGTCCTTTTTTATGTAGACATCACTTAATTCGGAAGGTATAAACCGATCATATCTTTGTTTTTGGTACAGGCTGGCCTGTACATTGCCCTCGATGCCCAGTTTGACTACTCCGTTGTAAGTAGATTTCTACACTGAAATTACATGTTCATCTTACATTTTTTGTAGTGCACTAAACTGAACAACTGGTATTTAACAATGATTTCAGTATGACATGCCCGTTTTGCGGAGGTGGTGGTGCCAGTTGCTGCTGGAGAACTACACCTTAGACAGGTCACCTCCGCATGGACAGACACTTTGAACAGACACTTGCTCCTTGCACATTATTATTACGATTTGATTATTCTTGTGGTGTGGTGTCTTTCTGTTTTCTCTGCTACAGGTGCATAATATTTACGGCTGAATATGCTGTTAACACGTTCACTGCCAATGACGTGTTTTTACGTCAAACAAATTCCAACGGTTGACTGCCAATGACGTGTTTTTACGTCAAAAAAATGAATTTTTTTTTTTGACCGTGGGATGTGCATCTAACCCTTTTACATATCTTATATAAATATTGAAGCCACCGAACGTGTACAACCCATTCCACCGACCCACTAAGTGGCGACAGTGCTCTCCTGACTAGAGGAAGGCAAGCAAAAAGCAGTGTGAGGAAGCCATTCTCATGAAAATGGATTGGCGAAAACGCTTTCGTTTTCGTGCTGATTGCTGGCGGTGCGGGATTGCAAATTTGCATAATAGATTACGGGTGGAACACACTTTGAAACACGCAGCATAAATATGACCAGAATCTCAAAAGCTTCATCAAAGCTTTCAACCGAAACTCCAAGAAACGAGCGAGCCCATATCCAGACTTGCACAGCGGCCGCCAGCAGACAGGCAGCAGCAGCAAAGCAGTGAGACTGGTGACGCGAGGTTACAGCAGCAGCAGAAACGAGCTTGTGACATGCCCGCTTCAGCCAAGAAGAACACACACGGAGGGAGGAGTTTGAAGTAGAGGGGTGTTTCCTGCTGTTATGGAGGAAATTACTGTTCAAAACTATTGTTTAGATGTCTGACGTCTTACTGATGCCAAAAATGAATGGTTAAAGTGACTGTTCTATCGAATTTCACAAAAAGCCATTTATCTCAGAATAAATTTTCTGACGCTGAAACCATGCTGTATTCAAGTGCTAATGCCTACATAACTACTAACTCTACAAACTAACTCTTTTAGACAGAGAAAGCACACATCCTATTAGTTCTTTTTAGATATTTTGTGTTCACAAAATCTTAGCAGAAAAGAATCCTCAGGTCTTGAAAGATGAGCCAGAATCCTCAAAAAACCCCTCTGGCAGAACCTACCTACAGTAAAAAAAAAAAAAAAGCTGGCAGTGAATGTGTTAAGGTTAAGTTTATTTCATATGGACATCACAGAGCATTGGAGATGTAACATACATGTACTGTATGCACAACAACCAGATACACAGTGTTAAGTGTTCATAGCGGAACGCTAATTTTCAACACCTGTCCACAGGCGACTTTTACATTAAAATACACCCCAAAGGACACACCCAAAGAGAAACATAAATAATCAATATAAAACCACAAGAGTAAAGACACACATACAAAAGTATTGACAAGAAAGTCACCAGGAACTTGCAGGAAGTCACCAAAACACACCCCAGAGGACATACCCAAAAGGAAACATAATCAAATATAGAACCACATGAGTAAAGCTATACATACAAATGTATTGACAAGGAGGTCACTAGATGCTGGAGACTTTTTAAGGGCAAAGTCACACCTTTTCATTAATTGCCAGATATCTTGACCAAACATGGAAGAGAGCTTCTTTTAGAGCTGCTCCTCCATGTTTTAGTGTATCTGTCAGTTAATGCATTAATAGTTGTCACAAAATGATCACAGCAGGTATTCAAGGAGGTACACACAATACAGACATAATACAAAGAGTACCACGAGTCTCCACCTATAGTGAGCATGTCCCTAATGAAATATGCAGACAATCTCCCAACAGCTTCAATATCCATAACCTAGCATTACAATATCATAGCGATGGGCTACTTGTGTAAAATACCCAATATCTTAACACGTTAACTGCCAGCGACGTATGCATACGTCAAAAAAAATCCAGCGCTTCACTGCCAAGGACGTATGGATACGTCAAAAAAATCGTTTTTTTTTTTTTGACGGTGGGGCGTTGATCAATCCCTTTTACGTCTCCTGTACAATTATTGGAGGTATTGAATGTGTATAATCTATTTTACCGACCCACTAAGTGTTGACAGTGCTCCCCCAGACGAGTGAAATCAAAGAAAAAGGGAGCAAGCCATTCCAAGGAAATGGCGAGGCGATTTTACAGTATTACATTCTCATGAAAATGGTTGGGGGAAAACGCTCTCGTTTTCACGCTGATTGCTGGCGATGCGGGATTGCAAATTTACATAATACATTACAGGTGGAACACACTTTGAAACACGCAGCATAAATATGACCAGAATCGCAAAAGCTTCTCTCAACCAAAACTCCCAAGAAGCGAGCGAGTCCATGCCGACTTCCTCAAACAGCAGCCTGCAGACAGGCACAGGAGAGCAGCAAAAGCACTGAGACTGTGACGGCCGCTGCACCCAAGAAGAGGGAGGAGTTGAAGCAACTCTGCCTCTCGCTCTCTCCCTCTCTCTCTCTCTCTCTCTCTCGCTCTCTCTCTCTCCCTCCCTCCCTCTCTCTCTCTCTCTCTCTCTCTCCCTCTCCCCCTCTCACTAGGATTAAACCTAGTGCGTCTCCCTCCCGAGAGAGAGAGAGGGAGGGAGAGCGAGAGGGAGGGAGAGAGAGAGAGAGAGAGAGAGAGAGGGAGGGAGAGCGAGGGGAAGGGAGAGAGAGAGAGAGAGAGAGAGCGAGAGGGGGAGGGAGAGAGAGAGAGAGAGAGAGCCAAAAATGAATGGTTAAAGTGACAGCTCTATCGAATTTCACAAAAAGCCGTTTATCTCTGAATATTTGTTCTGATGCTAAAACCATGCTGTATTCAACTGATAATGCTTACATAACTACTAACTCTACAAACTAACTCTTTTAGACAGAGAAAGTACACATTCTATTAGTACTTTTGAGATATTGTATGTTCACAAACTCCAAGCAGAAAATAATCCTCGGCGCTTGTAAAATGAGCCACAATCCTCAAAAAAACGGCTTGGCAGAAGCTACCTACAGCAAGAAAAAAACGGCTGGCAGTCAATGTGTTAATAAAAGCGAATCTGGAGGAGGCGAGTTAGCAGAGCTCAAAGGTGCCTGAGGCAGTGACTTCTGCCTGCAGAGGCTGTGCATGTACCACCTGGTGGTTGTGGTGCACATTGCATCTACTGGTGCAATGACCCTGAAGAAATACAACCATTACCATGTGGGAACGCCCACAAAGTGTTAATTCCGGTAGCGTTGTGTCAGTATGCCACATGGGGGAAAACTAATAATATATTGTATCTCAATGATCTGTCTCACCAGCAGAAGATGCTGCTGATCTACACTACAGGATTGTGGATTCAAGGGCAGGTACGGAGAGTTCTGTCCAGATGTGCATTTACTGCGGGGGTTGAATCCCCGATCCTGTCTGCCCGGGCCTGGATAGCAGCTAATGCTAACTTTGCTGACTGCAAAGATGGGAGGATTTCCCCCATGCTGCCAATTGACCACACGTCTGACAAGACACCGCCTGAATGTATAATGTCACGGGAAAGGGGTATTTTGAAACAGCTAACATCTGTAGCACTGTTGTCATTAAGGAACCAAGGTAGAAAGGTAGGAAGGAAGGAAGGAAGGAAGGTAGGAATGAAGAACAGTTGACCACTACATTCAATTAACACATTCACTGCCAGCCATTTTTTTTTTACTGTAGGTAGGTTCTGCCAGAGGGTTTTTTTGAGGATTCTGGCTCATCTTTCAAGACCCGAGGATTCTTTTCTGCTAAGATTTTGTGAACACACAATATCTCAAAAGAACTAATAGAATGTGTGCTTTCTCTGTCTAAAAGAGTTAGTTTGTAGAGTTAGTAGTTATGTAAGCATTAGCAGTTGAATACAGCATGGTTTCAGCGTCAGAAAAAATATTCAGAGATAAACGGCTTTTTGTGAAATTCGATAGAACAGTCACTTTAACCATTCATTTTTGGCATCAGTAAGACCTAAACAATAGTTTTGAACAGTAATTTCCTCCATAACAGCAGGAAACTCCCCTCTGCTTCCAACTCCTCCCTCCGTGGGCGTTCTTCTTGGCTGCAGCGCCCGTGTCACAAGCTTGTCACCAGTCTCACTGCTTTGCTGCTGCTGTGCGGCTGTGCCTGTCTGCGCGGCCGCTCTTTGAGGAAGTCTGGTTGGACTCGCTCGCTTCTTGGAGTTTTGGTTGAGAGCTTTGATGAAGCTTTTGCGATTCTGGTCATATTTATGCTGCGTGTTTCAAAGTGTGTTCCATCCGTAATCTATTATGCAAATTTGCAATCCCGCACTGCCAGCAATCAGCGCGAAAACGAAAGCGTTTTCGCCAATCCATTTTCATGAGAATGGCTTCGTCACACTGCTTTTTGCTTGCCTTCCTCCTTCCTTGTCGCCACTTAGTGGGTCGGTGGAATGGGTTGTACACGTTGTACACGTCCAATACTTATATAAGAGATGTAAAAGGGTTAGATGCACATCCCACGGTCAAAAAAAAACAAACGATTTTTTTGACGTGTTAACACGTCATTGGCAGTCAACAGCTGGATTCTGAAAACGTGTTAACACGTCATTGGCAGTGAACGTGTTAAGCAGTCTGCAAGTATGATTATCATCTGATCAAATTCATACTTTTTTGGTACTTTTCATTTGTCTTGAAACAATCAGGCAACAAGTGTGTCTCCTCATCTCTTCAGGGCCTTCTGCTGTGGAGAAAATGAACAGAGAAGAATAATTAGTTTGAGCCTCAAAAGTGGATTGAGAACTTTTGTGCAACTTTTCATCTGAGATATAGATTGAGGCCATTCCACCCTCATTATAGCCCACTGTTTCTCTCAGTCTGACTGCTCAGGTGTGAGTGATCTGTAGGCTACTTACTTGGACAGGATCTTCTGAATCATTCTCTTGACCCAGGGAGCCTCAGGGTCCAGGCAGACGTCCTCGCCCGTCTTTAAAGTGACACTGCAACACCAAACAGAAAGCAGAGATGCAGTCAGAACTAGAACTTTGATCAGCACCTCATGTCCTTTACCAAAGCCAATAAGGGCAAAACTAGGAACGGGAAAAGGTAAGGAAATCGCCAGATTGGAAAGGGGTACGGTGGCGCAGTCGGTAGCGCTGTCGCCTCACAGCTAGAAGGTCCTGAGTTCGATTCTCACCTGGGGCGCTGTAGTTGTGACCCCGCCCATATCTTCAGTGCCTACTGCCCAGGTGGGCTATCTCGTCGAAAGGGCCTTTCTGTGTGGAGTTTGCATGTTCTCCCCGTACCCCCCAGGGGGTTCCTCCGTACATAACCCCCCACTAAAAACATGCAGAAGATCGTCATCCGACCAGTGACGACAACATCTGAAGTTGGTCCAATGATGGTCCAATGATGGTCCCCGGGCGCTGGAAAGAAAAAGCGACCACTGCTCCTGGCCTGCCCCCTGGAGTAAAGGACAAGCCTGGATGGGTCAAATGCAGAGGACATATTTCACCGGCCACCGTCAGCATGAGTGTGTGTTGTGGCCGCATGCATGTGTTGTGGTGTTTGTGTGACAATAAAGACGGGCTTCCGTCTGAAATCGTGTTTAAATCGTGTTTAAGATTGCCCTGATGTTTTTATAACATCGCATGTTAATTATGGCTTTGAAATTTGGACTCACATGATCTCAGTTTCCTCGCAGTGGGCGTTGGGATGTATGAGCTTCACCTTGGCGATGTGGCGGCGGATCTCTGGTCTGCTCTCCGTCAGGATGCAGCTGCAGTGCGGCTCCACCCCCAGACCTCTGTGGTACACCCCTGTTAAGAGGCAGGTACAGTCACAGATTGGCATGGCATGTGCTTGATTGTTACATTTGATCTAGAAACTGATGAGGGTGAGGGGGCACCAAATATGTCAGGGCCGGGGCATGGTTTGGAAGTAGACAGTTAGCAGCAGGTGAGTCTGTTCACCACTAGCCTAAGGTTGCATTGCATCTTCATTATCGCATTTGCAAGAACACCGCAGTTAAAGCCTTCCCAGTCTAAACATAGAGCAATAGAGAATATTTTTGTAGTCGGAGCGTGGAAGTCGCGGACTTCATGGTTCTTCACTGGGTTTTTGGCGCGATGCTTCAAATAAGGTCTCTGGGCAACGCAAGCTTAATCAAACGTGAACCAGTGTTCAGCGGGATAATCTTCACACATGAGGACCACTTTCATGAGTTGTGAAGCGTAAATGCAAGCCCTAGAAGTAAAAAACTCGTGCTAAGCTAATCCAGAACTACACACAGTGTCGCACAGGCTTCCACGTCACGTCACGTCACCACTCAACCTGAGTGTTGTTGATGTGTGCGCTGCTGTGCACTGATTACCCCGGGCAGAACCAGGTGAGGGAAAGAGAATTTCCGTGTTCGTCCTTTGAAGTGATGACGTTATTGACGTATAATATCCCCGTCGACTCAACAGTGTAGTCTCATTTAGCCGTTTGCTAGCTAGCCGCCCTTTTAACGGCAGGTAAAAGCTTAAAAACTCATAAAAGTGGTCCTCATGTGTGAAGATGATCCTGCTGAACACTGGTTCGCGTTTGAATAAGCTTGCGTTAACCACAGACCTTATTTGATTCGCGTCAAAAACCCATTCAAAAATCCCATAGGCGAAAACAGTGAAGAACTGGGAGTGTTAGCATCCATGTTTTCCGGACTCATTCCTGTGGCTCTCTATTAGCTCCTGCGAGACGCATGCTACAGCAACTACGCCTATGGCCAAGGCAAAGAAGAAGACCACACTGTGCCACCACCATAATGCTTTGAATCACAAAAAACAAAGTCAGAATTTCGTTATCCATGTTGAAATAGTGTAACATTAGTCAACATGGCATTTCTTCTCTCAACTTGCACCAAAAGTGCATCACCATTGTGAGTCTGCGACACACTTTCTTCTTCTTCTCTCGGTTTATACAGGCGGGTCGCTGACACCTTCAAGGTGCTTACCGCCACCTGCTGTACAGGTAGGTTACTTGCATCGTTTCAAAAATCCACTCTCCACATGTCCACATTGACATTCCAACCCGGATTTTGATGACGAAGACGGGCTCGGCCGCCGGAAACCGGAGTCTTCATGTTTGACGCTCAAAACAATAGAGGTATTGTGGACAATAGATGCAAAGAAAGTGCAGATCCCTAAGAAACGGCCTAATGTAGACATGGCCTAAGTATCCTTAGAAACCTGTTGAGACCAGCTCCATCAGCCTCAAGAGCTAACCCGTTAGTTGGAGGGCTGGGCCGGGTACAGAGGCATGTCGGGAGACACCAGTCATTACTGAATAATTAATGACTGTAACTTAAAAGGTTACCAATAATCATTATGTAGAAAAACAATTAGTGTTGGAACTGTTATCAGACACCTAGCAGCTAGGACTGAGAGGATGAAGAATAGCTTCTTCCCTCAGGCCATTAGGGCCCTTGATACCCACAAATAGATGGTTGTGTATGTATGTATATGTATATATATATGTATATATATATATGTATGTATGTATATATATATATAATGATGGTAATAATGATATATAGTTAGATCTATGCACTTTACATTAATCTAAAGCACTATATTGTACTGCGCTATAATTACAATTGCTGCCGATTACTGTTACATATGAATAGGTATATAATATATGTGCAGATTTATATTGTTAGTATGAAATCAAGCACTTTAGATACATTTGCACTTCTTTTGGTATTGTAGTGCATTATGTTTATTGCTGCTATGTATATATATATATACGGTATATATATATATTTTTTTTACTGCCTATCAAATTATTGGGGGATTTACGGTGCTATTGGGGGAACCCCCTACTCGGCTAGACTTGAATGCGCATGGTGAACTCTTAGCGTTTATCCAATTTTATCAATCCAAATTTTTTAAATTCTTAATTTTAACTTCTTAACTTAGTATTGGTTCTTACTATATTTGACTGCACTATGTTTTTAACTTTTGACCGTATTATGTTGTCTTGTCTGTCTCTGCATGTGCACAGTCTTGGAGTGGCTGCGGCCCTAATTTCACTGCTCATTGCTTCTGTGATGCTGTATGTGACAATAAAAACCTTGAACCTTGAACCTTGAACCATTGAAAGGGATTTTAATCCAAACAACATAATGCTGCTCACCTCCTTGTTCAGTTGGGTAGAGGTCTGGTTCACTGGTAGGGGTCGGGGTCGGGGGAGACAGGGCTGTTGGGTCTGGTACCAGAAGGGGGCAGCAGAGACAACTGATTTAGTAACAGCTCGCTCAAAGTTTGCCTGCACAATGTCTGCTAATAGAGGAGCAAAATGTGAAGATAATAAAGTCCTTTTCAGACATGCAATGAACTGCTGAAGATATCCAGATGTTACTTGGATAGGCTGTATATGAACACAATGAACTGCTGAAGATATTGTGATGATTTGCGAGCGTCCTCTGACCTATGACCCCTCCCCTGAGAGTTAGAATAGCGTCATCGGAGCACTCACAAATCACGGAGGTGAGAGACCGTGATAACCAGCGGATCTCTACCTAATAGAGGCTGTCCCATACGACTAGAAATACCCAGAGTAAAAGGCAGACATTTAAGTTCCCCGATGAGTAACAACACGTTAATCCTTTGTACACCTCCGGGTCTTAATCTAGGACCTCTATCCCCTCCTCCCCGAACATCGGGTGGGCAGTCTACCGATACAGGTGGCCTTACGGCACTTTTTCCCTCCAGGGTGAAAGAATTGACTAACCTATATAGTAGAATCACCCAGTACATTTTTCTTGCGAACGAGCTGAAGCCCGAGATCATTCTGTCATTTCAAACTTTGTGCATGTAACATAGACTATTTCAGCATACAATTAAAATCCATTCATATTGAGATTACATTTACCACTTGGAAGTCCATAGACACGTGTTCACATCCCTCAGTCAACACAATGCATTTCAACGATATAATTCAATCCATGTTTCACGTGACATATGGTTATAACATTGTGACTTCAGTGCACACAGGATATATAGAAAAACTTTGGTGAATAGCATTTTGATTAAATAGGAGTCTCTTCTCCACCAGTCGGCTTTGCCCCCTCGGCAGGTGGTGGAGCAAAAGTTCATCCAAAGTTCAGCTTTCCCAACAAAGGCCAGTCTTCATGGAAGAATTATTCTCAAATGGAGTGATTTTTCTTAATGATAATGTATTTCTGGAAGGTGGCATTATGACCTATACTTAGCTTGTAGAGATGTATGGTGAGATATGCACAGTCCAAAAATATAATCAATTAATCTCTGCCTTACCTCAGAAATGGAAAAGGGAAATCACAAAAAGAGGAGATAAAAAACTGGTATGTCAACCCCACATTAAAACTCACAAATGGCTAACAAAAAGCAATATTAACACATTGAGTGCCAGCGACGCCATATGGCGTCATTAGAAATTTACCGTAGAGTGCCAGCGACGCCAAATGGCGTCAATAACTCGAAATTGTTTTTTTGACGGGGGGGTGTCCATCTCAGCTTCTTACATCGCCTCTTACAATATCAGAGGTATTGAATGTGTCTAACCTATTTTACAGAACCCTTAGGTGGCGACAGCGCTCTCCAGATGAGAGAACGTGGAGTAAAACACAGAAGAAGTCATTGGGGAAAAGGAAATCGCATCGCATCCGTCCGTATGCAGCGGCTTCATTGAAGCATAACGTGTAGCTGTGCCCCTGCAGCAGCCAATCTGCTATCACAATTGAGCACCTCGGTGTCCGCTGCAACAGCCTCCGTGTCCGCTGCAACACCCATTTGCATGATCAGCTGTGGATTTGTTATTATTCTCAAATGGAAGCATGGGAGCTGGTACACGCGGCTGTAAAAAAGCTGGATCTAGCGGACTTTTTCAGTGCTGAGCACAGGCAGAGCAAACAGGAGAGCCGAGCAGAGCAGAGAGACACTCCTCCCACAACGGGGGGGGGGGAGGAGGAGGGGGGGAGGTGGGGCACGCAGAGCAGCACACAGCACTGACCCAGACAGCAGGACAGGGTTGGCAAACGCAAGCCAGAATATCCGATGCCCACCAGCAGCAAAAGATCAGCAAGAAGCTGCAACCAGCAGCGCTGCTGGTTTCAGCTAAAAATATTATTCTTCCAAACAAAATTCCCTTGCCTTCACTGTTTTATTGAAGGAAATTATTTTTGAGGTGTGACTACATCAGAAAATTAGCTTCAGAGTCAGTGATGTGCTTGAAATGTTTAATTTCACAAAAGGCTCATTATCTCAGCTCGTAGAAAAAAAGGTCTGTTTTTCGTTCAATCAAGCTATCTTCTCCGGCTCATAACTAAAGAACGGAAAATGGGATCAATAAACTTTTTTTTGCAGGTGATAGAAGAGAGTCTCATCGTTATTTGTGCGTGTTCAGTGTTTACATAGTAATTATTAAAGAAATTATATGACTGTTTTAAAATGCATTGCGGCCTATGTGGCACAGCAAGCAACCTTTTGCCCAAGGGCCGTGGCACTCAAAGTGTTAATAGGAAAATATATTTTTTTCACTTACAAACTAAATCCCTAACAGCGTACAATATACAGGATAGCTGGGAACAGATGATGGACATCTCTATCCCTTGGCACAAAGTTTATAGTTTGATATACAAAACAACGGTTGACTCATCACTGCGCTCTATCCAGCTTAAACTATTGTATAAATTATTGCCACAGAGAAGATGCTTAATATTTGTGGCATAGAAAATTCTGCTCATTGTCGTTTTTCATGTAAGGAGACAGAGTCTATTGACCATCTCTTTTGGTACTGCCCCCTGGTGGCTGTTTTTTGGTCACACATACAAAGATGGCTAAAAAATCACAGCATATTGGTAGACCTCTCACTGCAAATTGTACTATTGGGCGACTTAAAAGTGCAGGATAACTTCATAAATAATATAATAATACTTTTGGGGAAAAGTTTTAGCATTAGGTGTAGACATTTAGAAGATTTGTGTTTGGAAAGATTTAAAAATTATGTTAAACACTATAAAAAGTTGGAGGACTATATGTCTCAAGAGGGCCTACAATGGGTTGTTCAGGAGAGATGGGCTACTTTGGGTGTGCGGGAGGACTGGGTATGAGCAAGTTAGGTTGGTGCCCATTGCTATTGTCTTATGTAATGTTTTGGATGTGTGTTGATATGTTTTCTTTCCCTTATATATTGCATAGTACTATGGGTATATGTAATGTTTAGTGACTATGAGTGCATTATCTAACTGTTAGGTCAGATGTACTTCAGAACATGTATCTTTTTTTGTCAAATCAAAATGTAATATAATAATGTAATGTAAAAACAAAGTATGTCCTCCAAAGTGGGGGGGTGGTGGATGGGTTAATAAAAAAAAAAAAAAAAAAAAAAACGTGAGTGTTAGCATCCATGTTTTCCGGACTCATTCCTGCGGCTCTCTATTAGCTCCTGCGAGACGCATGCTACAGCAACTACGCCTATGGCCAAGGCAAAGAAGAAGACGACACTGTGCCACCACCATAATGCTTTGAATCACAAAAAACAAAGTCAGAATTTGGTTATCCATGTTGAAATAGTGTAACATTAGTCAACATGGCATTTCTTCTCTCAACTTGCACCAAAAGTGCATCACCATTGTGAGTCTGCGACACACTTTCTTCTTCTTCTCTCGGTTTATACAGGCGGGTCGCTGACACCTTCAAGGTGCTTACCGCCACCTGCTGTACAGGTAGGTTACTTGCATCGTTTCAAAAATCCACTCTCCACATGTCCACATTGACATTCCAACCCGGATTTTGATGACGAAGACGGGCTCGGCCGCCGGAAACCGGAGTCTTCATGTTTGACGCTCAAAACAATAGAAGTATTGTGGACAATAGATGCAAAGAAAGTGCAGATCCCTAAGAAACGGCCTAATGTAGACATGGCCTAAGTATCCTTAGAAACCTGTTGAGACCAGCTCCATCAGCCTCAAGAGCTAACCCGTTAGTTGGAGGGCTGGGCCGGGTACAGAGGCATGTCGGGAGACACCAGTCATTACTGAATAATTAACGACCTGTAACTTAAAAGGTTACCAATAATCATTATGTAGAAAAACAATTAGTGTTGGAACTGTTATCATTGAAAGGGATTTTTAGCCAACAACACAATGCTGCTCACCTCCTTGTTCAGTTGGGCAGAGGTCTGGTTCACTGGTAGGGGTCGGGGTCGGGGGAGACAGGGCTGTTGGGCCTGGTACCAGAAGGGGGCAGCAGAGACAACTGATTTAGTAACATCTCGCTCAAAGTTTGCCTGCACAATGTCTGCTAATAGAGGAGCAAAATGTGAAGATAATAAAGTCCTTTTGGATAGGCTGTATATGAACACAATGAACTGCTGAAGATATCCAGATGTTACTTGGATAGGCTGTATATGAACACAATGAAGTGCTGAAGATATCCAGATGTTACTTGGATAGGCTGTATATGAACACAATGTCCGTTGTGAAAGCGCGGCCACGCAAACGGATCTTCACCACCCAAAACCTCTAGTACTATATCCCTGTTGCTCGCAGAGTGGATCATGTTTGAAAGCTACAGCATAATGTCCAGAGTGAGCGAGCGGGCGGGTTGATGACATTGGGATTACTTCTGTTATATTGTTAAATTACACTTTTACAAACCATTAATGTTCCTGTGCTATTTAATTTCATGAATGGACATTATATACGTGGCTGGATTATTTGGAAGACAGCCAAAGCCATGGGGTGAAATCAATTTAAAACGGGTCACTTGCAATTCACTGCTAGCAAGTCATGTTTGTGCCTGGTTTTGGGGGCGCGGCCGAATTGGAACATCTCAATTGGACTAGAAATTTGAAAATGCTGTTAATCTAGTAGTTAACTGTGGTACTATACCTTCAGCACAAAAGAGTCTGGCCTGCAAGTTCTCCCTCAGTTGTTCAAGTGCTGTAAAGTTGTCCACTCTAAACATGTGCTCTGGTTTCGGAGAGGATGCAATGGTTTCCAATTCTGCTCTTGCTGAGGGAACATCAAATGCATTCCCCACCTGATATGAAGACAGAGTTTCAGAGGTGAACTGCACTGTGTGACACAGTTGATCCGTTTATTGATGCAAACGTGTAGAGGTCAAATGTCAGATCATATTATTAGGGTTCTAAGCACCACAGGTGTTGAAACCCTATTGTTCATTATTATTATTAGTAGTAGTAGTAGTAGTAGTATTAGTATGTTTCTCCTTCTTTTCTGCTAAAACTATCTGGATCTCAGAAACCATACAACCAAAAGTGACCAAACTTGGCAGATAGATCCAAAGTGTCAGCTACCTATAACTTCTGATCCGTAGGTCGTAGAATCAAAAGTATTATTCCTTGGGTTGTTCCACATTTCTCCATATCGGCCACGGCCATTTCCGTCGGATGTGATTTTCCACCATTTTGAATTATGTACGAAACACTTTTTTCATGACCCCTCCCAGACCGTTCATCTGATTCACGCAAAACGTGTGTGCGCAGAATCTTGCGGTTGTGCTTTTTAAAACATGTTTTTGGATCTCCCCCCAATGCTTTGGCTTTTATCAATCGATATCAAACTTTTAAGGAAACATAACACTAAATTGACCATAACTCATTAACCGTTCATTGAATCCTGCCAAAAATCGTAAGACATGTTGAGTAGTGTCGCTTGAACACAACCACACATGCCATTTTCAGCTCTACCACCACCAGGGGGCGCAACAACATACTAAACCGTATGTTATAGGGGGGGGAAACAAGATTTTTTTTTAATCGCCATACCTTAATTCAGGGATGTCAGAGATACGGCCGGATCCGGCCCGCGGGCAGGTTTCATCTGGCCCGTGAGATGTTTTGGAATATTAAAAAAGAAAAAAAAAAAAGAAAAAAAGGAAATTATTATTATTATTAAATTCGCACCGCATTATCATGAACTACGTGTGGCTAATAAGCAAGCTAAGAGTTCATTCATAAGTTAATTAACCTGCACTACAAGGAAGTATGTCAGTAGGTCATCAGGTGTAAACAAAGCCGCCATGATGCCACGCTGGAATTGAATCGCGCATTCGGCTACCTACCAAAAAACAAAGGAATCAACAAGATGCTGTCAAAAAAGAGAAAGGTTGACACGGAATGCAGGCAGTTTCAAGAGAAATGGAAAGAGCAGTATTTCTTTTGTGAAGTAAATGGGTAAATGAGTCGAATTGATTTTAGTAAAAAAAAAAATCCGGCCCCCATGAGGTCTCAGTTGAACAAATCCGGCCCTCTACCTAATATGAGTCTGACACCCCTGCCTTAATTAGTAAATAGCCCCAAAATAATAATGATATATTGAAAACCGAGCACACATGTAGTATAGATGGAAATGTCAAAATACAGTTTGGACAGTCTCGTAACGTGACGATACTGTTTTTGTGCTGCCTCTGTGTCCCCCAGAAGCCTAATGGCTAATGCATAGGTCGGCAATGCCACTGTATGTAGTTTTGAATTCCGTGGGTCACACTGTTGCCTCCCACCATAAAGTTTATGGTAACTAAGCGTAATTATAGGTTTCTCATTTATGGACAAATGACCATACTGTGGACACCTGCCGCTTGTGACTATATTTAATATTGTTGTTGTGTAATGGCCCAATTCCACCGCAGGTAGTAGCGCGGTCCCGCTCCGCTCGACTCGATAAATAGTCTCATTCCACCGGTAAAAACCGGCCCAGCCCGGTTTGATTTGGGGCTGAGTTGTGCTACTTTTCGTCCCTGCCTCGTCGGGGTTCTATTCTGCGAACCCGGGTTCATACGGTGACGTGAAAACATTGTAGACAACTGATTGGTCAGGCAGAATCGTGTTTACTCTGTCTATCCTACTGACTGTCAATGCAGCGCTGCATACCAGTTTAGTGGGGGCTTACCTTCTCTTCTGTTATGCTTTTGTGTTGCTGCCTTCGCCTCTGGTGAAATAAAATCGTGGCGGTGGTTTCAATTGTCCAAAAGTCCGCTGCTCTCAGGAAGCGCTTGTGTAGTTCAGTGCTGCGTCGGCTCCGCTAGGCCGCAGGCGCTTTGGTGAAGCCGCGGTCTTGCCTGGTGAGAGGCCGCCGGGGTAGAGGCTTCACTCTAGCGCAACCCCCGTCCCTCGCGCCCATCCCTCGCGCAGAGCATGTGAGTTTTGACTAACAACAAAGTGATATCCATTCTCCTGGCCGATTGTCACATTTGCCCATGTACACTGTACGTCATTTAGAGGCACCAGTATTTCATAAACAGTTTAAAAGTTCTGTGTATGGATTTAATTGTAACGTTATATGTTATAGCCTACTTCGGAACATGGGCGGAGGGCAGATATGCGGTCGCTATGATGACCAGGTGTGGGCGGGGGCAGATGAATGGCGGTCGAAGCAGAACGTCCATCGGGTTGAAACAAGTAGAGCCGAGTGGTGACGGGCTGTGCAGGGCTGTAAAATGTGGTGGAAATGAGCCATAACAATGTAACCTATTTACCCCTAACGTTTTGCAGTCGTTGGATCTGACCACATATCCTCTTGGTCTAAACTTGGTGCACAGGGGCCACGAATTCACATCCAAATGTAAAGAGAAGGTAACCCAACTTCTTATCTCATTGATCGTTTGCTGATTCAGGATACAGTGTCTCACTATTGATCCATCTATACGTTTATTGCAGCAATGTCAACAGTCTCTCTACATTACAGTATGTCAAAGTGTGTCACAACACCATTCTGCTGCTCCCACCTTAACCTACAAACCTGCTTCTCATCATCAATCAGCACTCCTGCCAGCAATCAGCACTCATCTCACCCACTATAAGAACCATCCTCAGTCATCAGTCTTCGCTGGAACATTGCCATTTCACGGTTTGTGATCCTGACTCCAGCCAGTATTAATCAGAGTTGTTGCGATAGCCTATTTTTGATTCCCTTTTTGATCTGCTGCCTGTCTGCCTGTTAGCCTGACGTCTTTTCCTTGTGTGTCCTCAGGATCATCAACCTGCGGACTTGCCACCCAGAGCTCAACCTGAACATTTCAAAAATAAATACTTTGTAATTTTTTCCTCACCTGGTTGTCCGTCTGCTTTTGGGTTCGACCCTAACTCATGACAAAGTGAGCCAAATATCTTACCCCAATTGCAAATCGGACAATGTTTTCTCTCTCAGCTAAGGATGCTGCGTCTTCTACGGAACCCCCACGATTAGATTCTCCATCCGTAATGACGATCATGATCTTCGTCACGTTGGGTCTGGCTCCCCGGGGTTCCTTTGCCTTTCCGACATGCTGCCACTCCGAACGTTAACTTCCATCATTCGGACTGGCGGTCGTTCACCTTAGAAGCCGCAATGCCGACCTTAGGTTTAGGCGTGGGGGTGGGAGAGGTTAGGTTTTGGGTTAGGGTCTGGGGGAGGTTAGGTTTAGGCATAGGGGGAGGTTAGGTTTGGCGTGGGGGTTGGGAGAGGTTAGTGAAAAACGGGGAATATAGACCCCCTTTCGGAGTGCCGATATTTCGGAGTGGCAGAACGTCGGAGTGGCAGCACGTCGGAGTGGCAGCATGTAACCGGCTCCCCTTGATGTTGAAAAGACATCATTGCTGTCAAAAGAAAGATACAGTAAAGTTTACACTTTCTTCGTTGAACGAAGGCTTTGCCGTTTTTCCACCAGATTTGTATCCTTACAGTGTCAGCAGTATGAGCAGATGGGCAGCCTTAGTCTACCTTACAGGGAGAGCTCCCAGTTCATTCTCAGGCTAAATTCTTCATTGGAAGCTCTGCTCGCGGCTTCCTGGGCGTCTGTTATTTTGTTATTTTTATTTCTTAAGTATGCGCCCATCCACGAGCCTTAATGACTTGCAGCTGGCGCGGGGGGAGTTTCTGCAGGGAGAAAAACAGAGGATATTTCTCAGTGTGGAAAACATGTGGAGAAGGTAAACACTGCCCATCTGCTTATATTGCGGAGATTATAATGACACAAAGTGGGTTGATCATCGGCAAAGCCGCCCTTTAAGGCTCGTTAAGGCTCTCGATGCGATTCTCCGTGGATGTGCGCATACAGAAAAAATAAAAAGAAACAATAACAGTAAGTAAGTAAGTAAGTAAATTTTATTTATACAGCGCTTTTCACAGACAAAAGTCACAAAGTGCTTTACATGTGCATAAATAGACATAAAAAATAGAGTAAAAAGGCATTAACACTTTGAGTGCCACGGCCCTTGGGCAAAAGGTTGCTTGCTGTCCCACATAGGCCGCAATGCATTTTAATATAGCCATATCATTTTTTGTGTTCTTCTTATATGGACAACCAATAGCCTCAATGAAACTTTGAACCCTTCTGTTTCATTTAAAAAAAAAAGTGTGTTTATAAACCATTCCATTTTGGAAATACACCCCTCTGAAAAAGAGTGTTTTCGACCGAAAAAAGCATGGAATTAGTTTCTGAGATAATCACATCTTTATGTTAGAAAGGGCGACAGAATGAATTCTGCTTTGAGTTGAACAAAATGCTATAGCTAAAATGAAAGGTTAGAATGTCTAGTTTACCTGCGGGAAAAAGTATGTCAAAAGAATGTTTTTTTTTTTTTTTTACAAATATTAGTTTACAGCTTGGTCTAACATCAAAATGTTCACTTTCATGGGGTCATGCTGGATAATGAAGTCCATATTTCCACAAAGAAAGAAGATATCAACTTTTATTTTTATGAAACTACACATTGAAAGCTTTCATTTGATGTGTAACATAATAACAATATTCAAAACACAACATGTCCTGCACTGTTTTATCTTCTTCACATGGACCTTCAAAATATTTGGAAATCAAGACAACTTTATGTAAACATAGGCCAAATAATGAATTCTCCTTTGAGTTGAACAAAATGCTATAGCTGGAATGAAAGGTTAGAATGTCTAGTTTACCTGCGGGAAAAGTATGTGAAAAGAATGTTTTGTTTATTTTCTACAAATATCTGTATACATCTTGGTCTAACATCAAAATGCTCACTTTCATGGGGTCATGCTGGATATTGAAGTCTCTATTTACATAGGGAAACAATATATCACCTTTATTTTTTATTTTTATGAAACTACACATTGAAAGCTTTCATTTGATGTGTAACATAATAACAATATTCAAAACACAACATCTCCTGCACTGTTTTATCTTCTTCACATGGACCTTCAAAATCGTTGGAAATCAAGACAACTTTATGTAAACATATGCCAAATAATGAATTCTCCTTTGAGTTGAACAAAATGCTATAGCTGAAATGAAAGTTAGAATGTCTAGTTTACCTGCGGGAAAAAGTATGTGAAAAGAATGTTTTGCAGCACGACAGCCCACCGGACTATAAACAATAGACCTCATCAACTTTTTTTTTTTTTTTTTTTTTGGGGTGGGGGGGGGGTGGGGGAGGGAGTGGGGAGAGGATGAAACTGTCACTGGGCATGATACTCGAAGTAGCAGGGGTACAGGCAGAGAGGGAGGTAGTCACATTTGGGGCAAACATATTGTCTCTTTTCTGTGGCCTTTCGCTGCGCAGTGCGCACATCGCCTGTACGCCTTGTCCTTTGTGGGTGGCACTTCGACTGGCTGTGGGACATGTCCTTCGAAGTCCACAGTCGCGGAAGCGGAAGCGGAAGCGGACCGTTTCCGCGGGTGGATGGGCGTGGCTTGGCGAGGAGGAGGTTGGTCACCTGCCGCCGGAGGAGGAGGGGGGCGGGGGACAGATGCCTCCGTCCAGGACTTTACCACCGACAGGGTGAAGTCTTTCAGCGTTTTGCAGCTGGCCGTTGGGTTGCGTTTCCTGTATATGATGAAGGCATTGCTGATCGCGATCTCCATCAGGTACGCCACGAATTTGGAGCTCCATTTCGCTGTCTTCCTGATGAATGGGTAATAGCTGATCTTCTGGTCTAGCCGATCTACACCATTCATGTACTGGTTGTACGCAACGACGCATGCTGGTTTTTGTTGGGGGACTCTCTCACTTTGGCCTTTCTGTCTCACCTCTACGGTCCTCATGTCATCCGTGTGGAAGGTGGTGATCATCCTGACGATCCGCTTGTCTCGCCACGCCAGGACCATCACTGCGTCGTTGTGGAGAGCGCGTCGTTCACCGACTGCCAGATCCGACATGCTGACCTGCCGGATTGACGGTGGTTCTCCCCTGTTCACACGGAGTGTGCCGGCTGAGTCTATGTGGAGGCTGAGGAGAAGTCGACACATGGACTCACTATTGTAGAAGTTGTCCATGTAGAGGCGGTGGCCAAAACCCTCAAGGCCGTCGACCAGGAAGCGCACGGTGTCCTGCAGTGTATTGCTAGTTCCACAGTAGGGCTTCATGGAGTAGCAATAGCCGTTTTCAGAATCACAGAGTATGTAACTCTTGATCCCGTACTTGACTGGTTTTGCAGGGTTGTACACTTTGAACCGCAGTCTCCCGCGCCAGAGAAGCATGCCTTCATCCACACTGATGTTCTGTGAGGGCCGGTACATCTACCTGAATTTGCAGAGGAGCAGGTCCAGGACGAGACGCACTTTGTGCAGCGGGTCGCTGCCATCGACCTCCCGGTTGTCACTGAAGTGAATGAAGCGCCAAATAAGCTGGTACCTGTTCCGTGGCATTGTTTTCCTGAAGTATGGCGTTTCAAGTGCCACATCAACAGACCAGTATTCTGCGATGCTGGGTGTCTTTATGAGGCCGGTGAGGAAGAGCAAACCCAGAAACCGCTTCAGCTCTACCACCGTCAGCGGAACCCAGGCATTTGCCCTGGAGAATGGGAGACGCAGCTGATGGAGGACAGCAATGCACTGTTCTGCATAAGTGTTTGTCTGCTCGACAATGAGCAGCAGCAGCTCCTCGCAGAGGTAGAGCTCCAGGAAGTCGACAGGCTGGTCGGACTGGATTGATGCCGCGTTGCTGGGACCTGCCACTCCAGTGAACGGCAAGCTCTTGGGGCTCCAGTCACCCGTTTCCCGCCAGCTTGGCGGGTCCTCCTGATGGCGAGTCTTGCCAGCTGAATAAAAATAAAATAAAATAAAAATAATATGAAATAAAAGGTTTTTCTTCAGACAATTGTGATATGTAAACAAGCTGTCTTTTTGACAAAATCCAATAATTAGAAGCCTTGTGTTGACAAAAATAAACGGAATAAAAAAGGTTCCCACCTCTTTTGCGCCCAACTGCACTTGAAGAAGAAGGTGGTGGTGGTGGTGGTGGATCCTCCGACTCTTCTGTCGTAAAAGTGAATTTATAAAAATATGAAATTGAAATTTCTTGAAGGAAAAAAGTTTATGTTTTCATTCACTATCAGATTGAATTGGAATTCTAAAATGGCCTTGATCTCACCTTCATCACTGGACTCCAAACATGCAAGACGTGGGAAGCTGGAGGAAGCCCCTTGGTTTTCATCATCCTCAGAGTTGTCCTCCAACTCTGAAATTGTATATTTTACATGGTATTAGAATAGGCTAAATAATTCAGGATTGTTATTCTTACCAAGCTTTTATTTACGAAAATAAATGGCTGAATAATAAAAGGTGTGTGTGTGTGTGTGTTTATTTTTTTTACATTTGTACCTCCATTGTTTTTTTTTTTACTTGCTTGCTGGCCAGTAATGCCTGTTCCTATATACCAGGGGTGCCCAACCTTTTTTGAACCAAGATCTACTTTTCAAGAAGCCAGTCTGCCAAGATCTACCAGTCCAGTTTCAACATTGCAAATGCACACACGCATACTACAGACACAGTTTCCAGCCTGCATAGTAAAGTCGCCACAACACACTCCCTCTTTGTTTGTCTGTCTCTCTCTCTCTCCCGATCTACTGGTTGGGCATCACTGCTATATACTGTAAGTCACTTTTAGTAGGCTACTTTTTGCTCTCCTATGAAGATGATGATGATACATTGTTCTGTTTGTCCTGAAATGTAGATTTAGCTGTATACCTGACACATGAATTTCCTGCAAAGGATCAATAATAACGTATATATATCTAGGTTCTTACCTCTAGAAGACGACGCCACTGGGAACTCAGGGGTCTCCTCCTCCTCATCTGTATCCAAAGTGAGAGTTTATAAAAATATGATATATATGATTGAAGGAAAAAAGTGTTTTCAATATCAGATGATCGTAAATCGATCTCACCATCGCTGGAGTCCGGTGCAGGCGGTCGCCAGTCTGAATCCTTGGTGTCGTCGTGTTCAGACGAAGAGACCGGCTCGTCGGAGTCTGTCTCCGGGAGACCTCTCGACTGAACAGCGCGGTCCAGGGCCTGCTGTAATGTGAGCTGCCCAGCAGCAGGCTGGGGACGCTTGCGCCTGGGCATCCCTACAGCTAAACTAGCTCTAGACTAGCGTAAACTAGCCAACTAGCCAACTAAACACACACACACACACACACACACACACACACACACACACACACACACACACACACAACACACAGAGAGACAGACACAGACAGACAGACGCACAAACACGTATTTTTTTTTTTTTTTTTTGAAAACACACACTACACTAACTAATTACTATACGCTAACGCTACTACTGCTGCCTGCTAAACTAATCGACCTAACGCTATCACAAACACTCACACACACACGCGGCCCTCACACACACCTCAAACACCCAAGCACTCACCTCAAATACACCAAACGCTCAACACTCACCACAATCTCACAAACTAATCTATCTGATGCTATCAATCTATCTATCTATCTATCTACCTATCTGATCTAAATATACCGCTAATAACTATCTAATGCTCAATGCTAATTCTCAATGCTAATGTTCGCTAAATGCTATCTATCGTATGCTTACCGTATGCTATCACCAAGGGACTGAAGCGATTTCACAAACTCAGTCAAGACAAAGGAGTCGGGGGAGGGAGGCGCGCTTTGATCGCGTCGATTTTTTAAGGTGGCGCCGTGAGATCCATTGAAGGAAATTATGTTGACAGACTGCGTACGACCTTAAACTGCACAAATATGGAAAAATATGATTTTGGAGTTATTGACGCCATTTGGCGTCGCTGGCACTCTACGGTAAATTTCTAATGACGCCATATGGCGTCGCTGGCACTCAATATGTTAAGCCACACAAATGGAAAGCAATACACAGCTAGAAATAATGCAAACAAGATATGGCAAGAACACAATAATCAAAATACAGTAATAAGTGCTTAGTGCATGGGGCGAAAGTACCCATAAGTGCACGACAGGGTGTGCACTACGCAGGGAGTCAGGTGAAGGCCTGTTTGAACAGGTAGGTTTTAATCTGGGCCTTGAAAGAGTCAACCGAGTGGGCAGACCTAATAGCAGGCAGCAGAGAGTTCCACAATTTAGGGGCAACAGCGGCAAAAGCTCTGTCACCACGGGTCACGAGGCGGGTGCGTGGGACAGACAGGAGGTGAAGATTAATTGACCTGAGGGAGCGAACAGAAGAGTGGGGAATGAGTAGATCAGCCAGGTAAGCTGGAGCCTGACCATGGAGTGCTCTGTAGGTGAGTGTGAGAATTTTGAACTGATACCTAAATGGAACAGGGAGCCAGTGGAGTGATTTCAGAAGGGGTGTGATGTGAGAGTATCTATTCGATCTTGTGAGGAGTCTTGCTGAAGCATTCTGAATTGCTTGCAGGCGGCCAAGGGCAGATTTACTAAGTGAGGGGAACAGGGCATTGCAATAGTCTATACATGATGAAATAAAGGCATGAATAAGCATCTCCAGTTCTGTTGTGGAGACTAAAGATCGGAGTTTACTTAAGGTGCGTTCACACCGACCTATTAAAGTTTGTCGCTGGCGTCGAGTTTACATACAAAGTCAATGCAAACGAGCGATTGAGCGTATATTCGCCTGGGAGAATAATCGCTGGGCGTCCGAGCGGCAGAGACAGAGCGATAGGGAGAAAATACGCTCGTCGCTCAAGATGAAATATTACAACTCGAGCGAAAATACGCTGGCATCAGTCGCTCGCTGTTCAATGCTGATTGGCTGCCGTGTGAGAGCGAGTCAAGGATCACTCTGGCTTGGAACAAACCGCTGGTTTATTGTGTGGCAACAAACCACATTGACAGGCTGACAGTTGACATGAAGTGAAGTCTGCACTACCGGTATGCAGCTCGCATTAGGAGCACGCTGATAGGCTTAGCTTGTAAACAATGATGGTGGCTCGTAGTGGACAAACAGCATGACATTGCATAACGTTATATCCCCCACATGTCCGTCATTTCGTGTGCCTGTTGATGAGCGATTTAAACAGAGCGACAGAGCGATTCCAAAGGGTTGACTTGAGCGACAGAGCGAAAAATAAATATCTCGGTGTGAACGCACCTTTATACTACGTAGATGGAAGAAACATGATTTTGAGAGTTGTTTTATATGATGGTCAAATGACATAGATTGATCAAAAATTACACCTAAATTACGCAGATTCGACCGGACTGAAGATGAGAGAGTGCCAATGCTCTGAAGGATCACAGGGACAACATTATCTGGGGCGATGATCAGGACCTCGGTTTTGTCAGCATTTAGCTGTAAGAAATTTTCCGCCAACCAGGCACTAATGGCGCTAATGCAATCTAGGAGGCGAGATAGTTGTTTCACCTCCTTGGGTTTAAATGAGAAGTGGAGCTGGATGTCATCCGCATACAGATGGTAAGTGATATTAAAACTACTAATGAGCAGACCCAGTGGGAGCAAGTAAAGACCAAACAGCAAGGGCCCCAGGACCGAGCCTTGAGGGACCCCGCAAAACAGTGGAGAGGACGCCGACACAAAATCACCAGACGAGATAGTGAAACTCCTGTCGGCAAGATATGAGGCAAACCACTCCAGTACTGTGCCGGATAGGCCCACCCAGTCATGTAGTCTCTTTAAAAGCGTCTGGTGGTCTACTGTGTCAAATGCCGAACTGAGGTCGAGCAGTACCAGCACAGAACAGTCACCTGCGTCAGAGGACATTAAAATATCATTAGATACTTTCAAAAGTGCCGTTTCAGTGGAATGCTGCTTCCTAAACCCTGACTGAAACTTGTCATAAATATTGTGCCGCTCTAGTACAGATGTAATTTGTTTGGCTATGACTTTCTCTAGGATTTTGGACAGCAGTGGTAGTTTGGAAATCGGCCTGTAATATTTGTGCACAGCAGGGTCCAGGTTAGGTTTCTTTAAGATGGGCTGGATAGTGGCGTGTTTGAGGTATGAAGTGACAGAGACAAATTAATAATATCTAAAACAGCAGGGCCAATGGTTGGTAAAACGTTCAAAAATAAGGATGATGGAATTGCATCTAGAGGGCATGAAGATAATTTCATTTTCTTGACCACGTCCATCAAATCCGATAAGGTGATGGGCTGGAAAGACTCAAGAACAGAACAGAACAGCGGGGGGCTGGGGCTAGACAAACGGATCCCAGGATTGATACTAGACCTGGTGGCCACTACCTTATCTACAAAGTAATTAAGGAACTTATCGCAGCCATGGTGACATAACAGCCGCCCTCGAAGCTGCCTCGAGCAACATCTGTTCACTTCCGTGTCCAGAATGACGCGTAATGTGTCATTCTGGACACGGAAGTGCCTGGAATAAACGGCAGAGCTCTTGGTGCAAGAAAACATGAAGACAAGGTAAAGGCTGCCCATCTCTGCATATAATACTGACATTGTAATGATACAAAGCGGGTTGAAAATCAGCAAAGCTTCCCTTTAACTGGCAACATCTTGTGACAGAAAGACGTTACTCATTACTGCAGACCGACAATTTTAAGAGGGAAAAAAATCTGAGCTTGAATGAAGCTGTGTTTAATATGCTGCACACATAGGCTTACCCTGATTGTAAGGATCGTAAGGTGTGTATTTGACGTAAATACACACACTACACTACGCACCTATTTCCTCTGTTCCATTCCAAACATATTGTTGAACTATATAATAAATAAATAAAAGCTTTTCAGGGTGAGTTAAAAATCATAATTAAAGCTGGAAATAAGGTCCAGTTGTAAAAAACAACAACAACAACTGAATTCTCATTTAATTAGATAATTTAAATGCAGCTCCTTGTATTATGTATCTGTTCTTCTGAGAGCGTTTAACATGCTGCTCAACACCTTATAGAGATGGAACTGCACCATGGCTGTCTCTTTAGTTAGGTTCATTTCATGTTTTAGGTCCTAAAATGTAGGATATTTCCCTTGTATCAAGATCATCTTGGGATCTTTTTCAAGGATGAGTCAGCGTGCTGCTGAGTGCTCACCTTGAACCAGAAGAGCTCTGCAGCATGAGCATCCAAGGAGAATTGCAACATGCTGGTTGCATCACATACAGTTTTACTCCCAGGATGGCGGTCTGGGCTGGCTCTGTAGTGGGGATTTATGCACCCCCTGCTGATTCAGGATGTTGATTCATTCAAGCAGGGATACATCTAAAATAAATAATCTAATCTAAATCATTAATAATTCATCTAAATAAATACATATTTTTGGGGGGTTATCATACTCCTGGCAGAATCTTTCAGTTGCTGCTTGGATTTATTATGGATCAACAACCGCCAATCTTTATAGAATGGATTGGCCCCCCTTTTAATCATTTTAGTCTAACTGACTTTCCTACTTATGTTGCACAGCTAGCTCCTCCTGGTGGCTCTTCCAAGTAAGTGCATGGAGAGCCAGGGAGGTTTGCCTGGTATGGTCGTTTCAGGGGCTCTGTGCTGCTGCTCTCTGTGCCTTGTCGCGTTCCTTGTAGGCACATGGAAGGGCAGAGATGTCCCAGAACTATTATATATGGCAATTACAGTTTATTTTAATATAGTGGTCCTGACTGAACTGGGAGTTGTGGTACATTATCATCAGTGTTGGGGGTAACTCATTACAAAAGTAACATATTACATGTAATATATTACTTTTAGCAGTAACTCAGTAATATAACTTATTACTTATAGGATTTCAGTAATATAATACCAGTTACTTTGTCAAGTAACTCAAGTTACAAATTGAGTGATTTTTTTCTTTTTTAATCAAAGCACATATTTAAATGATAATAAATAATAATTTCCTATTCAAACTGTTTTTTTTATGCAAATAACCTAGATGACAATAACAAAGGAAAAAAATAACATTTCGAATTTTGGATTGTTTACACTGACTTCAAGACGGTTGAGATTATTTTTCGGGATGTTCCGGGGCAGCGATGTCATTCTGCTGCTGCTGGTGTTTTGGTGAATGTAATGCAAAATAAGTAACAAGTTACTCTACACAGACAGTAATATTGTAAAGTAACTTATTACTTTCAAATGAAAGTAACTAGTAATATGTAGTATATTACATTTTGAAAGTAACTTGCCCAACACTGATTATCATTGCGAAGGCACTTACACAACCTGTTGGATGGCTCCAGCCGTGCGAGTCCTTTCCTTTAGTTGCTCAATACTATCAATGCTAGTTTCACAAGATCCAGAGCTGAGAAAACTATTAAAGTAAGAATGGATCGTGGACTTTGATGAAAACTGGACGATTGCAAACTGCAAAAAGACAAAAGAAAAATGTGTATTACACAGTGCTATTAGGCATTGAAAGAATTAGAAGTGCATTATGGTATGTTATGATATCATTCATTTGATTTAACATTGGACCTTGAATGAATTCTTTGAGTCATGCTATCTGGCACTATGAACATCATCTCACCTGTATATCTGTTCCCGGTGAAGAGCGGATCACATCTTTCACAAAAGTCTTCATCAAATTGAACTCGCCAGAACGTACACTGCCTGAGCGATCCAGCAAGAATGCAATGTCTGCTTTCATTTGGCACCCTATGAAAGAAAAGAAATGGGTTAGGGTCTAACAATTTTGATGAGTTCAGAATGTCAAACCCAAAGAAAGCTTGCCTATGGTCCATCGCAGCTTGATTTTTCCACTGCTCCACGCTCAAAGTTCAAAATATCTCAACGCTGAGCTACTTATCGCTAGTCTCGCTGGCCAGCCTCCTCTCCCTTCCGTCCGAGGAGTCTGGCGCCACGGAAACAGGCAACAGGGATAAACCCTCCCCTGCTCTACAGCTGCTCTCCCATTGGAGCGGTGGCAGCCGGATGTCCGCTCCCGGCTTATTACAAGCTCTGTCATTGGCTCCGACGATGTCAATCAGAGCGGCTTCCGCTCCCTCCTCCCTGTGTGTCGCTGTAAATAGTGCCCTGCCACTAAGTAGCTAGCAAGCTAACGGCAGAAACCTACACGCTAGCTCGTTGCTACACGCTGAAAACGACAAGTTGGATTGTTGAAAACTATTTTCCAGGGGCACTGCCGCTAAGCGCCGCCCATCGCAATCCCACTATGGAGACCTGCAGCGCCAGACTCCTCTCACGGTCGGGAGGGGAGGCTGGCCAGCGAGACTAACTTATCGCTGACCTTTCATGAGCGCAACCAATCAGAGGAGAAGAATCAGGGAGATGCCGCTGCTCACCTCTTGTCTTGCAGTCTTGCAGATGTGCGCTCCGCTCACATATCGCTCAACCTCTCGATGAGAAAAGTGCAGACCACTTATCATGTGAAGGCGCCTTAAGAGGCCATTTACACCTGGCACTAACATGCCATTTTCTGTGATCAGATTGCAATTGGATAGTGCTTGACTGCTTGAAAGTACAGGTGTAAATGCCCCCAAGACACATTGAGGACAAATTGCGATCCCATCGGCCAAACCACATACGTCAACAGTCATTGCCGTTTTTCTCTCTCTCTATGGAGCTTGCCTGAACAGATCACAATTGGATCTCAATGTGGACACTGGAGACACATTAATACCAATTGTAAATGCAATCAGGTTAATGTGGTCAAGCACTATCCGATTGCAATCTGATCACAGAAAGCCCATGTTGGTGCCAGGTAGATGTGGGCCGCAGATATTTTTCAGATTTACAAGTGGTGGGCCATGAGTCGGGAATTGGGAACCGCTGCTCTATACAACTCCTCTCTTCGTCCTGGAGATGTTGGACCACAGACAGACAGGCAAGTGAATTCAGTGGGATATCTGATGTTGACCAGACCACAGGATGACCTTCAGTCTCTGAGTGGAGTGGACACAACATGGCGTCCTTTGTTCAGCTGGCAGAATCCCAACAATTGAGGACTTTTTGGGAGGTGAATATGAAATTAATAATAATAATAATAACAACACAACAACAACAACAATAATAATAATAATAATAATAATAATAATAATAATAATATAATAATAATAACAATAATAATAATGTCCTGTAACACCTCTCCTCTAAATTAAAATCGGTATTACCAGCCTGGGCAGAGTTAGTGTCAAAAGGAAGGATGATGACCTTTATCTAAAACTATATGGTGTGTTTGTTCTCACCTGTGTTTATCTCTATTTAGCCCCTTTACTGAAACACTCAGTGATAAAGCTGTCTGATTAGAAAGACTAATTACAGGTCCAAAATCACCAAACTCATCCTTTAAAGCTGCATGAGTCCAGATTTGACTGTAACATAATTAAGCTGCAGAAATCCACATTCTCCTCTGGACCACAGATCCAGAAAACAGTCTGGAAAACAGTTGATTGTTTTGGGCTTCTTTTTGTAAATGGGGTGTCACTCTGGCTAAGGAGAGGAGGAGATGTTTATGTATGTGATGGTCTACATGTTGTTTCAGAGACTTTTCCACCCAGACCAAGAACAACTTTCTGAGGGAAACGGTGAATATTTTGAATTGTTCGGCTTGGAAACAGAGATTAAAGATTATTGAATATTGGCTGTCGACCCCCTTCTCACCTGACACCTCGGCGTGTGCGGCGGTCCAGAGAAGGATGGAGAGCAACAGCGTCTTCGTCTCCATGACAACGCTGCAAATATCAAATCAACCAAAGACACGAACTGATCGTCTTCTTCTCTGCCTGCTGACGGTGGGACAGCTGGTCCTCTGGACACACATCAGAGTGGGAGGAGTCTGGAACACTTTCACAACAAACAAACAAACAGTCCATGGTTCATCTGAGCGGACTTTGAGCTGCCGGGTTTGTTGTCCTCCACTATAGATCTCTGTCTGTTAGTTCGTTTGTGAGTCAAGTAACGTTGATTTTGTGCTAGGGGGCGGGATTTACAATCAATGGGAACAAAGCTATACAGTTATCATAGGTTGCATACAGTAATAGTCAGAATGGGTTGATGTGTTTAAATAAATAACTTTTCATCAAATTGATAGCAGAGGTTTTAAATCCATATGCAGATAGTTTGATGAGTAATATAGCTTGTGGTCTATGACATCAAAAGCTGCACTGAAGTCCAGCAGTACAGTACCCACCATTAACTTTCTATCAGTTTGTTTTAACCAGTCATCTGTTAATTGTAAGGCTGTTGAGTAACCCACCTTATGTTGGAATTCAGAGTTGATACTGTTTTCTGAAAAACTATGCAGAATCTGTTTAAATACAATACCCTCCATACGTTTGCGTAACAGCAGACACCAGCTGATCCAATTTAAGGTCACTCATCGTCTTCATTATTCCAAGTCCAGGTTGCACAAGATCTACCCTTCTGTCTCACCACTATCTGATAGGTGTCAGGCGTCAGAGGGTAAGGCTTATAAAATAACCCTTCAGTCGGAGGTGGAAGTCGCCATCTTCGGCTGCTCGGAATCCGCTCTGCTCCTCAGTGCAGCTGTGCAGCAGTCTCTGACACAGGGGATGACTGTCGCCAAGAGACTCATTCTGAAGGAGTGGAAGTCTTCCTCTCCACCTTCTTTTAAGCTGTGGCTGACAGACATGGTTTTGGTTATACGTATGGAGAGACTCCGGTTCCTGAGGACCAATTCTCTTGTGAAATTCTCGGCTATCTGGGACCGATTTCTGGCCTACTTATACAAGGTTGAAGCGACAAGTAACTTTCCCAACTGGCTTTTCATGGACCCCTTGCATGGCATCCCACGCACACCTCTTACAAGCACAATAAGCACTTGATAGATAGATAGATAGATAGATAGAGTACTTTATTCATCCCCGAGGGGAAATTCTGGCGTTACAGCAGCAGTAGCATCAATGACAGTGACAAGAGCATCAATGACAAGAGCATCAATGACATTAAACAATTAAACAATAAAAAAGTTACACAAATAAAAAAAGTTACACAACTAAGGTAAGGTGCAGAAACAGCAGTATTAAAATATTGCAATAAGAAAAGAAACAAACCAATACGAAAATATACAATATACAATATATACCACTTTACTAATACCGCCTTTACATCTTACGTTTCCCAGAAACTGTAGGTAAATTAAATTAAATCAACTAAAAATACTCCTAAATAGTATTGAATAATACTATTATTTATATTTATATTATTTCTCAAACTAAACTAAAGCTGTACAGTTTGTTATTTATATAATGATTGATATGACTATACATACTATACATAGTGAGTGTGCAATGTGGGCATGTGTACAGTGCATAGGATTCAATGTTCAGGAGGGCGGGAGGGGAGGGGGCGGTAGGGAGAGGAGGGCCCTCCTCTCTCTGCGTGTCCAGGAGTTATTGTAAATTGTTATTGCGGTGGGCACGAAAGACCTCCTGTAACGCTCCTTGCTACAGGGAAGCTGACGGAGCCTCTGACTGAAACCGCTCCGTTGTCCAGCCAGCAGGTCGTAAAGGGGGTGTGTCGTGTCATCCATGATTTTGAGTATTTTTTGTAGCATCCTTCCCTCCACAACCACCTCCAGGGGCTCCAGAGTGGTCCCCAGCACAGAGCCCGCTCTCCTAAAAAGTTTGTTCAGTTTGTTAGAGTCGCTTAGAGTCGGTTGATGTGGCAGTTGATGTGGCAGATAGCACAACTCTGTAACATTGGAATGTTGATATATGTATATTTTTGTTTTTGTTTTGTCTGAGTCTGTTTTTTTCCCCAGGTTCCCCTAATGCGAAGCAAGTTGTGAAATATAAAAACACCCTTTAATGTTTTTTTCATAAAAAAAAACTTTCACATGTTGAAACAAAATTAAACAAGGCTTAATTCTTATAGAAATCGTGCCATCAAACCTTTGAGAGAAAGACATCCAAATCTGTCTTTACTAGTTATTTACATCAACAACATTGTCTTGGTGCTCTTGCAGGAAACATTGCTCAAACTGTCTGCCCCTTTAATATATCATACAGAAATTAAATCAAAAACAGCACTCACAGATGTCTGTAAAGTTTAAACTTTTAATACGCACAGCAGCAAAGATACAACGAACGTTTCAGCCTCACAGGCTTTCCTCAGCGTTGCAACAAGCAGTGGGTGTGACCCATATAAGTAGGAGCCAGGACCATGCTGAATGAAACCAGCTGTGGAGCATGCATCAATCAATCAATCAATCTTCAACATATCTAGAACAAACAGAGTGGTCAAGAACCTACATAACAAATAAATAAGATGACCGCACAGCTGATCAGAATACATCAACATGACTGATTAAATCACTCACAGATCCTAAAAGAAATAAATCTGTGAACAAAACAAATATAAAAGAATAGATAAATATGGACAATTGTAGATATATACAAGTATCAATCTGTATAAGTGGTATCTGTCACAACGATATAAAAAATACCAGAAGCATATTAGAAGTAGCCTATAAGAAAAATAAAAAGAATTTAAGGAAACCCCTCAGTCTAGAACTGCATGACAGGAGCAGATAACCCATCTCAAAATGTGTAAGCATGACCAATCACATATCAAAACACACATCAAAACAAGGGATCAACCACTTACAAGAAACAAGAGAGCAATAATTCTTCATTTAAACCCTTAGGATGCTCAGTCTGTAAGTGGTGTATCCAATATGCTTCTCTCTGGAGAAGTTTTCTCTCCCTGTCTCCTCCTCTCAGAAGTGGCCCCACTGACTCAATCCCCATAAAACGTAAGCTACAAACGCCATGGTCATATTTATTAAAGTGTTTGGCAACCGGAGATTTCTCGTCACCCCTTCTGATGCTGCTCTTATGTTCGGAAATTCTAATTCTCAGTTGTCTTTTTGTTTTCCCCACATAGTACAAACCACAAGGGCATTTTAAAAGGTAGACAACATGAGTGGACCGACATGTGATTCTATCTTTGACCATCATCGATTTCCCCGTATGGGGATGTGAGAATTGATTACCTTTAATCATGGCGTTGCAGCTTACACAATTCAAACACGGAAAATTACCTGGGGGAAGAGAATTTAAAAAATGTGTGGGTTTCACATAAAGATCGGTCTTTACAAGCTTGTCATTCACATTTTTTTGTCGCTTAGTGGCGAATATAGGATACTTGACAAACTCGCGACCCACAACGGGATCACTGGACAATATATGCCAATGTTTTCTAATGACATTTTTAACCGACTGGGAGATCGGAGAAAACGTTGTGGATAAAACAAGGGGCTGCTGTTTGAGAGGAGGAGGATTGGGCTTCAAGAGACTCTCCCTATCTTTATCGCGGACCTTGGACATACAAATATTTAGCAGTTTTTGATCATAACCCTTTTCTGAAAAACGCAACGCACCGGCCGCACCAAGACGGCTATAAGAGGAAACCAACACGGCGGGGCGGCAGGCGGCACAGACAGGTACCTATTGAGGGGAAGACCTCCAATATAATTAATTTGTCAAAAAGGCAGCTTGATGACTTTGAGACTTCTGTGCTATCCAAGGGCCTGTCCTTTGTGCCTTCGAAAGAGGCTGATGGATTCACTACAAAGATTGAACTGTTCAAGTTTTTCCGTATACTTAAATTAAGATCATTTTTCTGTAGAGACTTTGGACAAAGTAACTCTCCCCATAACGCTCTGGGACACGACTCTCCTGAGATGAGCTCGGAGCACCACGGCGAGGTAGAAGCGACCGAGCTTTGTACTGGCAAAAAGTTTAAACCTAGGAGTTCTTTTGTTCCCCCAGTGTCTAATGCCTCTGTACTCACATTTTGTCGACTTGTGGATAATGATGTTTCTCTTCTTGTCTCATCGTCTGATGTCAATAAATGTCACTCTAACCTATCCCCACAGGAGAGACGAGCACTTTATAATCTGTCTAAAGATGACTCTGTTGTAATACGTAAAGCTGACAAAGGGGGTGCAGTTGTACTGCAAAACAGGGACTCTTATTGCACTGAGATTATGAATCAGTTAAGTAATGCGGACTTTTACATACCTTTAAGTTATGATCCCACTCTGGTATTTTCTGGTGAAATTAGTAACATTTTAGACTGGGCAGCAAGTAATCAATATATATCACAGGATGAATATAAGTTTTTGTTTCAAGTGCATCCAATACGTCCAATATTGTACACCTTACCGAAAATCCACAAGAGCTGTCAGGAACCGGTCCCAGGGCGCCCCATAGTGTCCGGGATTGGGTCCCTGACTGAGCCCATCTCCCAATTTATAGATTATCATATTAAAGCTTTGGTAACTCAGTTACCCTCTTATGTACGAGACACCTCTGATTTTTTGAGAAAGTTAACATCTGTGGGTGGGATCAGTGACTCTGATTGGCTGTGCACGATGGACGTGGCGAGCTTATATACCAATGTGCCCCATAAAGAGGGTTTGGAGGCTCTACAGTATTATCTGAATTCTAGGTCAACACAACTTCCTTCCACTGAATTGTTATCTAAATTGTCTGAACTTGTCCTTACTAAGAATTATTTCAGATTTAACAATGACTTTTATTTACAGAGACAGGGCGTCTCGATGGGTAGTCCATTTAGCCCTAATTATGCAAACCTGTTTATGGGGAAGTTTGAGGAAGATCATGTGTACAAAAATAATCCATATTTGTCTCTTATCAAATGCTGGTTTAGATATATCGACGATCTGTTTTTCGTGTTCACAGGTACAGCAGAGGAACTAGAATTGTTTAAGTTACATCTAAATTCTAGAGTCCCCACCATCTCTTTCACACTGGAGGCAAGCAGAGAAACTGTGCCTTTTTTGGATGTAAGGGTAAATAAATCTGAACTAATACACACGACCGTCTTTAGAAAAAAAACGGATAGGAACAATTATTTACATTTTTCGAGCTATCATCCACATAGCCTAAAAAAGAGTTTACCTTACAGTCAGCTGCTAAGAATTAAAAGGATATGTAGCTCTGGTGATGAATTTGAGAGACAGGCTGATGCCATGTGCACCCGTTTTTCAGAAAAGGGTTATGATCAAAAACTGCTAAATATTTGTATGTCCAAGGTCCGCGATAAAGATAGGGAGAGTCTCTTGAAGCCCAATCCTCCTCCTCTCAAACAGCAGCCCCTTGTTTTATCCACAACGTTTTCTCCGATCTCCCAGTCGGTTAAAAATGTCATTAGAAAACATTGGCATATATTGTCCAGTGATCCCGTTGTGGGTCGCGAGTTTGTCAAGTATCCTATATTCGCCACTAAGCGACAAAAAAATGTGAATGACAAGCTTGTAAAGACCGATCTTTATGTGAAACCCACACATTTTTTAAATTCTCTTCCCCCAGGTAATTTTCCGTGTTTGAATTGTGTAAGCTGCAACGCCATGATTAAAGGTAATCAATTCTCACATCCCCATACGGGGAAATCGATGATGGTCAAAGATAGAATCACATGTCGGTCCACTCATGTTGTCTACCTTTTAAAATGCCCTTGTGGTTTGTACTATGTGGGGAAAACAAAAAGACAACTGAGAATTAGAATTTCCGAACATAAGAGCAGCATCAGAAGGGGTGACGAGAAATCTCCGGTTGCCAAACACTTTAATAAATATGACCATGGCGTTTGTAGCTTACGTTTTATGGGGATTGAGTCAGTGGGGCCACTTCTGAGAGGAGGAGACAGGGAGAGAAAACTTCTCCAGAGAGAAGCATATTGGATACACCACTTACAGACTGAGCATCCTAAGGGTTTAAATGAAGAATTATTGCTCTCTTGTTTCTTGTAAGTGGTTGATCCCTTGTTTTGATGTGTGTTTTGATATGTGATTGGTCATGCTTACACATTTTGAGATGGGTTATCTGCTCCTGTCATGCAGTTCTAGACTGAGGGGTTTCCTTAAATTCTTTTTATTTTTCTTATAGGCTACTTCTAATATGCTTCTGGTATTTTTTATATCGTTGTGACAGATACCACTTATACAGATTGATACTTGTATATATCTACAATTGTCCATATTTATCTATTCTTTTATATTTGTTTTGTTCACAGATTTATTTCTTTTAGGATCTGTGAGTGATTTAATCAGTCATGTTGATGTATTCTGATCAGCTGTGCGGTCATCTTATTTATTTGTTATGTAGGTTCTTGACCACTCTGTTTGTTCTAGATATGTTGAAGATTGATTGATTGATTGATGCATGCTCCACAGCTGGTTTCATTCAGCATGGTCCTGGCTCCTACTTATATGGGTCACACCCACTGCTTGTTGCAACGCTGAGGAAAGCCTGTGAGGCTGAAACGTTCGTTGTATCTTTGCTGCTGTGCGTATTAAAAGTTTAAACTTTACAGACATCTGTGAGTGCTGTTTTTGATTTAATTTTTGAGATGTTTGGATCGGCACCCAGTAACTATCTTTAAAAACGTCGGGTTGAGCACGCCAGTTCGTTGATTAATATATCATACAGAAGAATGTGTGACTTTCACATTGTAACATCTACACACGAGACAGACGTAGGATCAAAGGCATGATATCCTGTCTCTCATTCCTGGCCCCCAGTGAGTTTATGGAACAGTTCTTCGTCTAGCGTCTCGTTCTGGTCTTTGGATCGCGTGGAGAGGAAGATGTAGCCGCCGATGTACTCGTGCACCACCTTACAGTCACAGCTCACACAGGAGAAGGCTATCGACACGTTCTGGTCAAACTCTATGGCCACCTGGAAGAGCAAATGCATCATGTGATTCCCAACACACAGTCCTGTGTTGCAATGGCCCAATCTCTGCAATACAGTACCACAGGGATCATGTCTTTTTGTAGGCTTATTTAGACGTCCCTGCACTTCCTGGTTCCTACGTGTAAAAGTCAATGGGATTTTTGTATGGGAATCTCAGTTAAATGCATGAAATAAGGTCTGTGGTTAACAAAGGTTTGTGAAACAGCTAACTTTGTGTTGAGCAAGATAATCCTCACAAATGAGAACCACGTTTATGACTGTTATTTTTCTCGCCTAAAAAAAACGCATACACTTAAAAAAATCATAAAAGTGGTCCTTTAACACGTTCACTGCCAATGACGAGATATCTCGGCTTACAGAATCCAACCGTTGACTGCCAATGACGAGATATCTCGTCTTAAAAAAAAAAAAAAAAATTTGACGGTAGGACGTGGATCAATGCCCCCCAGGTCTCCTATAAAAATATTAGAGCCACCGAACGTGTACAACCCATTCCACCGACCCACTAAGTGGCGACAGTGCTCTCCAAACTAGAAAAAGAGGGAGCCAAAACTGCAAGGGAACGCGTGAGGAAACCATTCTCTCTGTAAAATGGATTGGCGAAAACACTTTCGCTTTCGCGCATTATCGCGCTGGGAGCTGGCGGTGGGGGGTTCCAAAAATAGACTGGGTGGAAAACACACTTTGAAACACGCAGCATAAAGCCTAGAATCGCACAAAGCTTCATCAAAGCTCTCAAACCCAAGAAACGAGTGAGCCCCGTCCACACTCGCTGCCAGGGAGGGAGGCTGCTCAAACTCGCAGCAGCAGCAGCAGCAGCAGAAAACTCGCTTGTGACAAACGCTGCTGAAAGCCACCAGACACGCCCACGGAGGGAGGAGTTTGAAGGAGAGGGCGTTCAGAACTATATTGTTTAGATGTCTGATCTCTCACTGATGCCAAAAATAAATGGTTAAAGTGACTGTTCTGCCTGTTTGATTGAATTTCACAAAACTGCGATTATCTCAGCTTTCAGTCTCAGACGCTGAAACCATGCTGTACTCAACGGCTAATATCTACATAACTACTAACTCTACAAACTAACTATTTTAGACAGAGAAAGCACACATTCTATTAGTACTTTTGTGAACTTTGTGTTCACAAAGTCCAAGCAGAAAATAATCCTCGGCTCTTGTAAAATGAGCCAGAATCCTCAAAAAAACCCTCTGGCAGAACCTACCTACAGTAAAAAAAAAAAAGGCTGGCAGTGAATGTGTTAAGATTAATTTGCTGAACATCAAGTTCACTGTTTCACATACTTTTGTTAAGCAGAGACCTTATTTCCAACATTTAACCAAAATCCCCATGCAAAAATCCTATTGACTTTTACACGTAGAAACCGGAAGTGCTAACATCCACGTCTTCTGGACTCATTCCTGCGCTGCTCTGTAACGTATCAGGCATTTATTTGATTTTCTCTGTTGAGGCTCCTGCCTTGCATGAAGAAAAAAGGTGAAATCATCGTATATGAGGCAACCATCCCTCACCTGTCTTATCTCCCAGTTGACATTCCACTGCTTAATGTTGGCGAACCTCCAGGTGGTGACAGGCAGGCCAGTCGACATGTCGATACGGATCAGACGATTGTAGGAGATGCCCAGAATCTCATCCTTCTTACTGCCTCTGAATCTGGAATACACATACAACAATGATGTCTGAAATTACTATTCAGAAATTACATGGTGTAGATCAGGGATACTCAACTTGCTTTGCCCGGGGGCCACTTTTGTAAAATGACAGGAGGCCAGGGGCCAGTTAGTAAACACAGATTAATATGCATTTTTCTGTAGCGGATTGTAGGTTTTTGGGGGTGTCAGTCGGAGTTTACTATGATAATTTTGTGCATTCAGAATAGTTAGTTAAGTTAACTTAACACATTCACTGCCAGCCGTTTTTCAATACTGTGGTTAGCTTCTGCCAAGGTTTTTTTTTGAGGATTCTGGCTCATCTTTCAAGAGCTGAGGATTCTTTTCTGTTAGGATTTTGTGAACACACAATATCTCAAAAGAACTAATAGAATGTGTGCTTTCTCTGTCTAAAAGAGTTAGTTTGTAGAGTTAGTAGTTATGTAAGCATTAGCAGTTGAATACAGCATGGTTTCAGCGTCTGAAAATTTATTCTGAGATAAATGGCTTTTTGTGAAATTCGATAGAACAGTCACTTTAACCATTCATTTTTGGCATCAGTAAGACGTCAGACATCTAAACAATAGTTTTGAACAGTAATTTCCTCCATAACAGCAGGAAACACCCCTCTCCTTCAAACTCCTCCCTCCATGTGTGTCTTCTTGGCTGCAGCGGGCATGTCACAAGCTCGTTTCTGCTGCTGCTGTAACCTCGCGTCACCAGTCTCACTGCTTTGCTGCTGCTCCTGTCTGCTGGCGGCCGCTCTTTGAGGAAGTCTGGATGGGCTCGCTCGTTTCTTGCGGTTTCGGTTGAGAGCTTTGATGAAGCTTTTGCGATTCTGGTCTTATTTATGCTGCGTGTTTCAAAGTGTGTTCCACCCGTAATCTATTATGCAAATTTGCAATCCCTCACCGCCAGCAATCAGCGCGAAAGCGAAAGCGTTTTCGCCAATCCATTCTACAGTATGAGAATGGTTTCATCGCACGTTCCCCTGCAGTTTTGGCTCTGCTCTGGAGGGCACTGTCGCCACTTAGTGGGTCGGTGGAATGGGTTGTACACGGTCGGTGGCTCCAATAATTTTATAGGAGACGTGGGGGGCGTTAATCCACGTCCCACCGTCAATTTTTTTTTTTTTTTTTTTTTGACGACTCAACTCGTCATTGGCAGTCAACCGTTGGATTTTTTTTGACGACTCAACTCGTCATTGGCAGTGAACGTGTTAAGTTAGTTGAGTACATAAGTGCCCTTGGTGGTGAGCAGAAGGCGGTATTTGACAGTTTAGCTGGAGCTCAGTCCAACTTTATTTACTGTAACATTAGTTTTCATTGTGAATTAGAAAATGGTCGGGGGGCCACTCTGCACCCTATCGCAGGGCGCATCTGCCCCCCGGGCCACAAGTTGAGTATCACTGGTGTAGATGTTAAAGTCAGATTTTGAATGAAATAGATGCATTTGGAAAATAGGTTTTACATTTTATGCTGTATTTATTTATATACATAGATACAATTAACACATTCACTGCCAGCCGTTTTTCAAAACTGTAGTTAGCTTCTGCCAGAGGGTTTTTTTGAGGATTCTGGCTCATCTTTCAAGAGCCGAGGATTCGTTTCTGTTAGGATATTGTGAACACACAATATCTCAAAAGAACTAATAGAATGTGTGCTTTCTCTGTCTAAAAGAGTTAGTTTGTAGAGTTAGTAGTTATGTAGGCATTAGCACTTGAATACAGCATGGTTTCAGCGTCTGAAAATTTGTTCTGAGATAAATGGCTTTTTGTGAAATTCGATAGAACAGTCACTTTAACCATTCATTTTTGGCATCAGTAAGACGTCAGACATCTAAACAATAGTTTTGAACAGTAATTTCCTCCATAACAGCAGGAAACACCCCTCTACTTCAAACTCCTCCCTCCGTGTGTGTTCTTCTTGGCTGCAGCGGGCATGTCACAAGCTCGTTTCTGTTGCTGCTGTAACCTCGCGTCACCAGGCTCACTGCTTTGCTGCTGCTGTGCCTGTCTGCTGGCGGCCGCTCTTTGAGGAAGTCTGGATGGATGGGCTCGCTCGTTTCTTGGGGTTCTGAGAGCTTTGATGAAGCTTTTGCGATTCTGGTCTTATTTATGCTGCGTGTTTCAAAGTGTGTTCCACCCGTAATCTATTATGCAAATTTGCAAAACCCCACCGCCAGCTCCCAAGCGCGAAAGCGTTTTCGCCAATCCATTTTCATGAGAATAGCTTCCTCACACTGCTTTTTGCTTGCCTTCCTCTAGAATGGAGAGCACTGTCGCCACTTAGTGGGTCGGTGGAATGGGTTGTACACGTTCGGTAGCTCCAATATTTTTATAGGAGACGTGGGGGGCATTGATCCACGTAGCACCGTCAATTTTTTTTTTTTTTTTTTTAACGTCTCAACTCGTCATTGGCAGTCAACCGTTGGAATTTTTTTGACTGGCAGTGAACGTGTTAAAGGTCCCATTTCGTGCAAAACCTGTTTTTCCTTGTAAATACTTACTTGCAAAACACCATGTAATGGCCAGTTTGCACAGTTTACCAGAAAAAGGCCATTTAATGGATCAACCTGGGGTCTCCGAACAGTTTCTCATGAATAATGCATAAAAACAGCACTTTTCCTAATGAGCCCTGGGCGCGGTCAGCAGTGGGAAGTTGTAGCAGTGCGAGAAAGACTCAATTTGTACTTCAGTACCTTGTTTGATGTACCCCAGAGACAAGTTTTAAACGGCTAACAACTGCACGAAATGGGACATTTAATGTATATATTTTCATCCTTTGTGTACATTTTAGTCCATTTGTATTTATTGTGTGTAATGATGCTGTGATCTAAGAACTTTCCCCTCGCATGAAAAAAAGTACCTTCCTTACCTACCTACCTAAAGCGCTATATAAATAAACAAACTTGAACATGTGACTGATCCACCATCCTGGTATTTACAGATTTTATTAATATATATAATTCCATTTTATAGTTACGGCAACATCTTTGCCCATTGGGCAAAGGAGTGTGAGGCGCTCCTCAAGGGGAAACATGATCCTGTCTTGAGGCTTAAGAAGAGAAAGCGTGAGCAGGACACTGAGGTTAGTTATCAGGCAGGCAATCTCCATTACCGTACATTGAAATGTATGACGTTATCTTAGTTGTAATTTTCACAAGATTTATGTATGCCACTGTTGCCACAAATGTGTGGAAATAACACCCCATATTCATTACTTCAGGCAACCATGCCAGAGAGGTTCTCTGATACTGAACAGCGACGGTGTATGGCTGACGACATGAAGGTCTGTGTTTTCCAGACTTCAGAGAGGACTGGAATGAGGTTGGTTAAGACAAAGTTATCTGAAGCACTAAAACAACCCTCAAACAAAGCCACATTCATTCTGTTTTTGAGAAAGTGACAAGAGGGACATATTTATAGTTAATTCACTTGGACAGCAAATGTGGTTCATTTAAAAAATAACATGTTAACATAACGTGTCTTTGTGTTAGACTTTTATACCCAGATGTTGAACCGCTGGAGTGGGTGCAGTGCCACATGTGCAAAGGCTGGCTGCATACAGATTGTGCAGGGAAATGCAACCAATATATGGAAGATGAGCCATTTAACTGTGGATGCACAGACATGGATAACAGCCCAAGGTAATATATCGTATTGTTGGTACAGTGTCTCTCTTTACATACTTTACTGGCACTTCTTTAATATACTTAATGATTGCCTTTTTCAAACATTTTGGAAAAATAGAATTCTTAATCTCAAATACTTTTCCTAGGCTGCTCAAAACTGTCTTAAGGAAATGTGTGGGTAAAACATCAAGGCAACAGGTGGATAATTTAAGATAGACGCTTTCCTCACCCAGTAACTAATCTTTGTCTTGACACTGTGGCTATTTTACTTAGGAAGGTTTCTGTGGAAGAGCACCGATGGAGAATAGAGCACAAAGTTGTTGGGTACCTCAGGCAATGTTTAAAAAGAGATCAAGTCTTGTTTTAGCAGTTCTGATTCCCCTTTGCTGGCTGCTATGGTATTTTTTCACAATCTTAATCTGCAGGACCATCGAGGCTGTTGAGAAAGATGGAATTCTAGCAGTGTTGTCAAAGGATCAGATCAAGGTAACTTTTAAATAAATTGTGCTGTTAGTAATTAAATTCTCTATCAATAATTACATTTTCATCATTGACTCTCTTTGGCTTCAGAGCTTACATGATGATCTGATGAATGGAAGGATGCGTTCCAATCGAATGTACCTGTGGGAGAACCCATCTACCTCCTTGAAACTCAAACAGTTCTTGAAGCCAAGGAGTCTACCTTTTAGTGACAAACGGGTAAATAGAAATGTAATTTTGTCATATGTACATAACAATAAGTAAAATTTTGATAATGCTTACTATTCTTTCAAATAGACCTTTGAGCTGTTGAAACTGATCGAGGAGGTGACTGGCGTAGGAGGAAGAATCAAGAGAGGGGAGCTCACACTGATGTCCTTAGTCTTCGATGTCATGCTCCCAGAGGTAAGATAGCAAATGTTGGTGGTACACCTCATGCTAAACCTGGATGAGCATACTTTCATTGTGCTTTCATGGTTTGAAGATTACTTTAGAAGGGGCGGGGAATGGGGGGTGCATATCACAGATAAGACCGGGAAGCTGTTTCAATGTATCGGAGCATGAAAACCGAAGGCTAGCTTTGTCATCTTTAAGTCTTAGAAGTTGTAAACAGTGCTTATAGTTCTCAAGCATCATGCCTGATGTCATGCAGACGACAGTTTTAAATCCATTTTATACTTAATTCAATACATACTACACATTTCCTCCTGGACAATTTTTCAGGGCCACACATCTTTTCTTGCTTTAATCCCTGTCTAAAAGGTCAGCCTCTCATTACCTGAAAGACATGGCTGACTCATAGCTGACAAGCACAGAAATATAATTTGGTGCGAGGCCCACTGCTTTTAAACAAGAATAGATAACAATAATAGATATTATTAGTGAATCAGTAATAGTAGGCCTATAATTGTCTATAAACTTATCAATACTATTACTCTGAAGTGTGATGTAATTATAGGGGTAGTGTGCTCAATCTTTTATTCCTCTGGAAAACAACAAAGGCAAAACAAAAGGCAAAAAAGTTTTAACTTTGTACCCAGGGCCAGGGATATGCCGCACCCGTTATGCTGTCCAGTATTGTCTTTGTGTTGTAACATGTCGTGATTGGATCATTTCTTAACTGTTTCTCAGATAAACATCAAAATCCTCAAGGATGAAGGGAAATCCCGGCTACAGGCAGAGGTCATCCTGGCCAGTGGGAGAGTGTTTTAATTTTTTGTTTGTCTTTTTGTGTTTGTTATGCGTGTTTACCTCACAGTAATGAGGTGCACAGTTCTCATTTTTGCCTGCAAGTTTTTCTTGCCAAGTCAGTTCTCTCAGGTGCACAGTGAGGAGGATGAAGAGAGGGAGATGAAGGCGAGAGTGTTAAAGATTGAACATGTTTTGATGTTGGTTGCCTGAATAAATAAGTAAAGTTTGTATTTGTGTGTAGTGGTGTTTCTTTTAACCCCCTGCCCCCATTGACTGCCATGTATTCTTTATTGATGTTCTGAAATGTGAACTTTTTTAAACACTTAACTGTGGTTTTTGTAAGTGTCAGTCACCCCAAAAATTCTGACAAGAGGAGCAATAGGTGTCAGTGTGTGTGTGTGTGTGTGTGTGTTTGTGTGTATATATAGATACCAGTATTTAAATTGATTAAAGGTGCTATGGGTAACATGTACTGTATGTAAAGGTGTGAGAGTATATTTTCCTATTGGATATGTGTGATTGTGATTTAGTAATCTTCATTGGATACTATAATTTTTTATTGAGTAATTTAAAAAAAATTGTGAAGGGTCCAATATGAATGTTCTGTTTACACGTTTTGGACAGGGCTATAGCTGTGTCCCAATTCAGGGGCTGCAGTCCACCAAGGCTAGATTTGAAGACCGATTGCGTCATTGCGCGCGACCTAGGCTGTCCCATTTCGTAGGCTCCTTCAAATGCAGCCGAGGAATGCATCCTCCTTTTCTCAAAACTTGAGGATGCAAGTGTTCTGTCCTTCGTGGCCTTTGTGGCATTCAAGATCTCGCGAGAATCCGCGAGAGGTTTGCAAGGCAGAACATTCTGAAATCGCCGCCATTTTTTGAACACGCAACTACACGCAACAGGTAAGATCTTCAAATTCTCGTTTGCAAATTCCTTACTAAATGCACTTCTGTCAACTTTAGAGGTGATTAACCGACGCTTAGGTTATTGTAGATCTCATATTTGCAGTATTGTGAAAACATGTGACGTGTTTCTTTTGTAATGAGCTCCAGAGCTTGGCTCGTGAGCCTTCCACTAGACTGCCATGTCCGTGCAGCGGGAGTCCCCGCTGCTGACGGCCGTCAAAGACGCTTGTCTCCCGGGTTGCTTGGTCATGTAACACAGCCCTAGCTGGCTACCCAGCGCCGCCGGTCTGCTCACTACTACGACTGGAAAGCCCCATTTCATTTCATACCACGGTCATTCTGTAGATTCATTTGAGAAAATAAGTAGCGGGGGGGCTGCCTTGGCTTGATTCAAATTCGTGTAAAGTTTTCCAGGGTGTGTGTGTGTGTGTGTGGGGGGGGGGGGGGGGTTCTCTGAACGTAACGTCATGCTAGCTGTTAGATCAAAGGACCTGCATGGTGGCCTCACTGGATGGAGGGTAGCCTACTAAGTTGTTTGTGTAAACTTGCTTGGAAGAGGACGTTATAACATTAACGTTATTGTTAACGTTATTGTGTGTGTGTGTGTGTGTGTGTGTGTGTGTGTGTGTGTGTGTGTGTGTGTGTGGAGGGGGGGGGGGGGGGTCTCTGAATTTAACAAAGGACCATGGTACCTGGGGGGTTGCTGTGTTGTTTGTGTAAACTTGCTAGATTAGAAGAGTTTTGCGAAAGAAAACGTGTATAGATACAATACTTAAAGGCAAGAAAGCAAGTTTTATAAAACAAATAAATAACTTGTGTAAATAATAATCTGCTGAATTTATAGGGCTGTACTGCTGCTGCACCATTATCTTATAGGCTACATCTTATATTTATACTAAGAATTATAGAACTATCACTTATATTCAAAATGTTCATACTGCATTGCTGCATTCTCATAGCACATTACATCATAATCAATAGTCTGTCAGCTTGTGTGTTCTTCACAGTAATGGTACTCTCTCTCCTCTCCAATAATAAAGAAAATGGCAGAGAACAACCTTTCAGAGACAGAGGAGGGCCAGTTCACTTTTAAATGTGAGTATTGGTATCGCTTATTGTTATTGGCTGGTCCTCTTGTTGAAAATGTCACCTGCTTAAATATTTGCTTCTGTGTTTTTGTCTTAAGGGAGCAAAGAACTAACAGCAAAATTCATCAGGATGAGGGCCGCGAATGACAGCCTCTTCACTGGCCAAAAGCACACGGCGGCTCATGGCTGGAGGTAGGGTAGAACTAAGTAACTTAGTTAAATAGCAAATGTGTAGGGTAGCTTCTATACGAGGGATCAGCCGAGCAGCATTTTGGTAAACAAACCGCGTCACTGGGTGGCAACGGAGCCCAAGTGGCGCGAGGCTTGAGTGTCTGACTCTAGCCAGTTAACACTGTTTACATTTTAAAAACTGCAACAATTCACACAACTTTAACACGACATGTTATACATCAAACTCTTGAGCTACTTCTGCTCTCACTCAGAATGTCAAAATATAAGCGATGTCATGTATAGTTTTTGAGATATTAACATTTGTTTGGCACAACTCATACTATCAACTGCCGCGGGGTTCCGCATTTCTGGGTGACATCACGCTGATTCATCCTATACAATATTTATACCTGCAATGAATGCAACTTAAGCTACAGTGTTCGAAAATTAAGTCAGTTTTAATGAGCACATAACAAAAAAATTGCCACTAGATGGGGTACAAACCTTTGTGCTGTTCTTTTTTTTTTCTCTGTGGACATAGGGTCGTCCTGGAGAAAATGAATCTCCATGGAAAAGTGTCTCCCTTGCAGGGCAAAAAGAAGTGGGACAACTTGAAGGCAAAATACAAGGTAATCTAGCCTAGACTGATTCTAAGAAATGGTTGGTTGATGACTCTTAGAAAATATGTAAGCATGTCAGTAGGTCTGGGTATTTGTAATAGGTGGATGGGCAGGTACAACTTTAAATCAATTTAGGAATAGACTAGTGGATTTTTCATGCCCATGTGACATTAGACAATTATAGTGCATTCCCACTTCCAAACAGAAAGGGGGTCGATTTGGAGGATTTTGTGGTATTGTTTTTTTGTTGTTGTTGACTGTCATGTTAAGAGGATTATCCTCTATTTTAGGCTTGCAAGTGTCCAGGATCAGGAGAGGGGGTCAGCGGCGGGAAACCCACTGCTGCTACTTGGCCCTGGTTTGTCGACATGGATGAGGTGCTGGGACAGAGGCACTCCACGACCCCCCTTGTCGTGATTGCCTCTATCCCAGAGGACAAGCCAGGGCCAAGTGCAGTAGTGGAGGAAGAGGAAGAGGAGGAGGAAGGAGGAGCAGCTGGGAGAGGGCCACCACCAAAGAAAGTGAAGAAGGAGAAGGATGACATTTTGGAGCTGCTGAAGGAGGACATGAGGCTCCAGAAGGAGAGATCAGAGCGTTTCTTTGGTCTGTTAGAGAGGCTCGTCCAAAAGTAAAAACAAAGTATTAAAAAACAATCCGAACAATACTTTGTTTTTACTTTTGGACGAGCCTCAAAGTATTATTGTTCGTATTGTTTTTTTTGTTGTTAAAAACAAGTTTGCACATTTGTTTTGTTCTGTTTTAAATGTGTTGTTCATGAATTAAGGTTATTTAATAAATATTTTGTTTAAGAAAAACATACTTTTTTCTTTTTACACAGCACAAAAGTGGAGTGGAGTGATCCAGAATATGTATGGACACTTTTCTCTTTCTATTGGAGTCTTGCCGATAAGAGTGTTCGGTGTTTTGATAGATGGTTTTCACAGAATTGTCAGTCCTGTCCTAGGAGTCCTGACGGTTGCACTAGCAAACACTGCAACAGGAAGTGAGCTGGGCTTAAATTTAGAATCTTTATGTTGTCAAGTTAAAACCGTCTATAGCACAGCTAACTTTACCTTTAACTTTTAAAGGACTGAGATCACATTAACCATACTTTACACAATGTAGTGTGTAGTCTGCAGCACCCAGGATCACAGAGATGTGCTATATTTAACCTCTACAGAAGTTCGCAAAATATATGTCTAAATTGGATCAAGTCCCTCTATGCTTCCTTGATGTCCTTATGCTGAGTTAACAGACCTGATGATTCTAACCTGAACTTGGGAAACACAAAGCTAAGCCTTAAGAATTCACTAGACAGAGCATTACAACAGTGGTAGTGATAATAATTTATTATTACCTAAATAGTCAAACATGTATAAATAAATAAGGTATACTGAACATATATGTACATAGAAATAAATAAATTAACATAAAATGTAATGGATGGGGGATGCTGAAAAACAACCTATTTACAATAATGAATGAATAGTGTTCCTGTACTGGACAGGTTTTTAAATGGCCAGGACATGACATGACTTTCGTTTGAGCAGGAAGGCCCTGGCAGTGCTGTTGGGCCTTCTGAACCAAGAACGGCGACATGGATGGGGTGGTCATCTTGGGTGGTCTCCAGAGTGTGTTTGGGGGGTCATCAGTCCACTGTCCACCGCATCTGGGTTTGCAGGGCTGGGTCAATCGACGGCTGCCATGTCACTATTATGTTTTCAGAAAGATTCAAGAATAAAATACAGTGAATACAAAGTAGGCTACTACTTCACAGCTGTATATTGGGGGGGAAACAATCACCACAAAAGAAATGTCACAACAAAATATTTCTTGATTTGATTGATTTTCTTCATATTTCAAAATGCAAAACTGCTCTAGATAACATTTTAAATAAATATGAATCGCATAACTTTACAATTCTTTTACTTGCCTTTTACAAATAATCATGGTCAGGGGGTACCTCCTCCAGGGCAGACACCTCTGCGGTCAGCTGGTCACGCCAGGGAGCACCACTTACTGCCTCCAACCCGTTCTCCTCATCCTCCTCATCCTCAGGCTCATCCTCAGGCTCATCCTCATCCTCCGGGGCCACGATGTCACCAACCCCAAGGCAGATGTTGTGGAGGATGGCACATGCTGTTATGACCTAAAATTATAATATATATATTAGTCATGCACAATGTATCGTCAATCACATCGGTATTGGCCGATGTTAGTCATTTTTTAACATATCGGCATCAGTCCGATGTTCAGTATGTACAAAATTTGATGATCATAGAAATGTGTTTTTAAACAGATCATATCGAGATCGGTAGATAAATATCACTTATCGGCCATAACAACAATGTTAACATTATTTATCGGTATCGGCCAAAATTGACTGATTTACTCTTCTTCAATATTCTATAAAGTCCTGTTGAGTGATGACTTACGTGTGGTACAAAGGTGTGGTGCACCTCCAGCGCTTGCAGGAAGATGGCCCGGAACCTGGTCTTCATCATCCCAAAGGCACGCTCTATAATGGAGCGTGCCCTGGAATGATGGACATTGAAGCGCTGGGCCCCCACACCTTGTACTGGCCTCTTGTAGGGAGTGATGAGGGGGAGTGGGTGTTGGAGGCATGGGTACCCCCCGTCCGCTAGGATGAAGTGCCCTGGAGATAGATAGATTTATTTGACAATCTTAAAATATAATAATAATACTGCTTCACCTGAAGACAGCTATCACATACAATTACCTGGAGGAGGGTAGAGTGACCTTCTGTACAGTGGGCTGTGCCGAAGCACCCTGGCGTCATGTACTGACCCAGGCCAGCCCACGTACGTGTCAATGAAGCGGCCCTGATGGTCACAAACAGCCTGCAGGATGATGGAGGGGAACAGTTTCCTGTTCCTGTAGCACTGACCATCAGGGCCGCTCGGTGGCTTGATCCGGACATGGCAGCCGTCGATTGCTCCAGCAGCTTTACGGAAAGCACGGTGTCTTCCCAGCCCTGCAAACCCACGGGTCACTGCCTGCAGGTCTTCTGGGGTCTTGGGGAGGTGGATGACTTTGTGGCGAATGGCCACCACCTCCTCAGTGACTCTGTGGACGATGCGGTGGACAGTGGACCGAGGCATCCCAAACACTCTGGAGACCACCCTGTATGACCCCCCACTGGCCAGCCAGAACAAGAATACCAGGGTCTCGATAGTAGAACCCCATCCATGTCGCCGTTCTTGGTTCAGAAGGCCCAACAGCACTGCCAGCGCCTCCCTGCTCAAATGAAAGTCAATGCGGGTGTCCTGGCCATTGAAAAACCTGTCCAGTACAGGAACACTCAGGTTGATCCTGCAGTACATGGGTCTGGTCTGGGGGGGAAGAGGAGAAGATTTTTTTAATAAACAAAATAGCAAGATAAAATATGCCATTATGTCACTTTCTCCCATGGGCTTTGAGAGGGAGGCTATCTATCTATCTATCTATAGTATATATGTATCTATCTATCTATCTATCTATCTATCTATCTATCTATCTATCTATGTATCTATCTATCTATCTATCTATCTATCTATCTATCTATCTATCTATCTATCTATAAAACCCTGGTAAGGTTAGGATTAGGCTATATGAAATTAAAAGTAAAATGACATTCGCTATAAGCCACATTAACTACGGTAGTAACATTTTGGTTTAACAAATACTTTACCTGTCCATCTTCTCTCAGCCTGAGAAACATCATGCGGCGTCTCCGGCGGTGCAACTCTAATTCCTCCATAAAATAAAACAAAATTACCAACAAAAGGATGTTTTCGGGCTCCATTGTTTCAAGGCTGAACAAGGCTTTCAAGGCTGTGCTTTTGAGACAGTGGCGGGACTGCGGGAGATCATAGGATTCTCACATGCGCTCGCGCTGTCAAGCGGGAGATGCGCTGTCAACTGGTTGCTAAGGAAACCATTCTGGGGGCGTGAACAGCTAGTGACAGCAGCTCTTTCTCGCCGAGAAGAGCCTGGTGACGCGAGGTTAGTAGTAGGCTAGACCGTCTCATTTCGCTCAACGACTCAAGGCTGCGCACTCCCCTGACTGGTCCGCGGAGGACAGACCTCTGTAGGCCGCGGCCGACGAAGGCCGTGGCCGCTGAATTGGGACACAGCTTATGTGTAGTTGTGTCTGTCTCCATGGCGACCAATCATTCTGACTGTCACTTCTAGTTATATATCTTTACTTTAGAAATGCTATCCATGGCACATTTACTTGCTAACTTCTTAGTTTTATATATGTATAAAGCCTTTTAAATCTGTTACTTCAAAACAAGAAGAACTGCCGATGTCATGTAGCCTACTTCAAGTTGCATTTATATGTTCGTTGTGTCTGTTCAACTTCAATATGTCAATAAACATAAAAAAGAAATATGAACTTCCGCTGCCGAGGTGAGGTATGTCAATAAAGATTTAAAAAAACATGAACTTCCCCTGCGGAGGTCACGTGACTTTAAAAAAGACGAACTTCCACTTCGGAGGTCACGTGACTTTAAAAAAGACGAACTTCTGCTGCCGAGGTGTGTCAATAAAGAAAAAAATAAATAAATGAACTTCCGCTGCAAAGGTCACGTGACTTCCTGTCAGTTGCGGAGGGTGGAGGTTTCTACTGTGTCTGCAGCCAGGTACTCTTGGAATTGTACGTCTAGCAGAAGGTGTGTTGAAGTTCCAGCAATCAATGATGGGGGCGCTATTAGGAAGAATGTGCAAAAACCGAACTTTTCTTCTGCCGTTTTTTGGCCATATCTCCGGAACGGAAGCACCTACAGACACGGGACTGACGCCATTCGAAAGCCCGTCGAATTCTACGTCTAGTAGAAGGCGCGTTGAAGTCCCGACATCAACGATAGGGGGCGCTATTTGCCAAAAACGAAATCGTCTTCAAACGTTTTTTGGCCGTATCTCCGGGACGGAAGCACCTACAGACACGGGACTGACGCCATTCGAAAGCCCGTCGAATTGTACGTCTAGTAGAAGGTGTGGTGAAGTCCCGAAATCAACGATGGGGGCGCGATTTGCCAAAAACGGCCAACCCCAACTTTACCAAACTTGACCCAACTTCCGCAGTCGATTTGGACCATTTCCGGTGCTCGAATATTTTTCTAATTGTTACCATTGGATTCCTCGTCAAATTCTACATCAGAATAAGTTGTTTTGAGTCCTTAAATCATTAATTTCGATTTATGTAATAACTAACTTAATTTATATTTGGAATAGTATAAATAGGAAACTGGCGTTTTCTCTCATTAGGCTGCTGTATTCTCATTGAGCTACACCACGCTGCTTTTCTCCATTGATACATTGATTAAGCTTGTTCTCTTGTCATTCCCCTATAACCTACCTCTGTCAGTACCCTGTTTGTGTCCCCATACCCTGTTTGTATACCCTGTTTGTTGTTTTTCATTGTTTTTGTCACTGTTTGTACTGTACTGTTGTGTGTTTTGTGTTCACTGTTTTGTGTTCTGTGTTTGGATTAGCTATTGAAGCATGGAGTCTGAGTTCGGTGTAACGGCTGTTGCCAACTCTGAGGCACTAGTGTCTGCGTACTCTGCGTTTGGGGATGTGCAGGCATTTCTCACCGCAGAGGACGTATTTGTGCCCCTCCACCCAGCATGCCACCCCACTCCCACTGACCTCAGGGTACAGTACGACGTAGATGGGGCCGTGATTCAGCTGAGTCAGTGGCACTCGCTGAAGTCACGGCTCCACTATTTGTACCTGCCTGACACCAGGGCCATGCATGGTGCCCGTAGGCAGTGGCCTGGTTTGAAAAAGCATGTGAACCTGTATGAGTTGTCGGACGACGTCCTGAAGGAATGGACCCACGTCCACGGGGTCCAACTCGCGTTTGTGGATGGGGGTTGGCTGTGCCACCTGTCTGTGGTGCCCGCAGACAAGCGTCGGCCACCCATGCAGCTCATGTCTGAAGTGCAGGGGCGCAAAGTTGCAGAGGAGGCAGCACTGGAGGTGGCGCTGGGCATGGTTGCAAAGCTGAGGGGGGTAAAAGATGAGGTGAAGCGCAGGGCTTCATTTCAGAAAAACAACCTCTCCGACCTAGCAAAGATGAGGGTGTGTGCGAGGATCAGACTGTGATCCTCCGACTTCTGGATGAGGTCATAGACACAACCCCGCTCCCCGCTGGTCTTAGGTTCCTGCAAACCATTAACCAGTTTGGGCAGAAAGACAAGGCGCCCCTCAACATCGAGCACATGTTCTATTTCATGTGCCACATTGAGGCCGTCTCTGTGCATGTGGCCACATCAATGAGGGACCCTAAGAAGGAGGTGGACCTAATGTGGTCACGCTATGGCGTCAACAGGGTGTGTGGGGTCCGGGGCAGCACATTTACCAACATGGCAATGCACGAGGCCTGCAATTTCCAGACGGCGCTTGATAACCGCACGATAGACCTGGACCGAAAGATGTGGAAGGTCCTGAACCTTGGGAAGGGAAGGTTAAACTTCTTACAGGTGTACTGTGATAGCCCTCACAACCCCCAGACCCCCTTCTATCAGCACCCTGTGAGCGGGGTGATAGCCGCTTGCGGGGTGTTTCACAGGAACACCACCGAATGGTCGAAAGGGCAAAGCGCTACGGCGTCCATTTCAACGACCTGAGGGATAAGGGGGCCTACCAGTTGCCTGCACGCCTTGAGGTGGTGCTCCGCTTTGAACCTGGGGAGGAGGAGGTGCCATCGACAATAGACCCATCAGCATTTTTCAATGTTGAAGGGTTAATGGACCTGCTCAAGGAGGAGCCGATGCTCCTCCCATTCCAGGGGAAGGCACTGAGGCAGGTGACGCATGCCGTCATCTGCCACATGACAGAGACACTAGAATCCACCTTCACCACTGCAGAACACAAGGGGGGGTTCAACAATGTATGGAGGGCATACCAGTGCGAGTTGGCTCTGGAGGAGTATTTCCATGGTGCACCTCGGAGCGCCAGGGATCGTGCATACAGCGTCAGCCTGGGGACGAGCTCTGTCCACATTGACAGCAGGACCAGGCAGCGGGGTTTCCTGGGCCTTGCTCCGTGGTCGGCAGCCAGCGCCGGGGATGCTCCTCCACCGCTGGAAAATTGGAGTATGGTTGAGATGCAGCACAAACGGGTGGAGCGGGTGTTCCCGCTGACCAACTGCCTCCAGGCAAACCAGGATGTGCTCGGGGAGCAACTGGTAGTGGTCCTCTTAAAGGACCTTCCCCTTGAGCTGCTGAAGGGGACCGGTGACCGGGTGATCCCCACAGACTCCCTGGACCACGAGGAGCTAGCGAAGAAGGGTTAGGGTTAGGGTTAGGTAATAGGGATATGTACCACCCCAGGAATTGGGTACATCGCGTCAAACATGGGTTCATAGGGCCCAAACTTTTTTTGAGAGTAGGTGTATGGCCCCTCCCCCTTCTGGGTGATTTTGGTGTAGATCCGCCCACCGGAAGTGGGTGTAAATATTATTTGAAAAAAAATTCAATGTTAAACCGATTTTCAAAGTGGGTACATAGCTTAACCACGCCGGCTACCCCCCCTAATTCGGGTACGGGCTTTCCAACGCGCCCAAGATCAATTGTCAACGACAAACGGCTCCTAAGTTATAGCCGTTCTTAATCAGAGTTAGAAAAAAAAAGACAAGTGTTTTTCGTCACCAAACACATCCTACATGACGTAGTTTTGGTCGCTGAGCACGAATATCAAGTTTATTTTTGGATACGCCCCCCGGAAGCAAATCGTGTTAGAAACTTCGTCACGTGAGTAAACGTAGTCAACTTCCGGTACATTACTAATCACGCCGGCTACCCCCCCTAATTCGGGTACGGGCTTTCCAACGCACCCAAGATGGAGTCTCTACGACAGGGGTGTCAGACTCATATTAGGTAGAGGGCCGGATTTGTTCAACTGAGACCTCATGGGGGCCGGATTTTTTTTTTACTCAAATCAATTGACTCAACACATGGATATTTAGGCTACACGTGGATTTATTATTTGGAATCATTCAAGAACGCCTGCGTCACATATACCCATCAATAACAAAGTGCATAAAGCAGAGAACTGCAACAAAGTGCAAGATGCAACATATTGACAAGACTTTCAAGTAAGAAATAAGTTGCACTCCTATGTACCACACAGGTTGACACAACAAAAAATGTAAATACAAAAAAGTAAGAAATAAGTGCAACAAATAGCACATCATATGTGCCATAGAAAGCATCTTTCCTATTCATACACACAATGAATATCTGTTGTCCATTAACTACATTTGAAAGAATGCAGGTTATAACTATAAAACACCAAATGTATTTCCTAGCTGTAGCCTACCAATCAATGATAAATTGCCTAAATCAGAAGAGAGAACTGAAACAAATATAAGTTGAACATAAAGCATTTTCCTATCCATGCAACATATTGACAGGAATACATTTCAAGTGAAATAGAAAGAATGTTTCCTTCATACACACATTAACTCATTCACCGCCAAAGACGTCTTTGACGTGTTATCAGGAATAGCCCTCCCCGCCAATGACATGTTTTTGTTTTTATTAGTGCAGCGCGTAGTTCAAAGACTTCCCCAGCCTGTGACATGGTATCAGGTCCCTGCCCTCAAAGACAAGCCGCCAACACGTGAACAAACACATACCGCAGCTGTTGTTTTGAAATGAGCAGGAGGAAAAACAGAAAACAGAGAAACGTGCTTCCTTGTGCAGAGAGGAGAAACGCCATTGAAACGCCCCTCGGCGCGCTGCACAAGCTGGTCGGCTTGCTGCAGGGCAGCGGACATGGATCAGTTGTTCGCGGTAGTCAAACCCGTGACCAACATGATCGATCCTGGTCCCTGGACCCCGTTCCTGTGTCCCAGCCCGAAAGAGACGAGACGGAGTCACAACTTTGTGAGGAGGAGAACAGCAGCCTCGCCACAGAAATGGCTTTCACACAGAGCCAAGCAGCACAGCCACTTTCCTGTCGAGGGCGAGGAAGACTGGACTCCAATGCGACAGGACCCGGATGATCTCGCGGTAAGGAGTGTGTGTGTGTGTGTGTGTGTGTGTGTGAGTGTGTGAGAGAGACTACACTGATCTCTGCATTCTATGATCATATACTGAGACACTAGTACACTACACTGTCTCTGTACTAAATGTGATTATATAGTTTACTGAGGATATGTTGCTTTTATTTCAGATGAGGAGCCGATTGTGAGCCCACATCTAGAATGAGGTCAGGACGGTCAGGACGGTCATTTAGGTCTGCTAAATGAGGAAATGTAATGTAATGTAAAGAGACACACATGGGCCCCGCGCACACACACACACATTCACACTCACTCACACTGAGTAAACTGTATTGTTGAATGTAAAAAAAGCACTTCATGTATATATATATATATATATATATATATATATATATATATATATATATATTTTTTGTCATTTGTGTCATAACGAATAATATTTACATGTCTGATGTCAATACAGTTCAAAATAAAAGAATTGAGAGCGAGTTCTGCCTGAGATTGTGTGCTTTACAAAAATGCCATTTTCTGCAATTTCTCTTCTCAGAGAGACCTTTTTGGTGAAAACAGGGTGTATATAAATGGCTATAAGTAGAGTACAGAACATGCTAAAAGCTCACTTTTTTTTCCCTGGTGAACCCAGAGACGTACATCTTCATTTTGAGGTATTGCAAATCACTTTGGTGCTAATAGATAATTTACTGTGGGTCTTGAAAGATGACCAACAATTATGAAAATCTTTGGCCTGTGCTAAATATTGGCAGTCCTAAACTGGCCATGAATGAGTTAACAAGAATTACACATTGTTTTTGAATATGTGTTATTATTAACTATAGCTAAATTTGAAAGAATGCAGGGTATAGCTATAAAATGACAAATATCTTTCCTGAATAGCTGTAGCCTACTCGTCATTGAGAAATTATAAAAACAGAACAAAAAGTAGGCTCCAAAAAGTAGAAATAGCCTATGTACCACAGAAGGCTTTTCATACAACTATTAACAACAATAATTTTGCGTTTGAATATCTGAGGAGGCTACAGTAATTCATTCATTCATCCCACACTTTTACACGTGTTCAGATGCTGATTCAGACACTGTGGTTAATCCGCTGTTATCAGATGCAGAGGCCAGTGCACTGTAGAAGGGAGGGGGGGAAAGGAGAGGGGGGAAGAAAGGAGGTGGGAGTGAGCGAGTGGTTCTTTGAAGGTGCTTATAGCGGCCTGCAATAGCCTATAATTGAGTGTGGAAAAGGAAGACGCTACTTACATTTTCACTTGCTGGTTGACACCTGACATCTTTTGGCTTTTACCAGCTTGTCAACATCTGGGTGCAGTTTCTGGGCAGTTGCGATTTTCATGATGTCATTCAGATGTCCGTGCGTCAGCCGATTGCACAGTTTGGACTTGTTAATGTTCATCACTGAGAAAGCCTGCTCGCATAGATATGTTGTCCCAAACATACAAAGTATCTTTGCTGCAAAGGCTGTCATCTTCGTGTATTTTGGTGTCGTCAGGCATTGATAGAAGGATTCCAAACCATCAGATGCAAATGTATCCTTAAACGGTGCGCTGCACTGCATCTCAATGAGCTCCATTTGGAGTTCCTCTGGCACGTCTGATGCGTTGATAGTGAACGGAGAGCGAAAAAGTACAAAATCCTTCTCCAGTTGAGTGAAGACAGTGAACCTGCTGTTAAATTCCCGTATAAGCGTGGACAGCATGTTCTTGTATGCATCCATATGGCTGTGTGTGACAGACATAGATTTTAGACTGGGGAAGTGGACTGGGTTGTGCTGGGATAGCTGCGTTTCCCACAGTGCCAGTTTCATTTGGAAAGCACGGATACTGTCATAATACTCTGTGACGAGTTTGTTGCGGCCTTGCATGTCAACATTCAACACGTTCAAGTGTTCTGTAATATCTGCTAAAAAGGCTAGATCTGTAAGCCAGTCTGGATCGTCCAGCTCCGTCACCGGCTTTCCCTTCTGCTCCATGAATTGCGCGATCTCCGTGCGTAATTTGAAGAAATGTTTGAGCACGGCTCCTCTGCTCAATCATCGGACCTCAGTGTGATAGGGCAGGCCGTGCGTAATATCTTTGTCTGATAAAAGAGCATCAAATTGACGATGGTGAAGTCCTCTGGATCTGATAAAATTCACAGTTTGAATTACAACACGCATGACGTGATCCATTTTCAGGCTCTTGCAGCATAAGGCTTCCTGATGTAATATACAGTGAAAGTTCCAGAAAGCTTGCCCTGGGTTAACAGCCTGAACCTTCTCTCTGAGCTTTGCAACAACACCTGCCTTTTTTCCGACCATTGATGGTGCTCCGTCGGTTGCCACACTGACGGCGCGTCTCCAGTCCACCTCCAGTCTGTCCAGGGCTCCAACAAGGCTAGTGAACACGTCATTAGCCGTGGTAATGTCTGTCATTGGCCAGAGCAATAGTGCAGTAATACATCTCCATTATTATTATTATTATTATTATTATTTTTTTTTTTAACTCATTGAGTGCCATGGACGTCTTTCGACGTCCAATTAAATAGTGACGTAGAGTGCCATGGACGTCTTTCGACGTCCAATGCGTTTTTTGACGGTGGGACGTCGATCAAAGCCTTCCGCAGCTCCTGTACAACTATTGTAGCTATTGGAGGTCTATAACCTATTTTACAGAACCCTTAGGTGGCGACAGTGCTCTCCAGGTTAACAGAAAGGCAGAGAAAAACAGAGAATAAGTCGTTGGGGAAACGGAAATCGCATCGCATCCGTATGCATCGATATGCATGAAGCGTTTTAACGTTAGATGTGCCTGCAACAGGCAGCAGCCAATCTGCTCCCACAATTGAGCTCCTCCACTGCTGCGACAGCCCATTCGCATGATCATCGTTATTATTCTCAACTGGAAGCATACAGTAGTAGCCGGTGACAAACACACGCGGAAAAAGCTGGATGTCGCCCACCCTTCACAGTGCAGTCAGAGCAAACTCAGCAGAGAGCCACCTCCCATACAGGGAGGAGTGTGCAGTTGAGGCGAGGCGAGGCGGGGCGGGGCGGGGCGGGGCGGGGGGGGGGGGCACGCAGAGCAGCACACAGCCACACAACACAGACAGACCCAGGCAGCAGGACAGGGTTGGCAAACGCAAGCCAGAATATCCGATGCCCACCAGCAGCAAGAAGCTGCAACCAGCAGCGCACGCAGGGGCCAGCTAAAATAACCATATATATATGGTTGCAGCTAAAAATATTATTCTGCCAAACAAAATTCCCTGGCCTCACTGTTTTATTGAAGGAAATTATTTTTGAGGTGTGACTACATCAGAAAATTAGCTTCAGAGTCAGTGATTTGTGTGTGAAATGTTTAATTTCACAAAAGGGCCATTATCTCAGCTTCTAGAAAAAAACTGCTCTTTTTTGTTAAATCAAGCTATCTTCTCCGGCTGATAACTAAAGAACGGAAAATGATATCAATAAACCTGTTTTTGCTGATGATAGAAAAGAGTCTAATCGTTCTTTTTGCGTGTTCATTGTTTACATAGTAATATCACACAATATTCTGTGGGCCTCGAGAAATCACTGAAAAAAGCTCTGAAACTCTGGCACTGGGAGCGTCCGTTCTCCAAAAGTGGCTGGCACTCAATGAGTTAACAACCAAAACAAACAAAGCAATACATTCTGTTGCCCGCAATTTTTTTTCCTTCTTTTTTTATATATATAGCCCATAAAGTCCATAACCATTAGGTCTCGTCAGACCTGTAACGCATTGGAACGCCCTGACTTCGTCCTTACTCCCGTGGAAGGCTGTCCTCCCGTGGCAGCATGGTCTCCCACCTGCGGTGTGGTAGGATGAGCACTCTGGGGCAGGGGACAACCATCTGTCTGATTCTGGCTCTGGACCCCAGTCATCACAGGGCACCTGCGTGTGGCTGGGTGACCGTATAGATAAGGTCTGGAGCCCGAGAGTGCAGTGAGCAGTGGGGGACCTGGCCTGTTTGGTGCACTCAGTCCAGGAGTTAAGGGTGGTACTGGAAGTCTCTCAGCTGACCAGGCGGAGCGATATGGCTTCAGGCGATTGTAGTGAATCACCTTAGGCTTAGCTCTAGGGTCCCGTAGGTCCAGAAGTTCATAGTCCACTCCAATGTCACCTGTGCCTGAGTCGAACCGTCGCAGCACTTTAAAAGGCCCCGCCCACTTAGGTGACAGCTTTTGTCTAGCAAGGGCAGGCAGGTCAACCCACACCAATTCACCTGGCTCATAGGCTGTGTGTTTCATTTGACGATCATAGTAGTGCTTTTGTTGAGCACCTGCTGTCTCAATGTTATGAGCAACAGAGTGAAAAGCAGCACACAGTCTCTGTAACAGTGAGTTGGCATATTGACTCGGGGTACCCGGAGTAGCATGTGAAACTCCCGGGCAGTCTCCGAGGAGGAGATCAGCGGGCAGACGGGCTGCTCTGCCATGGGCCAGGAAGAAAGGAGTGTGTTTGGTGGAGGAGTGAACAGTTGTGTTGTATGCAAACTCAACCTGTCGTAGGTGGTCATCCCATTCACCTCCTCTGGTGTACAGATACTTCGCTAACCGGTCCTTTATGGTCCTGTTTGCCCGTTCCACCATGCCATCTGACATAGCGTGATAAGGAGATGTCCTTGTTTTATGTATTCCCAAACGGGAGCACAGTTCCTTAACAAGATCCGAGTCAAACTGACGGCCTTGGTCAGTGTGCAAACTTTGAGGCACACCGTGTTGGCTGATGTAATCCTCAAACAGAAATTTAGCCACAGTGGTTGCTCGTTGATCAGGAAGTGCATACATGTTGAGGTACTTAGTAAAATAGTCCATGACAACAAGTGCATATCGATTACCACGACTCGTTATCGGCAGTTCAGTCAAGTCCGCTGCAATTTTCTCAAATGGCCTGGATGTGACTATGTTTTGCATAGGGGCCTGTCTGTGTGGTGTCTGTGGTCGCCGTGCTTCACAGGCGGTGCATTCAAGACACCATTGAGTTATGTCACGTGTCATGTGAGGCCAAAAGCATCTGACCTGTGCTGCTTGTAGCGTTTTCTGTGCACTGAAATGTCCAGCGAGTGAATGTCCATGTAAAGCTTGAAACACTTTCTTCTGCAAGCCACCAGGGACCACAACCTGTGAAACAATGTCACCTGGGGGAGGTCTGACTCTGCGACACAAGAGATCATCAACAAGTGTGAGCTTAGGGAACTCCCTCCAGTACTGTCTCATTTCAGATGATGCCGCTTTAATGTGTGAAAATGGCGGCCTGCTGTCAGTCACCACCCAGTTCCTGATCAATTGTAGCTCAGGATCAGCTTTTTGTGTTTGGGTGAAGTATTGTTTGTCCATATCCAGAAGTGTGTTGTCCATAGTTACAGTTGCAGTACCAGGTGAGGCAGACTGCACATGTGATATCCTCTCCATAGCAGGGGGTGCAGTCCTAAAGCATGTGAATGACTCTACTGGCTCTGTTTGAACGTGAGTGGAAACACATCTCACCTGAAGGGCTGCAACCACAGGAGTGGCTTCTTCAGCTGGCAGTGGACGGCGAGACATAGCATCGGCATTAGCGTGCTTTGTGCCTTGTTTATACTCAATTGTCCAGTCATAGGTATCAATTTCCAGAGCCCAACTAGCCCTGCGACCTGTAGGATCACGATCCAAGGGCATCTTCCTCAGGGAGAGAAGGGGTTTGTGGTCTGTAATGATACGAAAAGGGTGACCTGTCAAATATTGGCGAAAATTACGGATGGCCCATATGATAGCCCACAGCTCCCTGTCATACGTCGACCAACGTTTCTCTGTGTGGTTCAACATGTGGCCGCCATATGCAATGACATGTTCCTTGTTTTCAGCATCTGTCTGTGATAGAACACAACCAATGGCTGTGCTCGATGCATCGGTGAAGAGCAGAAACTCGCGTGAGAAATCTGGATAGGAGAGGATGGGTGTGTTACAGAGAGCATGACGGAGGCTTTCAAATGCTCTCTGCTCAACCTCACTCCATTGAAATGTCTTTCCTTTCTGAGTGAGAGCATGTAAGGGCTCCGACACTTTAGAAAACTGGTAGACGAAACGCCGGTAGTAGGAGCATAGTCCGATAAAAGCTCTGACTTCAGTGACATTTTCAGGCACAGGCCAGTCTCTCACTTTATCAATGTTTTTCGGGTCAGGTCTTACTCCAGCAGCTGAGACAACATGTCCCAGAAATGTCACTTCCTGTTGTGCAAAACTGCATTTTGAAGGTTTGAGTTTCAGGTTGGCAGCTCTGAGGCGATCCAACACCTCTCTCAAATGTTGAAGATGGACAGCAAAATTGGGGCTATAGACAATGATGTCATCAAGGTATACCAGACATGTTTTCCATGAGAGCCCCTGTAACACCAACTGCATCAGATGTTGAAAAGTGGGGGGTGCATTTACTAAACCCATGGGCATCACATGAAACTGGTACAGTCCTCTGCCTGTGGTGAAAGCTGTCTTTGCTTTGTCCTGCTCCTCTAGCTGTACCTGCCAGTAGCCTGACGAAAGATCCATCGTGCTGAACACTGATGAACCCCTGAGTTCATCTAATGTGTCGTCTGTCCTGGGTAACGGGTGTGCATTCTTTTCAGTCACTGCATTCAAACCCCTGTAGTCTACACAAAACCGCCATGTGCCATCTTTCTTTCTGACCATCACTACCGGTGCTGCCCAGGGGCTGTGACTAACTTCCACTATTCCCTTGTCCAACATCTCATCCACCTGTGACTGAATCAGTGTTTGCATTTTCGGAGAAGTGCGATATGCACGCTTCCTAACTGGGGGTGCATTGTTTGTGTAAATTGTGTGCTTTACAATGTCCGTATTACCAAAATCTGTGCTGGTTTTACTGAACACATCATGATATGATGAAAGCAATTTGTCTAGCTCAGACCTCTCTGCACTTGGCAGATCTCCACACTTAACATTAAGGGGTGGTTTGGTCGGCTGTGTGAAATGTGTTGGAGACTAGAGGGCTGTACTGAGCAGGTGGACACCTTACTTATAGGGGCTGACTCTAGGATTATCTCAGTGTCAGATACTCTGTTGAACTTTCCTAACTGCAGCCCTGACCGAAGCACCATAGCGCCATGTGTAGGGTTGATGACGCGTACAACAGTACAGCCATTTTCAGCCGTAGACAGTGTGTGTGCAACAGCTATGCCATCTATCTCTAGCTGCCGTGGTTCAAGACAGCCGCTGTAGCTCTCTGATGTGCCTACATTGAGTATAGGGGGAATCAGTGCAACTTTGCAAATCATTTCACAGCGTGGAGGGACCGTGGTGGTCTCCATTACTTGTGCTGTACAACTAGCAGGTGCCAATTCACTTTTCCTGAGTAAGGGCAATACCTCATCCCCCAGATAGCACAATCCTGTCCCCATGTCAAGAACAACACCGTGGAGAGTGAGAAAATCTAAACCTAATATAAAGCCCTGACTGACATTTCTGATGACTTGCACTTCATGTTGTATAGTTTGAGGCCCCAGTTTAAAGGTGATGTCCACCATACCTAATGTATCTAAGGTTTGGCCAGTCACAGCTTGTGACATGATGAACTTCTTTTTAATTGGCCTCCTCGCTAGGGAAGGAATTGACATCTTAGTTTCCTCACTAATAAATGAAATAGAGGAGCCTGTATCTAGCATGATAGGCATATCAGTGCCCTCAACGATTCCACTTACATAAGAGGTGATGTCTTTATCTACCGTGGCTTCACTGTTCTCAGTTTCGGTAAAATAAATTGTCATGCCCGTACTACCACTAGGGTGCAGTGGTGCACTGTTTGGTATTTTAGGAAGAGATATTTCTGGGCCTGGGGCTTCCAGAGAAATAGCTGAAGAGCGCCCCGCATCATCAGCTAACGGCCGTTTCCCTGCGGATACTCGCCATGATCCTTGTAGCGGCGGTAGTCACTCCCGGTGGGGTTTTGCTGCTCCCAATCCTTTGATTGGCGTGTTTGGCCTTCATGCTCCTGGAATGAAACACGTTTTGCATAGGGGCTCGGGCTTCGGCGGTGAGAGTCATAGTAGGATCGGTTGGGCTGTCTCCCCCTCCTTTCCTCATGGGGACTAAAAGCATGGCCTGCGTAGGGGGCATCTCTGTAAGGCTGCCGGTACCTGTCAGGTTCCCTGCGGGTGTCAGGTTCTCTGCAGTTGTAATCCTGAGGGCGGCGAGTCCTCTGAGGAGAGTAGCGTTCGGGGGAATGTGAATATCTGGATGGGGACTGTCCGTAACCTGAGCTCCATGTGTTTGAAGCTCCAGTTGGGTTTCTCCCATAAGGTGAGGGAGATCTTGGTGGATGCCCATGCATATGACAATCGTAGTGGCGACTGCTGCTTCGCTCACTCACTTTTAGTTTCAGAGCCCCCAGATCCTTACTCAAGTCTTTAACAGTAGCAGTGAGGTCCTGGACTGCTCTCTGGAGTTCAGTTTCATTTTCACTTACAGAATTTACTGACTGCATAGGACCAATATCTCTGATAGCGACATTAGCGGATGACACTGGCATTACTAATCGGGCTGCTTGGCGAGCTCGCTCAGCTTGTGTGGCAACTTCAAGTGCCTCAGTGAAAGTTTTCACACCTCTCTCATGACACTTGACCTGCAGCTCCTGATCCAAACCCGCAATGAAGCGAGACATTCTCATATACTCTGAAGCCTTAGGTTCAAACTCTGGGAAAGCTTCTTTAACAGTCTGCATACATCTGCAGCATAAACTTCCATCGCTTCATTCGGCAGTCTATGGCGGGCATTTGGGAATGTTTGAAAGGCTGCAATTACATCCTTTTGGCCAAAAGCTGACTGCAAGTGCTTCTTTGTTTCATCATAAGAGCTCTGAATTTCCTGGGGCAGATTATCCCATACAATGAACAGTTCTGGTGGAAGTCTAGTGGGCAACTCAGCTGCTAACACCGTCTTCAGCTCCACACCACTGTCCTTGTAACGGGCCTCTTGACTCACTTCATAGCGGCGAGCCCATAGCTGAAAAGACTCACGGCCATCGTTGGTGAATGGCGGCGGCAAGGAAATGCCCCTCGGCGCTCGGCTGGCTGGCACCTGAGCTCCATTCATCATTGAGCTACTGGGTTGCTGGTCGTCCGGCATGACGAATTTCTTCCTTTATTTATTATTATTTTATTTTGTAGCCTCGACAGGAGTAGATGACCGCAACTGGGTTTCTAAACTCACACACAAAACAACAAAACGCGGATGGTATAATTGCTAGCTGACTCACTGTACTTGAAGCTAAAGCTAAGCTAGCGGTTAGCATAGCGATCGCCGTCAGCTTCAGAAACTCACAAAGTTGAGCAGAATCCCAACATTCCAGACATCCCACCGCTGCCACCAGTGTAAGCGACGTGGGTGTGTGTCAGTGAATGAAAGTCCAAGACGTTCTGGGTTTTACTCATAACTCTTTAGTGAGAATCATTACCCTACAGGATGTTCACAACCACCTCGTTATTTACTCTTTTCTTCTTCCCCCCTCTTTTCACCACTCTCCCACTCTCCTGCTATCTCTCCAGCGCCGCCTAGCGGTCGCCTCCATAACATCACCCAACATATAAACAGATGACAGTATTCGACTCTTACAGCACCAACGCCACAAACTCCTCAGTCACGGTCAAAGATGCATCCACACCACAAATAAATATTCCTAAATGGGCTACATCACTCACGTCGGTGCTTTCATCGAGAGCAATGGAGAATGCAATAAAGGACTTGACTTTGTCTTTTAGTTGAGTGTTCAAATCTCCAGCAAGTTCCTCGACTCTCTCCGCCACAGTATTCCTGGACAAGCTAATGTTAGCTAAAGCTTGCCGCTTCTCAGGGCACACCAGCTCGGCGGCCTTCAGCATGCAGGTTTTGACAAATTCCCCCTCTGAGAACGGCTTGGATGCAGCAGCGATGTCAGTGGCGATGATATAGCTGGCCTTGACTGCTCCATCATGTGTCTCTCTGCATTTGGAAAATACAGATTGCTGTTTTTTTAGAGACGATGCTAGCTCGTTCACCTTTTCGGTTCGGAGTCACCCTGTGTACTTTTCATATTTATCTGCATGGGTCTCATAGTGCCGTTTGAGGTTGTATTCCTTGATTACAGCCACTTGTGAACAAATTAGGCAAACAGGTTTCCCATTTACTTCACAAAAGAAATACAGCTCTTTCCATTTCTCTTGAAACTGCCTGCATTCTGTGTCAACCTTTCTCTTTTTCGACAGCATCTTGTTGACTTGATTCCTTGTTTTTTGGTAGGTAGCCGAATGCGTGATTCAATTCCAGCATGGCATCATGGCGGCTTTGTTTACACCTGATGACCTACTGACATACTTCCTTGTAGTGCAGGTTAATTAACTTATGAATGAACGCTTAGCTTGCTTATTAGCCACACGTAGTTCATGCTAATAGGGTGCGAATTTAATAATAATAATATATATATATATATATTTTTTTTTAATATTCCAAAACATCTCGCGGGCCGGATGAAACCTGCCGGCCGTATCTCTGACATCGCTGCTCTACGACAAGTTATGCTCTAAGTTATGGCCATTTCATATTTGGTTGATATATATATTTTTTTTACGCAATTATGCTAATTAGGTGACGGGGATCTCAAAAAGGTGTGTCCCATCACTGTACGACCTTCCGTTCCAGAGTTATACCCACTTCCGGTTTGGTGTAAAAAAAAAGTTGGCGCCATTATGCTAATTAGGTGACCCACGCAGTAGTTATACCCACTTCCGGTGTATTTGTAGTTCTTTTTCATTTTTGTAGTTTTTTTTTTACGCCATTATGCTAATTAGGTGACGCTGATTCCAAAAAGGTGTGTCCCATCTCTGTACGACCAGAGTCATACCCCATTCAAGACAACTCGGACCGCCGGAAAAAATGGGTTCCGACTAGGGATGTCCGATATTATCGGCCTGCCGATTTTTATTTTTTATATTTATTTTTTTAAATACAGGGGGAGTCTCACTGAGAGCAATGCTCTCTTTTTCAGGAGTGCCCTGTTCACATTCACACACACATTCATACCTGGAAGCTGACCAGTACAACCACAGTCTGATCTGTTGGCCACTGAGCAGCTCCACTGGAGCGGTTGGGGTTAAGGGCCTTGCTCAAGGGCACCTCGGTGGTGGTAATGAGGGAGGGGCAAGCGCTGCTTTTTCACTTTCCCCACCCAGATTATCCTGCCGGTCCCGGGGATTGAACCGACGACCTTCTGGTCACAAGCTCGCTTCTCTAACACTTACAACTTTAACACAACATGCATATTATATATTAAACTCTTCAGCTACATTAAGCTACATTATGTAACTTGTTACGTGAAATTTTGGTGGAAAAAAAGCCCGCTTATATCGGTATCGGTTGATATCGGTTGATATCGGTATCGGAAATTAAGAGTTGGACATTATCGGATATCGGATATCGGTAAAAAAGCCAATATCGAACATCCCTAGTTCCGACCTGTAAAAAGTGAATTGAACGGTCGTTCAGGCCGGAATTACAGCTCGGAAATTCGGGTATCATTCAGAGCTCCGGTTCCTCCGAGTTGACGTCACAGCCACAACACAAAATGGCGGCCTTTCTCGTTAATGGTAAGCACATAATTATTATAAAGACATTTATTAACGTTTTAACACAAAATGTGATGTCTTAATTATGTAATGTTAACGTTAATATGTGTTTGTGTCCTCTATGTTTCGCTCTGATAAGAGCAATATGTGAAATTCAGGATTCAGCATTCGATTAGCATTGTTAGCTAGTAGTTAGCTACAATGCTAACCAAAGAGGTTGGCGGCTGCTAGCCGGTGTTTGGTTATCGTTGAATGCTATTGCTAACCAAACACAGGTTGCTAGCGTACAGACAGACAGACAGACAGACAGACATGTGCAAGTGAGATTATAAATGGTGTCTCTCTTGCGTTTTTCAGTGTATGCAGACAAGGACGGCAATTTATGGCTTGATGGAGCAAAAACACAGCCGCTATCAATGCCCTTGTACCAGGCAGCTGAGCAGCCAGGCGACTACTACCTCGACCGAGAGTTCAACACTGCAGTTAAAATACATTGTACGTTTCAGGGCTATTATGCTTTACTGTATTTGATGATATAACACTTACCATTTACCAAATATTGGGGTACAGCAATGATGTAGCCTAGTTAGTATATTCACGTTTACTTGTATTCAGTTTTAACATCCTACTCACTGCCACTGCATAATCAAGCCTTACATCTAATGTTGCATTTATGATCTATAATCATACAATTGTTAATTATTGACAATTAATTATTTATCTACTTACTACAGAGGTCTGCAGAAGCAGGGGGAGGTGGCGTTGCCTTTTCCCGCGGTGTGCCGCTTTGATGAAAACAATTAGGCTGCAGTAATATTTATTAGACGATAGGTGGCAGCAGATCACCTATCGTCCAAATAGGATACAGTGTGTACTCATCCCTTTACAAGTCCAGTGAAGTCACTATCCATCAACACAACAGTGAAGGTATAAGACATCATTTCTGCTTATGGTAGTAGCCGAACAGAAAGAAGATGATGTATGGGCTTGTTATCATTTTACTGTATAATGTTAAACTCAACTACATGTACAGGTTTGTACAGACTCGCATATGCTTCCCAAAACAAATGAATCTCACGGCAGTTTAACAAGCGTGTGGCAGGGGCTTTGAAACTACGGTAGACTATAACAACTTTTTATTCAATGGTCAATCATTGTGATCTAAATTAGTGACATTTCCCCCAAAATACTCATGGTTCTGTGCTGTTGGTAGGCTATTTGGTAGCCTATCTGATGCCTGCAGTGCGCCGGTCAATTAACGATAATGACGGGAGGCTTGCGCAGATGTAGGCTATTCGCGCAGATTTTCAGTCCTAAATATCAAACATGTTCGATATGAAAGCATTCATATTGACTTAAATATTTTGTTCAATATTCTGACTAAATGTGAATAATCCACTAATATTCATATGCAGCCGTAGCTGTGAATGTGTAAATGTGCCAATTTGATAATATAAAAAACCTGCGTACCTGTGAGTAGCCTACTGATTCTACTCCAAAAACGCACTACAGCCAATTTTCTTCCCCACCTTCACAACAAAATGTCAAAGAGAAAGCAAACGTCTTTACTTGCTAACTTTGGATTCACCAAAAAGCCGAATCGCAGCGACAAAAACGGCCATGAGGAGGAGGACGCGATACCCTCTCCACTTCATGGATTCCAGGACGACAACGAGAGGGAACTGCCGAGAGGCCTCTCTGGTCCACTCTTTTTTAATGTAAGAAGAATATTTTATTTATTTATTATAAATATTTTATTGTCATCATCAGTGCATAGGCCTACAGTGAAAAGGTGTAGCCTACAGTTTAGCCGTGGCTCTTTTATCGTCATCACTTAAACATTTAAAACAATAGCCTATAAAACAAAAATAAATATGCCAAATTAAGTGTAAAGTAACTTAATAAATTAAACGGAATGACAACTATACAATATTACAATTAAAATCCTAATAGCCAACGAAAATGTCTAAATAGGCCTGGTCGGAAAACTAGCCTATGACTTCAGCTGAGGAAAAACACTGTAGCGCAGCCTGCCCCCGTCATGCCTCACCAAGTCTAAACAAATGCATATTAAACTTAATTTGGATTTCAAAATATAATACCTAGCTAACATACAAAGCTTAATTAAACACTTTATTTTAATGGCTACAGAATTTGTGCGTGTGTGTCGGCTGTCGGCAGTGTCGGGTTGGTATTTTTTTTTAAATAATAGCCTATATCGAACTCATAAACACGCTAAATTAAGTTTAAAATAACTTAATAAATTAAATGCCAGGACAACTACTATATATTTGCAACGAAAGTCTTCAAATAGGCAACGAAATTGTTAAAATAGGCCTGGTCGGAAAACAAATCTATTTGACTTCGATGAGAAAATGCCGCGGCAATGCCTGTGTGTGTGTGTGTGTGTGAGGGAGGTGATTTGTGCTGTGTGGATTATATGATCCACGATTTCGCTCTGTGTGTTGTGTGTGGCAAAGCATGTATATATAACCTTGTTATTGCTTGCATGATGAAATCCGATTGTCATAAATATTATTAAAAAAAAGATAATATAAAAACCTGCGTACCTGTGAGTAGCCTACTGATTCTACTCCAAAAACGCAGTAGGCCTACAGCCCATTTTACTGCATTAAATTTTCATTTTACTTGTACAAACTGTAATGTCCACCAACAAATATACTCTGAGATCATAGTAAGGCAAATCAAAAATATTTTTATTATGCCAATGTGTTATGCTACATACAATAGAAAAAGGTAATAACTAAGCATTCGGTTAGGCTACAGTATAATCACATTATTTAACTAACCATTCTTCTAGAAAAAAAATGCTACTATATTCATAAAACACGATAAAAAAAAGATAAAAAAAAAAAAGTGACAAAAAAAAGCATGGCAGTCAATAGTATGAGTTGTGCCAAACTAATGTTGCTATCTCAAAAACTAGACAGTCAGACACTCAAGCCTCGATCGCGCCACTTGGGCTCCATAGGGTTCATTGTCTATGCGTCTGCTAACTGAAACAGCTTCGGCGAACTTTGGCAGACAGACGGGGCGATCGCAGACATTCATTTATGCGATCGACCAGCAGCTTGAAGTCTCTTCTGGGAAGCTGAAACCTCTGCTCCACACAAGCAATAATATAGTCTTTGAGGTTTTTTGGCAGCTCCCATTTCCCCCTGGATCCATCCCAGTTCGATGTCCGTTGCCAAGCCACATATAGCTCTTCTGATATGAGATGGCGGAACAGCAGGCATCATACCGATCCATTCGACCATTATTGCTATGCGCGAGGAGACTTGTGTGTTCGGCTGTGACATCAGTTAGCTGAATGTTTGCGTGCTGATGGTGGATATATGGACTCCTTGGCGGGAATATCGGGGGCGCAGGAGAACAGGAAGCTGAAAGATAATCAGAATCAGAATCACTTTTATTGCCACAGTATGCAAGTTACATACGAGGAATTTGTCTTAGTGACTGTATGCAGCGTAGCGGTTACATCAATATACAGATGAATAGATAAGAAGACAGATAGGTAGCAGACCAAAAACAGCTCTATAGCTAAAACAAGATTTACCTGGCGCGGGCGCTGGCGCTGGGGTAGGTCTGGGGGTTGAAGGAAGTCTTTCTGCTCTGTAATCCTCTCGCTCTCTCCGCAGTTCGACGATCAGAGTATTGCAGTGTGCATTCTCTGATGTCAGGGTCTCCACGTTCTCTTGCAAGGCAGTATTGCGAATGTCGGCTAGACCTTTAGCAGCTTTCCATTCACCCGTCGCTGCCTTTGAGGCTGCAAGACTCGTCTCCAACACCTTGATGCTCTCAGTCGCCAGGTGAAGGTCTTTCATTTTAGATTCAAGGGCGCCTCTGAGCCTTGCCATTTCATCACGGCGGTTGTCCAACACGTGGCAGAGGGGAGCAGCCTGTAATTTTAAGTAGATACATGTAAGTCAAAGAACACACACACACACACAAAATGCTAAATAATAAAAAAATATTTCTGGTTTCCAGGGACTTTAATGAAATACAGTGTTGTGACAAAATAATTACATTAGGCTACTTACAGCTTTTTTGGCCACAAATCGCTTGGCTGGTCTTGGTGTGCCCGCCGGGCGTGGTGGTCCTCTTTTCGCCAAGGGGGTGGAGGCTGGAGGTGTGTTTTCGGCGCTTCTCTTGCGTCCTCTGGTCCTGGTTGCCCCGTAGAAACGCTTGCCATCCATGACTGGGTCGATTTGATGAGTTGAAGTGAAGTTCATGGTTACCTGCTCCAATTATATAGCATGTCTTCTTGGGGGCGTGGTGTACAATAACGTCATTGAGCCCATTCTAATAGGCTAGCATTCTAATGCAAATTTGTTCACTCCTGATTTTTATTTTTTATTATATTTCATATTTATTCTTCTTCTTATTTATTTATTTTATTTTTATTTTCTATTTGACGATTACCGTTTGTTTACCTGTTGAACAACTGTAAAATTTTAGTCAGAATGCCCCATTTTTTGGGAAGTTTATACATTCAAATAATGCCATTTTAAAATGCATTTATTTATAATATGTAAGCCTTTCATCAGTTTTACCAGAAATGAATTAAAATAGCTATTTGATCACAAAAAAATAAGTCATTCTTTTAGTCAGAGGGAGTGGACTGAGGCTGGAGTCACTCATAACTGAGAAGTAACTGCTGATTTTCTAAACACTATTCTAATTTCTTGAAATACTGAAATACAGTCACACATCTAAAAAGGTGACATACAAAATATGCACAGTATATGAAGTTCAAGTCATTTTTGGACACAAATAGTGCAACATCTGAAAATACTGAAAAGATTACAGTAACATTGTGCAACAACTGAAAGTTGTGTATAGAAAACTTGATTCAAATCAAATAAATATGTTTACCATATCCACACATTAGGCTACTTTGACAAAGTTTTGAGTTAAGTCCAACAGTGCAACTGCATGTAAACGCACTCTAGATGCCCGCAAATATGACCGTAAACACTAACCTGGTAGCTTTATACGGCTTTCGGTTCCGCTTCACCCAAAGATCATTTCGGCTTCCATGAGTGCGGACTATCTTCATCGATACATTAACTCCAACTTTCGCCAAATTATCAACGATGTATCTCGTGGTATGGCCGGCTTTCCACATGTCTCTGATCATTTGACTGGTTTGCTGATTGATTCGCTTGCTTATCCGTGCCATCCTGTCTGTCTTCAGTCATGTGCAGCAGTAGAATAAATGATGCTGGCTACTACTGTACTGATATACAGTAGGCCTAGGCTACTTCCTTCCGCCTGCTCAGTCTGCTCACACGTGCCACCTGGCGGCTCTTTTGCGCACTGCAGCTGCTGGTGAAAAAAAATACTCCGGGAAGCCGCGGCAGGCCACGGGAGGCCGCTGCAACGCCGCAGCGTTGGGTCCGCCCAGTTCTGCAGACCTCTGTAGGTCTTCAGGGCAGCTGTGATCAGGGACATGAGCAAATAGAGGTAGACCAGGCCTCCACAGCCGCCGTGCCACCCCAGACCTCCAATACCGCAGCCCCCCCCCTGCCACCCAACACTGGTTTCACCAAAGCACAGACCCTGTTTTTAATTGATCTGATGAGACAGCATTTGGAAGGAGATTATAGAGGGTTGCCAAAACTTAACCCGGAAGTGGCCGCCATTATGCTAATTAGGTGACGCTGATTCCAACGCAACCAACCGCGACTCTCTACGACCTTCCGTGCCCGAGTACAAACCGGAAGTGGGTTTTTTAGCATGCTAATGTTGCTAGCATGTTAGCTTAGCATTGCTAATTAGCATTAGCATGCTTTTTTTTTCTAAGTGTTGAGGCCCAAATCGTTCCTCAGGGGATGTGATAGGAGCACGTTTCAGGCCATTTGGAGTCGATTGGTACTATGCTTGAAACATTTAGTTAGGAAAAGTACATAGTAGAAAAACGCAATTTTTTTATTTTTTTATTTGGCTCCAAATGACACCAAACTTAAAGCGAAGCTTCATCATGATGAGAAGAATCCACGCACCTAGTTTCATGCAGTTTCATCCATTTTCCTATAGTCTAGCAGAATGGGCCCTCAGATTTTGAGATACCCCTACCCGAGGTAGAACAAAGGGCAACAATTATTTTTCTCATCTTTAGGGTCTCCCATTAATGAAATTGATTGTTGTCAAAAAAAAATTGGGGGAAAAGATGTTTTTTTGGCTATTCTTTAGAACTACCCCAATCCCTGAAAAAGAGCCAAATTAGGCCAGTCCGAATAGGGGAAAGGTGACAAAAAAGCCAATAACTTGAGAATGCTCACTCTTTTCCTCATCAGATTTGCTGAGGTATGAACCAGGTGGCTGCCCTACATCACCAAATAGTCAAAAAATGATTTACCTAAAAAGATAATGACTTATAGTCCTGTAAATATAGCTTTAGTTTAGGTGGAAATTGTACTTTGTGGTGATAGGAACATAGGACTCCATCACTTTTCTCTCATTTATCAGAAAAACTGAAATCCCTGAAAAATATACCATTACTGAATTGTCTAGGGTGCTATTGAACACTGACCAGTAGTTGTATGGAGATATCTGGTACAGTTCTATTGCAAATGAGATTTCTTTAGACATAGGCCAACTACCTCTTCACTGAAACAGTCAAATTATTGTATGTTATTCTGAATGGGGAATAAGTGGCATAAAAGCCTATAACTTGGGAATGCTCACTCTTTTCCTCGTCAGATTTGCTGAGGTATGAACCAGGTGGCTGCCCTACATCACCAAATAGTCAAAAAATGATTTACCTAAAAAGATAATGACTTATAGTCCTGTAAATATAGCTTTAGTTTAGGCGGAAATTGTACTTTGTGGTGATAGGAACATAGGACTCCATCACTTTTCTCTCATTTATCAGAAAAACTGAAATCCCTGAAAAATATACCATTACTGAATTGTCTAGGGTGCTATTGAACACTGACCAGTAGTTGTATGGAGATATCTGGTACAGTTCTATTGCAAATGAGATTTCTTTAGACATAGGCCAACTACCTCTTCACTGAAACAGTCAAATTATTGTATGTTATTCTGAATGGGGAATAAGTGGCATAAAAGCCTATAACTTGGGAATGCTCACTCTTTTCCTCGTCAGATTTGCTGAGGTATGAACCAGGTGGCTGCCCTACATCACCAAATAGTAAAAAAATGATTTACCTAAAAAGATAATGAATTATAGTCCTGTAAACATAATAATAATACATTTTATTTGGTGACACCTTTCAAAACACCCAAGGTCATTGTACAGTGCATAAAAGAGACATGACATTCTAAAATATCATACATAAAAACAAGCATTGCAAACACCAGCATCATTAAAATACGACGAGCGTAGATATAAGAAAAGACAGGAGATACACACGGCAGGCGAATAACAGATTGAGTACTGTATATGATTAAAGGTAGTAGGCCAATTTAAACAGGTGGGTTTTGAGGTGGGATTTGAATGTGGTGATGGAGTCAGACTGTTGGATGTGTGATGGCAACGAGTTCCAGAGTCTGGGTGCAGAGCATCTGAAGGCCCTAGCACCCATGGTACTGAGGCGAGGGAGGCGGGACAGTCAGGAGGCCAGCTGAGGAAGAGCGTAGGGAGCGGGAAGGGGTGTATTCCTGGAGGAGGTCAGAGAGATAGGTGGGTGCTAGGTTGTGTAGGGCTTTGTAAGTGAGCAGAAGGTTTTTGAAGTCAATCCGGTAGTGAATGGGAAGCCAGTGGAGTTGAATGAGGACAGGGGTGAGGTGGTCAGATGATTTAGTGTGGGTGATGATCCAGGCATTTGGAGTCTGTTGAGCAATTTGGTGGGTAGGCCAGAGAGAAGAGAGCTGCAGTAATTAATCTGGGATGTAACGTGGATCAGGATGAGGACTTTGGTGCTGTGTTGGGACAGGGATGGGCGGAGTCTGGAGATGTTGCGGATGTGGAAGAAAGCAGACCGGGTGATGTTTTTATGTGGGGTGCAAAGAAAAGGGTGCTGTCCAGAATGACACGGAGGCTCTTGACTTGGGTGGAGAAGGGAACAGGGAAGCTGTCAATGATGATGTTTGGGGTGGTGGTGTTTTGAGCTTTGGAGAGGATGTTTTTGGAGCCGATGAGGAGGGCCTCGGTTTTACTGGCATTTAACTTCAGGAAGTTACTGCTCATCCAGGTCCTGATGTCCTGGAGGCAGGCGGTGAGGGAGGTGGGAGGAAGAGCGGTGGTGGGTTTGGTGGAGATATAGACCTGGGTATCATCGGCGTAGCAGTGAAACTGGACACCATAGTGTCGGAGGATTTTACCCAGGGGGAGGAGGTAGGTGATGAATAGGAGTGGACCCAATACTGACCCCTGGGTCAAATGGCAGAACACCCGGACGAGTGGTTCCCTAGTTGGACAAACTGTTGTCTGTCGGGAGGTAGGATGCAAACCAGGAAAGTGCAACACCAGTGATTCCAATGTTCGCCAGGTGCTCCACAAGTAGTGGGTGGGAGATGGTATCGAAAGCAGTGGAGAGGTCAAGGAGGATGAGGATGGTGAGGAGTCCAGAGTCAGCTGCATGGAGGAAGTCATTATTTATTTTTAACAGGGCTGTTTCAGTGCTGTGATTAGGGCGGAAATCATATTGAAATGGTTCATGGAGGTTGTTTAAGTCGAGGTGGGACTGGAGTTGGGCGGCAACCACCCTCTCAAGAGTTTTGGAGATGAAGGGGATGTTGGAGTTGGGACGGTATAGTGTTTGAGGTCAGATGGGTACTGTGGCCTATAAGTTAAGAATGCTCACTCTGATGATCATCATATTTGGAGAGGGAAATACCAGGTGGCTGAACTACATCACCAAATAGTCAGAATGTGGGGAACCCAATAAAATAAAGTTGATCTAAATTACAAGCCTCTAAAACATAGAAATACAAGGTGTAAATATTGGAAGTTTTATTGAAACTGGAACATTAATCCAAACTATAAATCAGTAGTATCTCCTGTCTTGACATGATGGAATAATACAAGTATAATAGTAATCATAATACATTTGTTTTATCGTAGCCCCAAATCTCAGTGCTTCATTTCATTTCATGAACAAAAACAGGAGAACAGACTAGAAAACAAAATACTGCTCATTTGACCTGGCATATGGACACTTGTTTCACAGCCAAAGTCCAAATATCCAAATATGAAATACAGTATCAGCCCTTTGTTGAACGTATTATGACCCTACCAGATTATTGTGCCAGTGTTTGGGAGTCTGGGGCACATTCACAAGCTTATACTCCATGGACTGCAATTGTAAGGCTTGCAAAAGACTGATGCAAACAAACTGTCTAAATATTGCTCAGTCTGTAGGCAGCCTGTCTATCTGGAGACAAGCATGTTTAATATATCCTTAGTATCATTGTCCATTTGTCAGATTAAGCTATCACAATGTAAAAAAAAATCCTCTTCTGTGTATCATATTGTAACCTTTTTCCAAAGTATTTGGATGTTTCATTGTTGCTGCGCGTACATAAGATGTGTTTCAGTGAGAGGTCAAGTATATAGATACTAGAATGTCAAATGTCAGGTTCCTCAGATGTTTGGGGACACATTTTGACATTCTGCACAGCAGGTGCAGAACTCCGTACAGGGGAGGCCAACAGAGAGGCACTGGCACTTTCCACTCTTTTAACAGTTTGGATCTTTGCAATACAAGTGAGTAATGTCTCTCACTTCTGTAGGTGCTGGGGGTTTCCTAAATAGGACTGGTTTAATGGCTCCATCTCTGACAATCCATCCCTTGCCGATAGGACTCCATAACATTGGTTTGGGCATGTGACTGTGACACCATTTCGCTGTCTGATACATTGCTCTTTGCACATGTTGTGCAAATGCATCCTCTGTTGGTGGCAAATTTGCAGAGGCTGCATATGTTGTTGATGCAATTATGAACCTCAGTTCATACAAGTTTGTGCACATCAGTCCATTTTCCTTTTTATTTTTTCCGTAAAGCTGGGTCTTGAGTTTGGTGAATGCTGTTGTCTTTCCTATTCTGTACAAACTACTTGTTGTGTCACAGCCAGTGAGTGCATGACATGCTGGTAGACAGCAAGAGCAATGTATCAGACACTGATATGGTTTCACAGTCACATGCCCAAACCCCTGTTATGGAGTCCTATCGTCAAGGGATGGATTGCCAGAGATGGAGCCAACCTCCCCAGACTCCCAAACACTGGCACAATAATCTGGTAGGGTCATAATACGTTCAACAAAGGCCTGATACTGTATTTCATATTTGGATATTTGGACTTTGGCTGTGAAAAAATGTCCATATACCTGGACAAATAAGCAGCCACTTTTTATTTCTCTGTTCTGTTTTATTTTTGCCTTGGTTATTTTGTTTTCTAGTCCGTTTTTCTAGTCTGTTTTTGTGATTGTGTATTATGTATTATGATTACTATTATACTTGGATTAATGTTCCAGTTTCAATCAAACTTCCAATATTTACAGCTTGTTATTTCTGTTTTATGGTAATGGTAAATGGCTTGCATTTATATAGCGCTTTTATTTAAAGCGCACCGATGGCGGCAGGTTAGGGTGCTGGCACACCATCAGGAGCAATTTGGGGTTCAGTATCTTGACCAAGGACACTTCGACATGCAGACTGGAGGAGGTGGGAATTGAACCACCGACCTCTTTGATCCAAAACGATTAGTGGACGACCCGCTCTACCTCCTGAGCTACAGCCACTCTAGGCGGTTTGTAATTTAGATAATCTTTATTTTATTGGGTTACTCACATTCTGACTATTTGGTGATGTAGTTCAGCCACCTGGTATTTCCCTCTCCAAATATGATGACCATCAGAGTGAGCATTCTTAACTTATAGACTATTATGCCAGTGACCTAATTTGACTGTTTCAGAGAAGAGGTAGTAGGCCTATGTCTAAAGAAATCTAATTTGCAATACAACTGTACCAGATATCTCCATACAGCTACTGGTCAGTGTTCAATAGCACCCTAGACAACTCCGTAATGGTATATTTTTCAGGGATTTCAGTTTTTCTGATAAATGAGAGAAAAGTGATGGAGTCCTATGTTCCTATCACCACAAATTACAATTTCCGCCTAAACTAAAGCTATATTTACAGGACTATAATTCATTATCTTTTTAGGTAAATCATTTTCTGACTATTTGGTGATGTAGGGCAGCCACCTGGTTCATACCTCAGCAAATCTGACGAGGAAAAGAGTGAGCATTCGCAAGTTATAGGCTTTTATGCCACTTATTCCCCATTCAGAATAACATACAATCATTTGACTGTTTCAGTGAAGAGGTAGTTGGCCTATGTCTAAAGAAATCTCATTTGCAATAGAACTGTACCAGATATCTCCATACAACTACTGGTCAGTGTTCAATAGCACCCTAGACAATTCAGTAATGGTATATTTTTCAGGGATTTCAGTTTTTCTGATAAATGAGAGAAAAGTGATGGAATCCTATGTTCCTATCACCACAAAGTACAATTTCCGCCTAAACTAAAGCTATATTTACAGGACTATAATTCATTATCTTTTTAGGTAAATCATTTTTTGACTATTTGGTGATGTAGGGCAGCCACCTGGTTCATACCTCAGCAAATCTGATGAGGAAAAGAGTGAGCATTCTCAAGTTATTGGCTTTTTTGTCACCTTTCCCCTATTCGGACTGGCCTAATTTGGCTCTTTTTCAGGGATTGGGGTAGTTCTAAAGAACAGCCAAAAAAACATCTTTTCCCCCAATTTTTTTTTTGACAACAATCAATTTCATTAATGGGAGACCCTAAAGATAAGAAAAATCATTGTTGTCATTTGTTCTACCTCGGGTAGGGGTATCTCAAAAACTAAAGCCTTTTTTGAGGACTTGCTGCTAGACTACTAGGAGTTATGAGCATCTGAAGTTGGGTTAACCACAAATGGTAACCCAACAACAAATGCTCATAACTCCTATGAAAATGGATGAAACTGCATGAAACTTTGTGCCTGAATCCCTCTCATAGCATAGAAGCTTCGCTGTAAGTTTGGTGTAATTTGGAGCAAAAAATATTTTTGGCCGTAACTCGGGAACGCAAGCACCTACAGACACGGGACTGACGCCATTCGAAAGATCGTCGAGTTTTACGTCTAGTCAGTTTTGTTTACACGTGACCTTTGCTCTACGGGGCTTAGTTTCCGAGATAAACGCGAAAAACCGTTTTTTCTGATTTCTCACCATGTCAACAACGCCAGATATCTCGGGAACGGAAGGAGGTACAGCCACGGGACTAATGCCATTCGAAAGCCCGTCAAAGTCTACGTCTAGTAGAAGGTGGGTTGAAGTCCCGACATCAACGATAGGGGGCGCTATTAGCAAGAATGTGCAAAAACCGATCTTTTCTTTGGCCGTTTTTTGGCCATATCTCCGGAACGGAAGCACGTACAGACACGGGACCAACGCCATTCGAAAGCCCGTCGAATTCTACATCTAGTAGAAGGTGTGTTGAAGTCCCAACATCAACGATAGGGGGCGCTATTTGCCAAAAACGAAATCATCTTAAAACGTTTTTTTGGCCGTATCTCCGGAACGGAAGCACGTACAGACACGGGACTAACGCCATTCGAAAGCCCGTCGAATTTTACGTCTAGTAGAAGGTGTGGTGAAGTCCCGAAATCAACGATAGGGGGCGCGATTTGCCAAAAACGGCCAAATCCAACTTTACCAAACTTGACCCAACTTCCGCGGGCGATTTCGACCATTTCCGCTGCTCGAATATTTTTCTAATTGTTACCATTGGATTCCTCGTCAAATTCTACATAAGAATAAGTTGTTTTGAGTCCTTAAATCATTAAATTCGATTTATCTAATAACTAACTTAATTTATATTTGGAATAGTATAAATAGGAAACTGGCGTTTTCTCTCATTAGGCTGCTGTTTTCTCATTGAGACACACTCTGTTGGTTTTTCTGCTAGTATATTGCCTTGCTGTTGCTCACCTGCTGTCCCCCATACCCTGTGCCCCCTGCCAGTACCCTGATTGTCTCCCCATACCCTGTCTGTATCCCCTGTTTGTTGTTTTACATTGTTTTTGTCACTGTTTGTACTGTACTGTTCTGTGTTTTGTGTTCACTGTTTTGTGTTCAGTGTTTGGATTTGGATTGCTGCTGTTAGCTAACAGTTAGCATGTCAGTTAGGGAAGTAGGAGAGGAGAATAGTCTGGCCCTCCTGGAGCCCTATGCCAGGGCTGCCAGTGTAGAGGCCTTCCTGGCAGATGAGGACGTCCGCGTCTGTGTGCACGGCACAACGTTGGACGCAGGGGAGGTGGACAGGCTTGTGGTGTCTCCCGACATAGACGGGGTGGTTATCGAGGTTAGCCACTTCGGTGCTATCGTCGGGGGCATCCACATGCTGATGCTGCCTGACCAGCCCTACGTCACACGTCAGTGGAATTTTGTCAAGAAACATCTGGTGCTCTCAGACTACAGTGCCGCAGTCCTGGAGAGTTTCAGGCACGTTCATGGGTGTAGGGTGGCCAATGTAGATGGGGGCTACGTGTTGACCCTCCCCCTTCTCCCGCAGGAGAAGAAGAGGGTTTGCCACACCTTCAGTGATGTCACAGCAGCGGCAAGGATGACGGTTGAATATGTTAGAAAGATAACAACTGGCTTCAAGGCAAAGCTGCAGGCTTTGCCTTTCAGGGCCTTAGGCCGCCCCAGCCTCATGAAAAGTACCCTGCGCAACCTGGCTAAAATGAGGGTCCTGGAGCAGGATCAAACCTTCATCCTGAGTCTGTTAGACAAGACAATCCAGGAGGCTGGTCTGGACCCTGAGTACAGGGTGCTGATCACCATTGGCCAGTTTGGCCAACAGCGACCTGGACCACTGGACCTTGGCCAGCTGGTCAGGGTGGAAATGGTCGTGAGAGTCAGTGCACATGTGGCAGCCAATGTGTCAGTGATGGACAGGAGCCAGCACCTGCTGTGGTCACGGGGCGGGCTGGCAAGCGTGGTGGGCTTAAGGGGGTCATTCTGGTCAGTGTGGTCGCTTCACGAAGCGGCCAACTACCAGAGTGACCTCAGCCACCGGCCTATTGAAGTTTCACCCCAAATCCGTTCACTCGTGAACGGAGGAAGGGTGAACTTCTACCAATTGTACGCCGACACTGCACACGCCCACCTCTACCCAGCTTACAGGCACCCTGTGAGTGGCGTGATTCTGGCCTGTGGGTTGCTCCACCATGAGCGAGTAAAAGGCCATGGCCCACAGAGCGAACCTCTACATGGACCACGCAGAGGGTCTGAAGGAGAATACGGGTGTGCAGGTGAAGGCTCGGGTGGAGCTAGTGCTGTTGTTTGAGGGTGCTGTGGTGCCCCCCATCCTCGACCCAGCTGCCCTCTTCAACACGGCCAACCTCAGGCGGCTGCTTGAGGCCCGCCCGCTGCTCCTGCCCTTTTTTGACCTCCGTGGGCAGGGAATCCATACGGTCCTTCAGGCCGTCATGACCCTGCTCACGGAGAGGCTGCGGAGGCTCTTTGTGAGCAATGGCCACATGGGGGGCTTTTACGCGGCCTGGCAGGCCTACCAGGCGGAGCTGGCACTGGAGGAGATTTTCTATGGGTGTCCAGTCTCGCACACAGACGCCCATTACTCTGCCAGCCTGGGCACCAGCACCACATCACACAGGAGCCTCACATATGAGCGTCAGTTCATAGGGCTGGCTCCCTCCTCCAGCGCCAGCTCTGGCCTCTCTCCACCTCCCCTGGAGAACTGGGTTGTGGACCCGAAGATCAAACAAGGGATCACCAACCTGTTTGGTTTTTCAGACAGTCTGGGGGCTGTCCCAGGATTTCTCGGGGCCCAGATGCTCTTCACCCTCTTGAAAGATGTTTATGACATCACGCGCACAGCCAGCCTGGCCAGCCTGCAGGGGAGGGAGGCCCCGGGCACTCTTGTAGGGGCCCGGAAGTTCCGGGAGTTTGCCGAAACTGTAGTGGAGAAGGCCAACTACTTTGCCCGCCCAAAGGCCTTTGGGAGAGCGGTGGGGATTGTGAGGGGGAAGGACCTTGACCCTGTGGAGTGTGTCTTTGCCGGCTTGGTCCAGCTCGGCCTGCGGTTCTTCCCGGAGATCAAATACCGGGATTTCCGGGGGAGCCGAAGGCCGAGCTGGAACTTCCTCCATTACATCGAGCTCCACCCCTCCAATGTGGCGCCCTCTCAAGAGGCGACAGCTGGCGGGAGCCTTGAGATGATTTGTAGTGAGGTGGAACGCTGGGGACTCTCCTACCCGAGAAACCTGGAGCGATATAGGGAGCACGGGATGCCCTGGTTGGCGGAGCTGGAGACCAGGCTCCCACAGTGCCGGGACCCCCAGAAGAGGGTCAACCTCCAAACATACTGCTCAGCGATCGGGATGCTAATGAACGGCTCCTTCGTGGACTTCCAAAAACTGCAGGAGATCACAAGGAAAATGCAGTGGCACTGCAGAGGCACTGCAGAATCACAAGGTGCTGTCGAGGTTCACCCTCAAGCTTCCAACCTGCAAGCAGTCAGTGTGGGGGCTCCACCCATCAATTCCATTCAAGGTGGTGGAGAAGAGCAAGGGAGTTCTCCAACAGAAGCAGGAGGAGGGGCCGGAGGTGGAGAGGGAGGATCCCGATTGCCAGGCCGTGGACCCCGACCTCAGTGAGCCTGCTCCAGCCTCCACCAGCACCAGGTGGTCCTCTGAGGAGATGTCCTTGATTCCCCTCGAGGGGACACTGGCAGAAGCCTACACCAGGTACGTCAAGGACTGCCAGGCAAGGCACTTGGTCATCAGGACTAAATTGGCCTTCAGACAGAAGCGAAACCTGATGAAGGGACAGTAGAGAACTGATCCCTGCTCTTTCTTTGTTTCTTTAACATTGCCTGTTTTATTTCTTTTGTGGTTTAAGGCCTTGCTTTTATTTTGTTTTATGGCCTGTTTTTGATTTGTTTTTATGTGTTTCTATGTTCGGTGTTGTGTTGTGTATGTTGTATGTCTGTGTCGTTGTATGTTGTATGTCTGTGTGGTTGTATGTTGTATGTCTGTGTGGTTGTATGTTGTATGTCTGTGTCGTTGTATGTTGTATGTCTGTGTCGTTGTATGTTGTGTGTTAAAAAAAAAAAAAAACCTGCGTAAGCGGAGCCAAAAAAACAAAAACAACAACAAACAAACAAAAAAAAATCCCTCCACATGGAATCTGCCTTGTCGTGGCGTGGAGGCTTGCGTGCCTCTGTGACACTTTCTATTCCTCAAAGGAATAGAAAGTGCCACAGAGGCCAGACCAAAGAGCAAAGTGTTTGAGCCAAAATCCTTCCTCAGGGGATGTGATAGGAGTGCGTTTCAGGTCATTTGGAGTCGACTGGTACTATCCTTGAAAGTTGTTTTTTGGCAACTTTTACATAGGAAAAGTACTTTTTTTTTCCATAGCCATGTGACCACTCTAACGACTCGTAATTTGGTCGAGGAGGCCGAAAAACGACTTTTTACAGGCCAGGGACCTTCCGTTCCGGAGTTAGGGAGCCACTTCCGTTTTTTTTCACTTTTTTTTTTCTTTTTTCCCCCCCATTCCGATAGACAATTAGACGAGGAATCCAACGCAACCGACCGCAACTCTCTACGACGTTTCCTTCCAGAGATACAGCCATACAGCCGTTTTTTGGTTGAACATGGGAACTTTAGGGTCCCTTTTCGACCACTTCCCGTTGTCGGAGAGACTCGAGCAAGGGCTCATTCGAACCGTCTCCCGGTCAGACTTCCGGTTAGGGAGGAAATCGCGATTTTATGTAAATCCACATATGTGCCCTAAAGTACCCTAAGGAAGCGTTTTTTCGGGAAGGGGCGGGTCACTCGCGACGTACTTTTTGACGAGGAATCCAACGGTGTCAGTCTCATTCCTGTGCGACCTTCCGTTCCGGAGATAGTTTTTTTTTTTTTTTTTTTGGCTGGATTTTTTTTTATAGCCATGTGACCACTCTAACGACTCCAAATTTGGCGAGGAGCCCGAAAAATGACTTTTTTACCAGGGTTAGGGTTAGGTAAGGGTTAGGGTTAGGTAATAGGGATGAGTGCCACCCACTTTTTTCGATACCAACTCGTCAATTAGGGGATCATAGCTCCCAAACTTTTTTTGAGAGTAGGTGTATGGCCCCTCCCCTTTCTATTAAAATTTGGTGTGGCCACGCCCACCGGAAGTGGGTGTAAATATTATTTGAAAAAAATGTCAATGTTAAGTGGATTTTCATCAGGGGATCATAACTCTATAACTCCGGCTACCCCCCCTAAATCGGGTACGGGCTTTCCAACGCACCCTTCATCAATTGTCTACGACCTTCCGGTCCGGAGTTTTCCACTTCCGGTTTTCGAAAAGTGTTGAAATGTATGGGTTTTTACCGTTTTTTTCTAGGGTTGTGTTAGGAGCACGTTTCAGCCAATTTGGGACTTTTGAAATAGGGTTAGGGTTAGGGGTTAGGGTTAGGTTAGGGGGCGAACGCCATGATTATCACCCTGATAATCCTCTAAAATATTCATGTAAAATCAGGGGAAGGTCTAGGGGTCCCCAAAAAAATATCTGTCTCGGCTTTTTGGCTTCTACATTTTTGGGAATTTTTTTGTTAGGCCACGCCCACCGGAAGTGCGAATTGGGGTTTCAAAAAGCCACGCCCACAAATATTTCTAAAAAAATTCCAACGCTATTATACTAATTAGGTCACGGGGATCTGGGGAGTTATAGCCACTTCCGGTTTGGTGTAAAAGTGTAGAAATATGACTAAGTGTTGGAATGTTAGGGTTTTTTCAGGGGTTGTGTTTGGAGCACGTTTCAGGCCATTTGGGACGTTTCGTTAAAAATCAGTGAAAAAGTGTTGACATTTTACTCCAGGGTAAAGTGGGTTAGGATCATCTGTTGTCGGCAACATCAGATGATCATAACTCCTAGGAAAATGGATGAAACTGCATGAAACTTTGTGCCTGAATCCATCTCATGGCATAGATGCTTCGGTTTAATTTTGGTGTAATTTGGAGCCAAAAAAAAAAGTGTTTTTGGCCGTTTTTTTGCCGTATATCGGGAACGGAAACAGCTACAGACACGGGACTGCCACCGTTAGCTAGATCGTCAAATTTTACGTCTAGTAATTGTAGCGTCGAAGTTCGGAAATCAACGATGGGGGCGCTGAGCAATGTACTCTGTTCTAAAAACTAGTTACAACATCAGATGATCATAACTCTTAGGAAAATGGATGAAACTGCATGAAACTTTGTGCCTGAATCCATCTCATGGCATAGATGCTTCGGTTTAAGTTTGGTGTAATTTGGATCAAAAAAAAAATGTGGCCGTTTTTTGGCCATATCTCGGGAACGGAAGCAGCTCCAGACACGGGACTGACGGCATTCGAAAGCTCGTCGAATTTTACATCTAGTTAGTTTTGTTTACACGTGACCTATGTACGGGGCTTCGTTTCCGAGATATTCGCGAAAAACTGTTTTCGGCTGCATTCTCACCATGTCAACAACGCCTGATATCTCGGGAACGGAAGGAGGTACAGACGCGGGACTGACGGCATTCGAAAGCGCGTCAAATTTTACGTCTAGTAGAAGGTGCGTTGAAGTTCAGACATCAACGATGGGGGCGCTATTTGACAAACGAAATAGTCTTCAAACGTTTTTTGGCCATATCTCCGGAAGGGAAGGAGGTACATACACGGGACTGACAAAATGCGACACTCTTTGATTGAATGGTGATAAGAACATAATTGACACACATAATTAGCGAGCAGATTACAGAGAATTTCTAATGGCAGAAATCGGTTAGAATTAAGTAGAGAATCCATGGTGACAGGCTGCCTGTGTGTGTCCGCATTTGGTACAGCGGCGAGATAAGGGGACCGTGCAGCGGTGTGCCTCGGCGCTCCTGACTGAAGTGAATACAGTGAATAATACATGTTTCAGGTGCAGTGTTGCCAGATGGCAAATGTTGAATTAACGTACCAGAGGGTCAAAATTATCGTTTTTGGAGTGAAATTATCGTACGCCGCCCCCCCCCCCCCTTTTTGTCGTTGCAACAACGACAAAAGGCTTTAGAGTCACACCCTGCAACAGCTTTGAGCCAGCCAGTGAATAAAGTGTCACTTTCCCATTCAGTCAGGGTACATGTGTTTTTCTGTTCTTACTTTTTGGCTGTCCAGGCGGCTCCCCTCCCGGCTCTCCCCTGTCGTCACATTCCTCCTGGTCAGCAGCACCACTCGTTTTCTTTATGTTTTATTTGATAGTTTCCAAGACTCGCCCCGTATCTTCCCGCCTTCTGCTCTGTGACGCGCACCTACTGTGACTGTCTGTGTTTATGGTTTTCAGGTTGTGCCGGGTTCTATTTCCTTCTCCCTCCCAACCAATCATGACTCAGGTTCACATCACATGCCTCACGTTCAAGCACTTATTGGCTGCATAGACGTTGTGTGAAGAGATGTATAAACAGATAGAGTGATAGACGTAGGATTCGACTGAGTGTCACAAAATGATGAAATTATCGTACATTTGGGGGATTTGGGATTCTACAAATACGATAATTATCGTACGTCTGGCAACGCTGTTCAGGTGCAATGTTATAATACACATGACATTCAAATGCCCCTTTTTTCCCCTCCATCTCTAAATCGGACCAGTTTTATTTCCCTTTTTTCCTCTCTTGCGCTAGTCATGTATTTACTGTAGCCAGCAACATGTTGCCACTCTCATTTTCTTTTGAATTGATCATCAGGCTCATTTATATGCGCTGTAACTTCATGTTGTGATTTGCATTGACCATTGGTTGGATTTGAGTATGCGTAACGGCGTTGTGTAGGTGGTACTTGCAGCAACCCATGTTAAGGGCTTGTCCAGGGGTGGGTACGAACCGCCGACCTTCGGCTTGGGAGTCCGACATGCAATGCCCTGATTAACATAGCTTTATACTGGGGAGTGAGTTTAACCAATCCACTCGCTACCACTCGGGACTCACGAGGAATCCGCGCTGATTCACCTCGGTTACATATGCAGGGGACGGGATATGGGGCAGATCGCTTGCGTAATCACTGTGGCAGCCGCTGGTAACCGGGAATTGCGTTCAGGTGTGCTCGCCGTCACTGATAGGTTTGATAGGTGAGACCTCATCTATCAAACCTTGCGTATAATCCTAACTAAGGATTCCTAGGACTGTTGAAAAGAATGACTAACCTATCAGTGACGGCGCACACACCTGAATGCAAATCACAACATGAAGTTACAGCGCATATAAATGAGCCTGATTATCAATTCAAAAGAAAAAGAGTGGCAACATGTTGCTGGCTACAGTAAATGCATGACTAGCGCAACAGAGGGGAAAAAAGGAAATAAAACTGGTCCGATTCAGAGATGGAGGGGAAAAAAGTGGGATTTGGTGCGAGAATGTCATGTGTATTATAACATTTCACCTGAAACATGTATTATTCACTGTATTCACTTCAGTCAGCAGCGCCGAGGCACACCTCTGCGCGGTGTGTGCCTTTCACCCCCTCATCTTGCTGCTGTGCTAAATGCGCACACACACAGGCAGCCTGTCACCATGGATTCTCTACATAATTCTAACCAATTTCTGCCATTAAAAATTCTCTGTAATCTGCTCGCTAATTATCTATGTCAATTATGTTCTTATCACCATTCAATGAACTTGAAGTGTAAATGTCGCATTTTGGCACTCACATCCTATCGCGATCGTGTCCATAACACCAGCATGTTATGATAGCCTATTGTAGCCTAGATTTTTTCTTTTCATTCCATTGACATTATTATGCAGTTTTGAAGATAAAGCAAGTATCAGATTTAATTTTTAATATCTGTTCTTATTGTAGATCATAATTAGGTCTACAACTTTCACCTAATCATTTTCACTTTGGTAGGCTATGGCGTATCAGCATGTGTTGTCTATTGGGCTGTTTTGTGTTGTCTTGTTTACTTTTAAACTGTTTTGTTGTTTTGTTTTTACATCTATATGTCTGTGTGGGATACCTTTACAAGACGATACTGGGTGGTGAAACACGGATTGGATCGAGTAGATAGTCACTGGACAGGTTAGTCATGGTTTTAGTAGGGATCCTACGCCAGGATTGATAGATAAGACCCCAGGACATCACATTCTGCTGCTAAAATTGGGTATTAGCAGATAATTCAGTGAGGCAATGAACTATAACTCACTGAGAAACTTTTATCACATCGCAAAGAGGGAAATTAATTGAGAAAACTTGGACATTGTAGCCTACTTGCAATAGGCTATTCACCTTCATCTGGTAACTGTCTGCCTTTCCGAAGTCCTGCCACTCCGAACGTTAACTTCCATTATTCGGACTGGCGGTCGTTCACCTTAGAAGCCGCAATGCCGACCTTAGGTTTAGGCGTGGGGGTGGGAGAGGTTAGGTTTTGGGTTAGGGTCTGGGGGAGGACATGATCCCTTTCTGAGTGCCGATATTTCGGAGTGGCAGAACGTCGGAGTGGCAGCACGTCGGAGTGGCAGCATGTAACCCCTTCACCTCTCCCATAACCCGGAGGGTCGTTGGCACCACAGACAAATCTGTCAACAAGCTCTCACCATCTCTCTCTGTCCTCGGCATGAGTGAGTCCACTCTGAATCCTCCCATATTTTCTTTTGTCTCCGCTGCAAACACGTTTCTATTTCCCAGTCAACAAAAGAAGCCAAACTGCATAAAATCACAGATGATTTTTAACAGGTATATGATGTTATGTTCTTGTGAGATATAGGCCTATATAAATTACGCATGGGGAGAATTAGGGCATATTGCATGCCTCGCGCAAACACAGCGATTGCGAGACAGGAATCTGATTGGTTTGATTGATGTAACGCCCAGGCATTGCCTGGCCACACCTGTGAATAATTCTGGTGCTTAACCCATTGATACCTGATGCAGCATTTGCGTGTATGGGGTCATCCCTATGTTCCCCGGGTCCTATGTTCGCCGTTTTTGTGGGACCGGGGAACATAGAACCCTTTCTATGAAAAAGGGTCCTATGTTCCCCGCTTTTCCCAAATAGGGTCCTATGTTCCCCGCTATGTTCCCTGGTCCGATGTGTCTCCCGAAATGCCAAAAACAGCCTACCTCATATGATCGCGTGATTCAATCAAAAGACAACACACTCCGTAAAAACAGTGAGGGCTAATTTAAAATCAATGCGGGAGCGCACAGGCAGCCAGTGCAATAGCCTACTATGCTACAGGTGGCTCAAATAATACAGCCATTTGCAGCCATTGTTTGTCTGGTAGAATAAACACGTATGCTGGGCGCTGGCACGTAATAGATTAGGAGTAGGTGAGATGCTGCTACTGAGCGAATCCACTTTATTCACTCAACTAGTCCTAGTAGCCTAAATAAGGAACGAGTCTGCTCCCGCTGCAAGGCGCGTTTCACAGTGTCCTTATGGAAAGAGTATTTTTCAAATCAGTTCTCATGGCCTGTGCAATAAACTTCAGACTTATTTTCAGCGCATCAGGCTGAAGCAGTGGTCGAATGGATGAGCGAGCAGCCTGCTCCTCCGTGAGATTCCCCCACAATGGATTTCAATCAATGAATGAATCAATCAATCAATACATCAATATATCAATGGCATGTCGTAATAGAGATGACGGCGCAGACAACACTCACATAATATTTAAAAAAGGCCTGGTAATCCCCGAGACAGAGCTCAGAAATGATGGTGGGGAAAAAAATGACCTAGTCGGCAGGCCCTTTCCAAATGTTATGGAGAGTGTTGTCTGCGCCCATATGCATTGATTGAATCACGCGATCATATGAGGTAGGCTGTTTTTGGCATTTCGGGAGAAACATCGGACCAGGGAACATAGCGGGGAACATAGGACCCTATTTGGGAAAAGCGGGGAACATAGGACCCTTTTTCATAGAAAGGGTTCTATGTTCCCTGGTCCCACAAAAATGGGACCCGGGGACATAGGACCTGGGGAACATAGGTACGCTCCCGCGTGTATATCCCTTTAAGACCTGCAGCAGCCTGTGTCCTTTTCCCTTTAATGATGGCTACAACACAGAGCTGTGTATATAGAAGAGTTGCGACATCTCCATTCACTCCAATGGACCAGTTTTTTACTCCAAGAGTTCCAGGAAGTAAGGTCCTGGATTAAGCAGCACTGTCGAGTTGCAGCAAAATGGACAGTTTGTGTTGTACTTTGATTATTATAATAGGGATGCACGATATGGATTTTTAGAGCCGATACGATAACCGATAAATATATTCTTCTTGGCCGATAACCGATACGATATAACTAGGGGTGTCACGATACACTCAGTTCACGATACGATACGTATCACGATACTGGGTTCACGATAACGATACGATACGATTTTAACAATATTTTTTAAAACTTGAATAATGACAATATATGACTGGAAAAGTAGTATTTTATTTGATTATTTTATTGAGTGCCAGCGACGCCATATGGCGTCATTAGAAATTTACCGTAGAGTGCCAGCGACGCCAAATGGCGTCAGTAACTCCAAATTGTTTTTTTGACGGGGGGGGTGTCGATCTAAGCTTCTTACGTCGCCTCTAACAATATTGTAGCTATTGGAGGTCGATAACCTATTTTACAAACCCATTAGGTGGCGACAGCACTCTCCTGATCAGAGAAAAAGGAGCCAAACACACAGAAATAGTCACTGGGGAAAAGGAGGAAATCGCATCGCATCCGTCCGTATGCATCGACGTGCATGAAGCACAACGAGCACATCGCCAGCTGTGCCCTGCAGCAGCTGCATCCGCTGTCACAACTGAGCACCTCCGTGTACGCTGCAACAGCACATTCGCATAATCAGCCTTATTATTCCGAACTGGAAGCATGCGAGCCCGTGACAAACACACGCGGAACCAAAAAGCTGGATGTGGCGCACCATTCACTGTGTGTGCGCAGCAAACTCAGCAGAGACTGAGAGCCAACAGACACACCCAGGAGGCGTGTGCAGTTGAGGGGGGGGGGGGGGGAGCGCGCAGAGCAGCATACACTTCACCCAGACAGACCCAGACATCAGAAAATTAGCTTCAGAGTCAGTGATGTGCTTGAAATGTTTAATTTCACAAAAGGCTCATTATCTCAGCTCGTAGAAAAAAAGGGCTGTTTTTGCTTCAATCAAGCTATCTTCTCCGGCTCATAACTAAAGAACGGAAAATGGGATCAATAAACTTTTTTTTGCAGGTGATAGAAGAGAGTCTCATCGTTATTTGTGCGTGTTCAGTGTTTACATAGTAATTATTAAAGAAATTATATGACTGTTTTAAAATGCATTGCGGCCTATGTGGCACAGCAAGCAACCTTTTGCCCAAGGGCCGTGGCACTCAAAGTGTTAACCTGTAGTTTATCCACACCTGGGGGTAAGAAAGGCTAGCCTAAGATGTAGCCCTAGTGAGCAATGATGGAAGATGTAATATTCCAAACAAACCTGACATCTCTATTGTGAACACAAAAAAGAAAAGAATACTTCTGACTTTTCAAAAGTTCGTTTTATTTATAACTCAATAGCATTTGGTTCTGTAATGCAACAGCAGCACTGACACCTAGTGGCTGTGAAATGAAATGCTGAGTGTCGCACTCACAACACAAGGAGCAGAACATGGCTGCAGAAATGCCCTCTGGATACTGTGACAGAGACTGACAGATAAGACATATAGTATATGCTTTGGCTTTCATAAAATATGATTAATTCAAAATCATAAATGCACTGACATATGTCAAATAAATCAGACACCTAAACAAACATTAAAGAGCATCCCTTGAGGCTTAGAACAAAAGCCTATGGTAGACTGTAATAAAGAAAATGGTGAGGCACGGCTATGCTACTGAGGTAGGATTTAGTTTGGCTTTCATAGAACAAACATTTGTAATAATTCAAATAAATAAAATGCACTGACATGTCACATTAAACATACCAACATCAATATGAATAAACTACATTTTTTAACCAAAATAGGCTCAAGGCTTTATAGAACAAATCCTATATAGAGACTTTGCTGTAAGAAAGAAAAGAGTCAGTGCATGAGGTAGGTTTCTCTATACTTTAGCTTCATAGAACATAAAGCCTCAAAACATTTTGCACAAGACAACAAATGATTGAAATAAAGTAAAGTGCATCGCCAAGGATCTATAACAAAAGACAGACTAATAAAGAAAATGGTTGAGGGACAGGACAACTATATTCATTTTTCAACTCCACTCCACAGTATCAGAATCAGAAAGACTTTAATGATCCCCGGGGGGAAATTGGGACAAGTTACAGTAGCTCGCTCACAGAACACGCATACATTTTCTTTGCTCTTGCATTTTTTTTTACAGCAGTTTTATGCTTTACTGTATGCTATGCTTGCTGTAGCTATGCTACTTTGAAAGCATCAGGGGGAGATCTTTCTTGATAAAAAGAAGCATTTCTGCCTTCTCACATCCGATTCTGTTTCTTTTTTCGTCAACTAAATGGCCTGCATTGGTCAACTACATGGGCAGCAGCAGAAAACAAACGTTCACTGTCGATGCTAGTGCAAAGAGCTGACAGGTAGTCACGTGCAAGCTGGGCCAGGGTCGGGAAACGGGACTTGTTGCTTCTCCAGTATTCCACCGGGTTCGTAGTCGGGGAGATCGGCTCTGACAGATATCCTTGTAGCTGAAATGAGAATAATAAAATCACATCATCATCATGTTCTGGTGTATTTATTTTTCTACAAGTTGAAAGCTTTGTTTTATTGTTCTGTTGTTATCTAAAATTAAATAAATTACCTCCACATCTGTCTGGTCGTCTTTGCTTGTGGCTCTGCCGCCTGGTCAGCTGCATGTTCCCTGATGCTGTCCATCTCTTCACGCAACATCTCTGTGGCTTGCCGTTTGGTGGCAATGTTGAAGAAGCAGCTCTTATATCTGGGGTCCAAGATTGTTGCCAGATAATAAAGGGGCTCTGTCTGCATAGATGTCAGTGAAGCGCCTTTGTTTCTACTTTTTCTAACAGGGTCTTCTTGGACATTTTAATTCCCTGTTCCTGGGCTTAGAGATGCAGGTAGTTGATAATCTGCTCCATATGCTCCCAGCACTCGCTTCTGCTCCACCAAACTCTTCAGCATATAGAACGTGCTATTCCATCGCGTGGCTACGTCTTGTTGGAGCCGTGCTTCTTTTCCCTGCCCCAGCAGCTGTGTCTGTAAAGCATGCAGACGGGAATAGGCCAACTGGGAGTGCTTAAAATGGCCTACCATCTTCCTCCAGATTGCAACACAGTCTGATATACTTCTTTGACTCAGTTCAGCATCATGTACAGCAAGCTGTAAAGTGTGTGCCATACACCCCAAACTTAAAACCCCAAAGTCATTCATAGCCTTGGCCATATTGCGTGCATTGTCCCTGAGCACGACATGCACTCTCTCCTTTGCTATCCTCCACTGCTCTAACATCCCTGCATAAGCTTCGCAGATCACTTGAAGGCGACGATCCGGGCGCAGTCTATGCTGGGGACCAGGGAGCGCCGCGCCGGGCGGAGAGAGCTAGCTGTTAGCTCAGTGGCCACTACGTCAACAGGCTAGCAGGCCAGGCCGCGGTTAGCCTAACCGCGACTCGCTTAACACTAGGGCAGGCAATCCAATTTAGCATCTATTTTTAGAGAGTTCTGCTTTGTTAAAAATAATTCAGCTCTATTGATCACGGACTAAACGATCAGTACAACACGAACCAAGTAACGATCAAGAAGTCACAGGACAGACCGACGAGGGTGACTTGCGTGCGGCCATCTTGCGTGGAAGCCACAGTGGAACATGCAAACTCCACACAAAAAGGCCCTTTTGACGAATCCTGTGTCTTCTACCAGGGAATCAAGTCATCGAGTGCCATCATTTCCGCGATTTTCTTGGGAATTGCTTTAGCCATTGGGCTGTCGTTGTCGCTTGTGGCACTAGAGTTGCGGCACTCGCTTTCTAGCTCCCAGGGCTGTAAACAGCTAGCTAGCTCGCTAGCTGCTGCTTTTCCGGCTGCCTTAGCTGCGCTCGCTGCTTCGTATTCCTTCCACACGTCTTCACTGCCATGGCGAGTTTTCAGGTGATGTATGAGATTAGTTGTGTTGAAACTCGTAGGCTTCTTCCCTCCTCTCGGAATCTTTGCAGAACACTTTACAGATTGCAATTGCAGCGTCTTGCTCTGAAACTGTGAAATGCATCCATACAGGCGCAGCCATTTTCTCTGTCTACTGCTTGAGGCGACAGTGACGTCACTAGCGCGCGACAGCAATACTCCGCTTCCAACGTAAACAAAGCCAAATTGGCACGTTACATTATCGGATCTTTTTTATCGGAAAAATGCCATTATCGGAATAAATAATAATAACGCACAATGGCCATATCGGCCGATAATTTATCGGTCCGATAATTATCGTGCATCCCTATATTATAATAATTGTTTTTAAATCAAATTGTACATTATCAGCTTTATTTTAGCATTCAAAAGTAGCGCGAGACCCCTTCCTGGCTGTTCATTGGCTAATGAGCCACGCATTTTGGTCCTGAGAGTGCGTCAGTCTAGAGGACACTACTACAACACTAGTCTCTCCCCAGACTCAAATATAACGTTGAATCGCTGCGCTCCGCATACTACATAAGTGAGTCTGTGCCAGTTAACTCATTCACCGCCAGTTTAGGACTGCCAATATTTAGCACAGGCCAAAGATTTTCATAATTGTTGGTCATCTTTCAAGACCCACAGTAAATTATCTATTAGCACCAGAGTGATTTGCAATACCTCAAAATGAAGATGTACGTCTCTGGGTTCACCAGGAAAAAAAAGTGAGCTTTTAGCATGTTCTGTACTCTACTTATAGCCATTTATATACACCCTGTTTTCTACCCAAAAGGTCTCCCTGAGAAAATAAACAGGAGAAAAGGCAATTTTTGTAAAAGGGCACAATCTCAGGCAGAACTCACTCTCAATTCTTTTATTTTGAACTGTATTGACATCATCAACATGTAAATATTATTCGTTAGGACACAAATGACAAAAAAAAAAATATATATATATATATATACACATGAAGTGCTTTTTTTTTACATTCAACAATACAGTTTACTCGGTGTGAGTGTGCAGACAGACAGACAGACAGACAGACAGACAGACAGACAGACACACCGACAGACAGACAGACAGACAGACAGACAGACACACACACACACACACACACACACACACACACACACACACGATCCCCCTTTTAGATTTCTAACCCCACATAGGATAAGCAATAACCACGCCCTGTGGCGCTGGGATTGGCCAGGAGCAACACTGGAGGGCACGCAGCCCAGCGATTTCATGAACCAACTGAATAGCTCTTGAGAAAGGACAGCGGGCTGCTGTGACTGCCGCTTCTGCCTTGTGCCTTGCTGTTGTGTGTTTATTTTGTTTATGTTCTGGTCCACCCGTCCTCGTCCATGTCTCCCTGTCATATCCTCCCTGAAATCGTTCCCGTTTTCCCCTCGGCTATTCAACACGTCCTCACCGCCCTCGCAAACTGATCGATCATTTCCTCATTCCTCCGATGATCAAACACATCTCTTGATTACTTTCTCCCGTTTTCTCCCGGCTGGCACAGAGGAAGGCGACTCCAGCTCGTGCAGCGCGCCGAGGCGCGTTTCAATGGCGTTTCTCCTGTCTGCACAAGGAAGCGTTACCCGTTTTCTGCTTTTCCTCTTGCTCAATTTCAAAACAACAGCTGCGGTATGTGTTTGTTCACGTGTTGTCTTAGATGCTAGGGACATGATACTATGTCAGAGGCTGGGTAAGTGTTTGAAATACGCCCTGCAGTAATAAAAACAAAAACACGTCAAACACGTCATTGGCGGGGAGGGCTATTTCTGATAACACGTCAAAGACGTCATTGGCGGTGAATGAGTTAACAGCCACTGCTGGTTTTGAAGGCGGGTTGAAATTGAATGAGTGACAGGTCGTAGCACCGATGAGAGAGCAAATGGGCTGCGGCTCCCGTGTTGTCTGATCGCAAAGTCGTTACTGAGCCTGTCGCCAGTTGGTTGTCCTGCGCCTCAGGTGTGGCTCAATGAGTTCCAAAATAAAGCCAAAAGTGTCTCGCGACATACGAAAATGACCCCGCCACTCATCTTCATCGAAATGGTTGAGGACATTAGCCCAGAACACGGGCCCGTGGGGTCTCTCTCTTCTCCACATTCTTCTTTCTGTGATCAGCCCACATTGTGCCAGAAGAATCGCACGTCTCCGCTTGCGGAGTTTAAGCCTCGCGCGCCTTCCTTTCTCAAACAGCTCGCTGCTTCTTTTCTGGTTCTCCTCTAACGTGGCTTCCCTTTGCCTCCAGGTAGCCACCAATCTGTACATCATGTGGAATAGGAATGTTATTAACTTCACTTGCTTTTGCAGAACAGCTACCAAAACCAGAGCATTCGTGTCGATCGTCATGTTGTTTGTTTTGAAGCTGCCCGGCACGTATGTTACACATCACACTAGGCGCCGCTGCTTTATGTTTACGTCATGCCCTTCTCGCCAATGGTTCGCGCCCCATTATAAAACGGCTCTCTCAAATCAAGCAATCTGATTGGTTCACAGCCATTGTATAATTCCAGTAACCGAGTTCAATAACCCATGGCCATGGGTTATTGGTTGCGGCAACTCTCTTACTAAAAGGCAGCGCTGCGCTCGAGCCAAACAGCTTTCTCCTGATCTGCTGTATGGAGGGTCACTAGTCCTTCAAGTCTTTGTACAATGAGTCATTATGGACGCATGATGGCGCAACTCTCTTACTAAAAGTACCTCAAAAACAAAATGGCGGAGACAGCTTTCAGATCCTTGTGAATCGATCTTCGCTTATAACTTTACTAATACTTCGCAGAAAATGATGTTTTGTACAAGAATAGACGCGGGCTAATGTCTTAACCCCTCTCTCGCGCGCCCTCACTCTTAACCCCGCATTTCTAAATAAGACGTAACGTTACTTGGTGTCGGCATACGGCTCTGGTGTCGGGCTTTGCAAAAAGCTCTCAGCAAGCGCCAGGATTGGCCAATGTCGACTTCAGTCTCCAGAACGATCCAATCAAATCACCCGCACGTCTATCTTCTTGCTAGAGGTCCCGCCTTACAGTAGTGTTTCAACTGACTCTATCAGAATACCATGCCAGTCGGACTTATAGTATTATTATTATTATATTATTATACTTGGAAACCGTTTTATAAAAGCAATATAGCACTTGAGCTGCGTGGGATAACAGCTTATCAGCGGGATATATTCTCCACAACACACTTGCTCTCATGCTATATTGCTTAATTATAATCCGGGAGCGGTGGCTGTCACCTGAAAGCACACCCCAGGACGGGAATGTTGCGGTGCTGCTTGGCTCTGTGTGAAAGCAATTTCTGTGGCGAGGCTGCCGGCTTTGCGGGCCTTCTGAACTGCAATTTTGCGCGATCTGCGTGTGAAAGCGGCTTTAATATCATTGTTGAGGCATATTCTAATTTGATCCATAATACTATTTATTTATTGTCCATCACTAGGCAGGCCCAGGGGACCAGGGAACACATCACGGTCCGGAAGAGAAAGTTGTCGCTTTCCGCAGCTACTGTAGCTCCAACATGCCCTGTAACTCCCATCTCAGCATGGGATCTGTGCAGGACATGGATGTGTCTCCTTCTCACCACACTGTCCCTCCTTGTATCATCTATAAGGAGGGATATCCAGGGGCCCCCTATAACTGGCAAGGGGTCCCCAACCACAGGTACAGGAAGAGTGGCCTCTTCCCTCTGGACATGATGGCCATTGACTGGTCTCGGGTCATGCCGTCCGGGCTTCGGCGTGGGACCCCCGCAACACCACCACCGCCAGCTGGGACCCCTGCAGCACCACCAGCTCCGCCGCCCGCACCATCCTCCTGGGCCGTGCCTGCTGCTGCCCAGCCTCCCCCATCCACAGTTGCCCCACCTGTCCCAGCTACCCTTGCCCCAAGTCACCCTGTCTCCCCCTACCCCCAGGGCCCACCTCCTGTCCCCAATCCACCTCACCCACCTACACCTGCCCATCCCTATCTTTCCCACCCCCTGGTAGGCAGGCCAGATTACACTGCGGGATGTCGAGAGTCTCGAGACGGATTTCAAAACCAAACTTCATATTCGGAGGCTGAAATTGTGGCTACCAATTAGGGATGTCGACGGTTAACCGTTAACCGTTAACCGGTTAACCGCCGACAACGTCATTGGTCGGTTAAGCATGTCGGTCAAACGGTTAATTTGCATATTAAATTGGCATACAACGTGTTGCCAATATGGTGTTTTTTTTCCCTCCTTCGCGGTAAGCAACAATGTTAACGTAGCCTAAGTAGTTACTGTAGCAGCATTATATAGGAATTAAAAGCTCCTGCCACTGCCAGAACAACATTAATTTAGAGAAAGGCTTTTCCAAATGGAAAAGCAGTGTGCACTGTCCGCCTCTCCCCCCGCGTGCGAGATGTGCTCTGTGATAAACTCAGCTCCACACATGCGCCACACCCCCGCCTCCCCTCTGCTTTGACCAGACGGGAGAAGACGCCCTGCCCTGTGCAGACTACAGCGAGCCAGTCAGTCATGCTCCTTCTGTGTTCCAGCCGCTGTCATGAGACCATGAGGTTACTTTCAATAGCTGTGTTTCCATTACAGTTTTTCGCAAAATAATTGCGATATTTCTACAACTTCGACAATGTACAATTGTGACTTGGAGGCGTTTCCATTGAAGTTGAGTTTGAGTGACGGCACACACACCTGAACGCAATTCCCCGTTGCAGCAGCTGCCACAGTGATTACGCACGGGGATCTGCCCCATATCCCGTCCCCAGCATGCTCAAATCCAACCAATAGACCCCTTATACAGCTTGTCAACATTGAGCTGCGCGCGCAACGTGTAGGCAGAAAGTCGTTAGCCCAGCATAGACAGACAGCGAAAACTCTGTCAAAGCCCCGCTGTCAGGACTGCTCTATGCCCATCTGCAACACAGTTATATTTTAGTTTTAAAATGCAGTTCTCGGCTTACTACCACAGCTTATCGCCTGGTGATAAGCAATGTTATGCATCGAAATTAACGTTGTTTAATGGGACATGTCTTACAGACCCATACGCACTGGCGCTGTCAATTGGCCAAGCCTAGTGGCCGGCAATACATATCGTGCATTCCTTTATAACTGGGGATAGCGTAGATAATTATTCTGTAACTTGCAAAGATATATTGTTATGTTGATAATGCACACAATTCAATGACATTATGTAACGTTACTTGGTCGTTAACTAACCGAGCGATGTGACTGAGCAGCCTACAGCTACAGGCAGCTTACCTGATTATGAAGAGCACTACAAAGTCGGGCATTTTTAATGATGTCCTCGTTCCAATCAGTTCAACTTAATAATGACATTATTTAACGTTACTTGGTCGTTAACTAACCTAGCAATGTGGCTGAGCAGCCTAGTTTCAGTTCAGGCAGCTTACCTGATTATGAAGAGCACTGCAAAGTCGGGCATTTTTAACGATTTCCTCTTTCGGCTTGCAACCAAAGACACCTACGGTTAGCCTCGCACACACGCAATAGAACACAACACAACACAGTCTGTTACACTATCAACAAAGCAAGGAGTAAAGTTTTACCGAATCCCGTCAACTCATACTGCTTTTAATGCTAACCGTAGGTGTCTTTGGTTGCAAGCCGAAAGAGGAAATCGTTAAAAATGCCCGACTTTGCAGTGCTCTTCATAATCAGGTAAGCTGCCTGAACTGAAACTGTAGGCTGCTCAGCCACATCGCTAGGTTAGTTAACGACCAAGTAACGTTAAATAATGTCATTATTAAGTTGAACTGATTGGAACGAGGACATCATTAAAAATGCCCGACTTTGTAGTGCTCTTCATAATCAGGTAAGCTGCCTGTAGCTGTAGGCTGCTCAGCCACATCGCTCGGTTAGTTAACGACCAAGTAACGTTACATAATGTCATTGAGTTGTGTGCATTATCAACATAACAATATATCTTTGCAAGTTACAGAATAATTATCTACGCTATCCCCAGTTATAAAGGAATGCACGATATGTATTGCCGGCCACTAGGCTTGGCCAATTGACAGCGCCAGTGTGTATGGGTCTGTAAGACATGTCCCATTAAACAACGTTAATTTCGATGCATAACATTGCTTATCACCAGGCGATAAGCTGTGGTAGTAAGCCGAGAACTGCATTTTAAAACTAAAATATAACTGTGTGTTGCAGATGGGCATAGAGCAGTCCTGACAGCGGGGCTTTGACAGAGTTTTCGCTGTCTGTCTATGCTGGGCTAACGACTTTCTGCCTACACGTTGCGCGCACAGCTTGCTTTGTTGTCATTGTGACGTAGGCGTATAATTGGTCTATGGTCAATGCAAATCACCACATGAAGTTACAACGCATATAAACGAGCCTGATTATCAATTCGAAAGAAAATGAGTGTCAACATATTGCTGGCTGCAGTGAATGCAGTGAGCGCGAGAGGCAGAGGAAAAAAGGTAGCCTACAACTGCGCGCACACAGACAGGCAGCCTGTCACCATGGACCGTTTCTGTCATTAAACATGATCTATTTTCCCCAGCTCCGCTTTTGCACAACACTCGTCTTTCTGCTAGGTAGCGTTGCTTAAAAGTTTTCCACTTGCTGCGGAGGTTTTGCCACGGTTTATCGAACCCTTTCTCCCTCATTTTCCTTTCATTTTCCGCTCCTTTTCCAAAGGAAAAGATGGGTCACATGACATGCAAATGCGAAAAATGCGTTTCCATTACACTTTTGCGATAAACTGCTATATCGACACGTCTGAAAAACCACCTCATGAGAGCGCAAAAACTTTTTGCGATATTTGGGAGGTTTTTCGAAATTTACGTGTTTCCATTACCCACTTTCTATTGCGATATTTAGATTTTGCGCATTTCTGAGAGTAATGGAAACACGACTAATGACGCGTTTCAAAACAAGCTGCGTCTTCCACATAGATTCACTGAGGAATCCACACTTTTACCGTAAATTGAGTTCTCTCCGGGTCTGTCTGTCTCTCAGGTGTAATAATCCCACAACGATTACAGCAAGAGTGAGAATGCTCTTCTAAACACATCGGCTATTAATATATAATTATTTCTCTGCATCTCATATTAGATCGGTAAAAAGTTTGGACAGCCTGCCTCATTTGTTCATCCTCCCGAGTCCCGCAATGCTGACAGCTGTCAGCGTGCGGACTTGCTGCACTCGTCGTCATGTCGTGCAGCCGTCCACAGAGAGCATAATAGCCACCTACAGCCCTCGTCGCAGATAAAGAGAGAGAGGGAGAAGCGTGGAGAGAGAAGAAAACTATTTTTTTGCAGATCTCAAAAGCAGGTAAACCACTGTTGAATTAGTGAGAATGTCAGAAGGAGAGAGCAATAAGCGCTCCGTCAGTGCGCCCTGCAGCGTGAAGGCTTGGGGCGGTGTCTTGATGTGCTATTCAAAGTGGAAATTCGTTCAATTAGCGACACGTTTCGTTCTGAGCTTTTAAAATTAGTTTCTGCTGGTTTTATTAGACTATTTACGACACATGCAGTAAGATAATTCATTTAAGAATTGTGAGCGTGAGTATGGGTTTTTTCCCTCCGTATTTCCCCCTTCTGCAAATGCGTGAAGCTCCTATCATAGCCTATCCGAGGAATGTTTCTGTTTAGATGGCTGGATGATTTAACTTGTCTTCTCGTTTTGTTAATGTGTTTTTTTCTGCTTGTAGATGTAAAAAATAAACGCTTTCTACTGAAAAAAAATCAAGCATTTGGTAGGCCTAATGGTTTAATGGGGCACAGACAGTAAAATAGCGCATTTTAATCTTCTCGGTTAACCGACAGTTGTCGGCTAATGAGTGCCGGTTGTCGGTCAAGAAAAATTATGATTTTCGACATCCCTACTACCAATCGTGGGGCTTCTTTGTACCTGTGATTTTTTTCTTTGTATCCGTGTTTAGGAGAGCTGGTGCGCCTATTCACAGATTCTTGCATTATACCCATTAGACTTTACGTTCAAACTAGCTTACGTTTCAACTTACGCACAGCTGGTGCAACCCACTGCTGATGTACCAAGATAGGGCCCCTGAACTCTTGTCCTTTCACTTCTTTTGAGATGGCCCCCATACGCACACGCACGCACGCAGACACACACACAGATGCTTTTGGCTTTAATTGAGTGTACCTGCTAGTGATGCGCGGGCCGCAGTTATAACCGCGCTGGCTGCGGGGCGGATCATAACAATAAACATTCTGATTAATAGCGGATGGGTTGCGGGCGGTGGCTACAGCTGCTGGAGACACTGCTCAACGTGCCGGCCTGCGGCCCCCCACCCGAATTGCTCCAGGGCCTGCGCCACATGCTGACCACTGCTACAGCAGCAAGCTGCCCGGTTTGAAGTCCCGCCTGACTGTGCTGCTGCTGGAGAACCGGACCAGGACATAAACATATCGTTTTATGATGTTTATAGATGTTTTATTTTGTTCAATTTGTGATGTTTGATTTATGCGTTTCTGCGGCAATATCATTTCTTTCCAGGGCGTTTTAACTCGTTTAGTTTTGTTACATTTCCTAAATACAGTTATTAGAGGTTTATGTTTTCCACATGTTCAATCAGAAATACGTTTGTTTTGCCTTGTTTTTTTTTACTGGATGTTAAATTGGTCTTAAAGGCCCAATCCGTCAATACTCACTATTACTGACGCCGGTGGCCGTTAGTGTAACTGCAGGCAGCGTGTGAACGAGCTGACGCGCGGGCACCATACTCGCACGCGCACAAGCAGTTGCCTGGCAACAGCAGAGCTGTTCGTTGCTTTGTAACGTTAACTCATAAAAGTCACTTGAAAACGGCAACCTAGTAGTAGTAGTAGTAGTAGTAGTAGTAAACGGTTTTTATTGAGGACTAAAAACAGATGTACAAATGGCAATCATAGATTGAATTGTGAGTACATCATTACAAGTATAAAAAGGCAAAACAACAAACATACAACAGTTTAATTAGTTGTTTAAAAGTCTGATCATGTAGGGCATACATGGGCAACATACGGCCCGCGGGCGCCCCCTGTGTGGCCCGCGATGGAATTGCAATTTTTTTTTTTTTTTTACAGTGCACATTACATGAACGCAACATGCAATATACCCGCTGAATAAGTGTCCAAATGTTCATGTCATTCTGGGCAATACTCTTCTGTTATAGCATTTCAGTCTGAAATATGGAATATCTTTCAATAATATTTATGACTAAAAGGCTAAAAGTAATCTCATGCAAGAAATGACTGTTCTACATTGAAGTAGAAATTTAAATAATTAACTTGTTGGTTTTGGATTTATTTAGCTTCAAGAGTGCATTTTTGTTCTTGTGTGACCCTCAACACAGGCTTTGAGAATCCCGGGCCACTTACTGATACTTATGCTTAAATTAACCCACTCATATTCTGGTTTATTTCAAGAAAAACATTTCGGCTAGTGGAAATTCTAATTGGCTGATAACTTTAAAATCTAGCAGCCATATTGGCAGGTGGTGAAAAAAGTTAATTTCAAGCCCTGCAGGGAGAGCAGGTGGTGACATAGGAGTGAGTGAGGAAAAGGATCAAATATTGGTGGTTAAGACTGAATAATGACATCACAATTGTTAATTTAAAATGAGTTATTCCTCTAAACCTGGCTTCAAATGCCCCAAATTTTTCGTGCTGGCGCCGTTCAGCCCTCAGCAAAATCTGGTAGCGAGGACATTTTTTTGTGGCCCTCTCTATCATCAAAGTTGCCCATCCATGGGTTACAGCATGACAATATTTGTTCGGCCCCCGGCAACAATCTGGGTTTCTCATGTGGCCCCCCATGAAAAATAGTTGCCCACCCCTGATGTAGGGGATGGCACTTTTTTTGTACCGCTCTGTGTTGCAGTAGGCCAGGTCAAGGTTATTTGAGGAGCGGGTTAAGCGATGGCTTATTACGCCTCGCTCAGGTGGAAGCCAGCTCCTGAATTGGTCAGACCGTCGGAGCGAGGTGGCAAACGCCGTGGTGAGGTCTTCGCGCCGGGAGCTGAGGGAGGGGAGCCTCGAGATGCCCAGGAATGATTCTGGATGAATTAGGGGACGTTATTGTGGCATGTTTGGTGTTTTGGCTTGCGTTGGCTGCGGGCAAGTCGATACTCATGTTAGCACAAGCCAGGAAATAGCCTGCTCCCCCTGTATGTACGGTACCGTGTAATGCCTGGAGTTGACCAAACTGAACAATCAAACAATGTTTCATAAGCATAACAGTAACGTTAGGCATTTTTTAAAATTCATTATCCACACAAGACGGTAACGTTATTAGTGGGGCTGGTGGTAATTTCTAGAAATGTAAATTAATATTAGTTAGCCGCGATTAGCATCAAGCTAACGTT
>NC_139630.1:9960519-10020519 GCF_964638095.1 Poromitra crassiceps
AGTCACTCTGGCCCTGGTCCCAGCGTGGAGTAGGTAGTTAAAAAAACATTCGCCCTGTGGGCATTTATTTATTTGGTAATTTATCTAATGAAAAAATATGATTGGTTGAAAAACACTTGCATTTCACAGAGAACACGTGAGAGTGATGTGTTTTCCAACCAATCAGATTGAGCTGGAGCAGAACGCGCCCTTAGCCTGGTGAAACCAGGTGAAACCTAATTGGTTGTTGTTGGATAGATTGCTAAGATTGACATTCTGTATTGTCCAATGCTGAATAGCCTACGTCTGAAAATCTTGTTGAATCTTGTTGAATCCGCGCTCGAGGAAATTAAGACCTGACAGGCTAATAGATAGATTTACAGACAGTAGCACCTATATTTTCCCCTTTCTCTTTTCCTATGTTTTATATTATCAAGCAGTAAGTTAGCTCACAAGCCAGACAGTCGTTGCATTGTATTACGCGGAGTTTAGAGAGGGCAGCGTGGTTCACACGGAGGCTCACAGAGGCTCAGAAGCAAACACTGGGATAATTTAACCTCATCGGCTGCACTCGCACCGGCTACAGACAGCATGGATATTGAAGTAAGTCAATTAAGTTCGAGTTATCCGGGTCTTCTACTAAATTCGGCATCCACCAAGCAGTGCTACTTTTTCGTATTATATTGTTTTATGCTGAATAGCCCGCCATTTGGCGATCTTAAACTCGCACATTTTTTAACTGAATTTGGCAGCGCGGAACAAACATGGAACGATCTGCGTTTCGAATGAAACTAAACGTGTAGCCTATGTTGGACGTAGTGAAGTGTTTTTGATTGATTTGTTCATCCATCAAACCTTTTACTGACAGACTAACTGTAGCCTAAATATCTTACTTTATTTTGAGGTGCATTACATTGCTCAGCCAGAAATTATTCCCACTTCAACTCTCTTTCTCCTGGGTGCGCCTAATGTTAAAATGCACCAGATGACAATCCATCTTATTTGTCCTCAATCTGCATTGAAAATGTGTGAAAATTCACCTTTTTGCAACAGTTGTAGCCTAAGCTAGTGGTTTTCAAAGTGGGGTCCCCAGCAAAAAGGGGGGATTAATCTATGTTCACTATAATTCCATCCATAAGTAACACAATCACAGAATGTATGACTATTTTGGTCATGGGTTTCATATAATGTCTGTGATAAAACATCTAAAAGCAAAACTCTTATCAGATGGGGGACCCTGGAACAAAATCTTATCTATATGGGGGTGCGTGGTGTAATTTGTGTGATTGAATTAAACTGAAATTAAGTTTGATGTTGCCTGCTGTAACAGTGTGGATCTATAAAGCGGTCTGTAGCCTAATGATTTCTATTGATCTTGTTTCCTTGAAGGAGACTGGTGCTGCTATTGAGATTACATTAGGGTATAGGAGTGACATATTTGGGACCCGTTTCTGGCCTACCTTGATGAGGTTAGGGGCGGTGGGTGACTTGCTCAGCTGGTTTGTCTTGGCCCCTTGTATAACCCATATGCTTTTATAAGCATGTAAGCACCCTTATATGGGTGGTCACACCATATTATAATTGCCAATCAATAGTATGCTTTGCTTTGTTTTCCAGCTGTGTCTGAGCTTTTGTTTTGTTTGTATGTTGTTAAAATCTGTCTTCAAACTGCAAAAGAGAAGAAAAAAAAAACGCCCAAATTTTTTTCGGCCGCCGAAGCGTCCTCCCCTATTCCCAAGCTCATCAGCCGCCACTGATATATATGTCATATATATATCAGTATATATATATATGTCATATATATATATATATATAATCATTCAGCCCTACTGCCCAAGGCTCTGTACCTTCCAGCCTCTGGATATTTGCCTTGACTGAGACCACAGCCTCAAAGGGTGACACGCGCAGCTCAAAGCACATCCTGGTCAGGGTCTTGATAAACAGCTCCATGGTCTCATAGAATGGCAGCTTGTACTGGAAAGCTCCCATGCTGTCATCAATAAAGAATGGTGGCGCCTTCCTGTCGGCCATCTTGGTGAAGAGGGGAAGGGCTTCAGGTAGAAGGTGAAATATGGGGGCTGGCCCACGATGAGGGAGAGAGGGATAGGTGCTGCTCACTGCCCTCACCACGGTCACACATTGTGCAGAATGACCACAGCTGTGGGTAGGAGAAAGAAAACACAGCAAATGAGCATTGTCATTTGCGTGTATATCCCTCATTTGTGTGTGTATCTGTATATTTAAGACTGCAAACTGCGTCATACGCGGTTCGCGGTCTTAAAGGCATACACACACAAATGCTGCATCAGGTATCAATGGGTTAAACAAGACCAGGAGACCTGGTTCTGCCAGACCCAGAAGGAACAAATTCCTAGTAGGCAACACACCTACAAACCACTTCATAAGTTAAAAGTATAAATAATTTTAGGCATTTTGTGTGTGTGTAGCATTTTGTGTATAGGGGTATTTGGTTGTAGATTTGTGTATAGGCTAGACCAGCAAACCTTCCAGTCTGATTACATTCACCTGTCCCTTGTCAGTCAGTGCACAGAATATGGGCAGAAGGGCTTTGAATCCAGCATTTCATAAGTTTAGGTAATTTACTATGCTGCTTGTGTAGTAATAAACCTCTGAAATAAGTTATGTAGAACAACAAAATTGCCTAAAAGTAATCCAGCGGACAACAGCAATAAGTTTTAAATGAATTTAATGCAATCAACTACAAAAAAGCCATGTTACTGTATAAATAAAACTTATGTTAACTTAGTAGCCCGCTTTCGGGACTCTCCTGGCTGCCGTAGAGGCCTAAATTAAACCAAAAAAACTAAGATGGCGCCGGGGCTAAGAGCAATAGCCTACATCCGTGATGTAGCCTAAACTTAAAAAAGAAATAAATATCAGCAACCTCCTTGGTCTAGAGCTCAAAAGACAGCGGGTAGCATCACCTGTGTATAGGCTAAACCAGCAAACCTTCCAGTCTGATTACATTCACCTGTCCCTTGTTGATTAGACCCTCGTTGATTTTACTTGCTCACCTGACCTGCCCAACGCAGCTTCCCAATGCAATTTGAGTGGCTAAAACATTTTCGACTCATGAATGTTACAAGTGTGTTGTGGGTTTATGGTTGTGTAAATATGATCAATTGCTGTCATACTATTGATTGCCATCTCACTAATCAGTTGGCTGTAGGTGATATTTATACAAATTACCTTCAGGTGTTGTGGGCCCTCTATTGCCCTCTAATGTACTGTAGTTAATGACCACATTTAGACATGTCTTTCTTTTAACTATTCCATAAAAAAATAAGTATGATCTAATATGATCTAATGGCCAATAATGAACCAAACTAGGCACCACAATTACAACAAGTACAGCTCCTGTACAGTTACACGGCACATGTTTAAACCAGTTGAATTAAAGGTAATTCAATGTTTGTTAGTGTCCCCATTCACTGCTGGTTCAAATGGTAGCAAGTCCAGACCTGCTCTGTTGCCCCTGGTGGTTAAAATCTGAAGCGTTCCTGAATGGCTGGGAAGGAAAAGAGGGACAGACAGACCGACCGACAGACAAAGCCTCCTGTAGGCCGACCCCCTGGGTCTGGCAACCACTCCAAGTCCTGCAATCCAACAGAAAAACTAGAACGACCGCCATTAGTTCATCCTACAGTCCAAATCGCCATTTGAGGCAAATTGGAAGAAATTCCGTCAAGGCGCTCGTGAGATGTTGCGTTACAGAGCTTGGAAACTGTGTGTGTGAGGTCACAGTGACCTTGAACTTCGACCACCAAAATGTCCTCGAGTCCAAGTGGACGTTTGAGGCAAATTAGAAGAAATTCCATCAAGACATTCCTGAGATATCGCGTTAACAAGCTTGAAAAGGGCATTCGAGAGGTCACAGTGACCTTGACCTTTGATAACCAAAATGGAATCAGTTCATCCTTGCGTCCAAGTCGATGTTTGAGCCAAATCAGAAGACATTCTATCAAGCCGTTCTTGAGATATTGCGTTAACGAACTTGGGAATGGCGTTCATGAGGTCATAGTGACCTTGAAGTTTGACCACCAAAATGTAATCAGTTCATCCTTGAGTCCAAGTCGATGTTTGAGACAAATGTGATGAAATTCCGTCAAGGCATTCCTGAGATATCGCGTTAACAAGCTTGAAAATGGCGTTCGAGAGGTCACAGTGACCTTGACCTTTGACCACCAAAATGTAATCAGTTCATAAAGATACAAATGGGAGTGCTGCATTGGGTCAAGAAGACATCAATATAGGTTAGCAGAGTAAAAATCAGGTGCTCTTCCAGGATGGGGCATATAGAGGATACAAGATAAAAAAGAGGTAGCTGTCCAGTGTGGTTGCATGAAGTTCCCCAGGTGTTGAAAGCAGCAGAAGAAGACATCCGAGGCACTCTGAACTCTGCACTCATCCACCAAGTAGTACAGAGGCTGCAATCAATATCTCCTGACGCTCCCAATTTTGTGCTTGGTGACATGAACCAGTGCACGCTGAAGAGAACTTTGAGTGATTTCCACCAGTATATCACATGTCCAACCAGGCACAACAAAACTCTGGACTTATGCTACGGATCTATCAAAGGGGCTTACAAATCGATCCCCCTCCCACCTTTGGGTATGTCTGATCATAACTGCATTCACCTCATTCCTGTACAGTATATCAGACTGCATTAAAACGTGGGAAAGTGCAGTCGATCTTGGTTAAAGACTGGAATGAGGATGCCTGCTTGGCTCTCCAAGGTTGTCTAGATGCTACTGATTGGGACATGTTTATAGAATCTTCCTCGAATATTGATGAATTGACCGATGTTGTCAGTAGCTGGTCATCATACTGTGAAAATATTGTCATCCCAGTGAAAACTGTTAAAATGTTCCCCAACAATAAGCTGTGGATGTCCAAGTCCCTCAAATTGCTCCTTAGCAGGAAAAAGAAAGCCTTTAGAGAGGGTAACCTCTTAGTTATGCGTGACCTGCAGAAAGAGATCAAACAAAGCTGGTCCGGTAAAAATAAATATAAAGAGAAAATTGAGTCTCAACTCCGTATGAATAACTTAGGATCAGTGTGGGACAGCATGAAAACAATCACTGGGATTAAGGAGGGCGGCAGGAGAAACATCCAGTTAAATGGGTACAACTCCGATGTCCAGCTGGCTCAGAGTTTCAATGATTTTTATGGTAGATTTGATGTTCATGATTTTAGTGAGAAACACCAGGTGATCAGAGACAGCCTCCGCCTGGCTCCCCCTGTAAGCCCCTTCTTTGATGAACATGATGTTGTCAAGTGCTTTAAAGCGTGCAAACCCAAAAAAAGTCCTGGCCCGGACAATTTGGGTGGGCGACTTTTAAAGGTCTGTGCTGACCAACTAGGCCCTATTTTTAATTATATTTTTAGTTCATCACTTTGCCAGCAGAGGGTGCCATCCCTATGGAAACAGTCCACTGTGGTTCCGGTTGCCAAGAGCAACAAACCAAAAACCTTGAATGACTTTAGGCCAGTAGCCCTAACCTCGCTTGTCATGAAGCAGTTTGAAAAGTTAGTAAAAACTGAGCTTGTAGCTAAAACTGAGTGCTTGCTCGACCCCTTTCAGTTCGCTTTTCGTGCGAAAAGAGGCGTGCAAGACGCTACAGCCACCTTGCTGAACCTCCTGTATAAACACCTAGAGGGCAGTAAGAACCACGCCAGATTGCTTTTTGTTGACTTTTCATCAGCATTCAACACCATTCAGCCACATGTTCTTGTTGAAAAACTAACTGACAGCTTTGGTCTAGACCCATGTTTGGTTGGCTGGATTTTAGATTGTCTTACCAACAGATCTCAACAGGTAAGAGTAAATGGGATACTGTCTAGTTTTCTAACATCTTCGACTGGCTCGCCTCAGGGTTGTGTTTTATCTGCGTTTCTGTACATTTTGTATACCAATGATTGTCGTAGTCGCTATGCCGATAGATTCATTATCAAGTATGCTGATGATTCGATTATCGTCAGCCTGCTTGACGATGATGAAATTGGCCATGGCCAAGTCGTTGATGACTTTGTATCCTGGTGTGAAGATGCCTTTCTGCAACTCAATGTTTCAAAAACGAAAGAGATTTGCATTGATTTTAGACGCCCCCCCCCCCCCCCTGTTCCAAAAGGTAGTATTGTTAATGGTCAGATAGTTGACCTGGTCACTGAATATAAATAGCTGGGCACTGTAATTGATAGCAGGTTGAAGTTCGATCTAAACACAGAGTCGCTGTGCAAAAAGGGTCAGCAGCGCCTTTTTTGTCTCCGGAAACTTGCCAAATTCCAGGTAGACAAGACCTTGATGAAATTGTTCTACAGTGCCTTCATTGAATCGGTGATCACCTTCTCTATTGCTTGCTGGTATGGCAGCCTCGACATCAAGAATAGGAACTCCCTAGGGAGAATCGTGAAAACGGCTTCTAAAATAGCCGGAATCTATTTTAGGAGCCTAGACCACATTTTCAACTTGCAGTTGCTGAAAAAAGCAAGGGCTATCTGCTCAGACAATGCCCATCCGCTGTGCTCTGAATATGAGCTGCTTCCATCTGGCCTTCGTCTTCGTGCTCCCTTGGCCAAGAAAAATAGATATAGGAATTCCTTTGTGCCTGCTTCGATTCGAGCTTTAAATGCTACTTAAGAGAATATACAGTAATGTAACATCTATTTGATGTTTTTATTTATTTGTGTTCTCCTATACAATAGTTATATTGTAGCATTTACTTTCTGTAATATGTAGCGCTGTGTGGCTAAGTCTCCTTCTTAGACTGCCTTGCATTTTGCACTTATCGTATTTGCACTTATCGGCCTCTAATGCACTTTAAACCACACTGGCACTTTTGAACTGAACTTACTTTGCACTATGTCGTGGTCTATTGTATCTCCATTTTGTTTTTATGGTTTTATGGTCTTTTATGGTTTTCATGGTCTATTTGTGTCTGCACTTTGTTTTCATGTTTTTATTTCGAGTCTTGTGTGATTTTATGACTGTTTTGTTTTTTGCTCTGCTGCAACCCAAAGTGCCCTTCTGGGACATATGAATAAACTTGAACTTGAACTTGAACTTGAATTATATTAAAAATCCTTTATTCTACAGGGATACCAACGCGTTTCCACTCAAAGAGTCTTCATCAGGGTAATGGGAACAATCACATACAGGTGCTGTATTTAAAGCCCACTGAGGGGTCATGTGGTGGAGTCACATGGGAGTGATGTAACAACCCCTTTAAAGGAGACACCAGATGATATGGTTTTACATAGAGTCAACATAGGAGACGGAAGGAAATTTAAAAAATATATGGAAAAGGTGTCTTTCCTAATTTAACCAGAAGAGGTCACATAACAAGGTCACACTTTTCATAATAAAAACAATGCAGTGAGTTACCAAAAAATGCATTGATCAATGACACAACGCAGTGAATTGAGTCATGAATGTATGATTCTATTAATCACAGAGAGGGCACAACATAGTTTAAATCACAGTAGATGTTAAGGCCTGCTTTAGGCACAGCGCAGTTTAAGGCATCATAGTTTAAAGCACAGCACAGTTAAGGCATCATAGTTTAAAGCAGCATTTCTCAACTGGTGGGTCGCGACCACTTTGGGTCGCGGGGCCGTTTTGATTGGGTCGCGGACATTGGCAATTCTTTTTTTTTTTATTTTTTTATTTTTTTCATATTTCATTTGAGTTAAATTCAGATTATTGAAACTGGATTAGCCTGACCAGTTTTACTTGTTTAACAAGCTGAAGCATATGCTCTGCCTGTAATTCAAGAGAAGTCTGCCTTTTCATTTCATATTTAATTTTAGTTCAATTCAGATGATTAAAACTGGATTAGCATGGCCCCAGTTTAATTAAAATTTATGACCAGTTTAACTAAAAAGCATATAGCCTGCCTGTGATTCCTTTTTATTTCATATTAGTTAAATTCAGACTATTGAAACTGGATTAGCATGACCAGGTTAACTTGTTTTATTATTATTATCATTATTATTAACTTGTTTAAAAACATATAGGCATGTAATTCAAGATAAGTCTGCCTTTTATTTCATATTTCATACAGTTCAAATAAGACTTTCTGAGCATGACCAGTTTGACTTGTTTGAATTTAAAAACATATACAGCACCTGTATGTGATTGTTCCCATTACCCTGATGAAGATTCTTTGAGTGGAAACGTGTTGGTATCCCTGTAGAATAAAGGATTTTTAATATAATTCAGAGTGCCTCGGATGTCTTCTTCTGCTGCTTTCAACACCTGGGGAACTTCCTGCAACCACTCTGGACAGCTACCTCTTTTTTTATCTTGTATCTAATCAGTTCATGCTTGAGTCCAAGTCGATGTTTGAGACAAATTTGATGAAATTCCGTCAAGGCATTCCTGAGATATCGCGTTAACAAGCTTGAAAACGGCGTTTGAGAGGTCACAGTGACCTTGACCTTTGACCACCAAAATCTAATCAGTTCATCCTTGAGTCCAAGTCGATGTTTGAGGCAAATTTGATGAAATTCCGTCAAGGCATTCCTGAGATATCGCGTTAACAAGCTTGAAACTGGCGTTCGAGAGGTCACAGTGACCTTGACCTTTGACCTTGCTTTGACCACCAAAATCTAATCAGATCATCCTTGAGTCTAAGACAAGTGGATGTTTAAGGCAAATTTGATGAAGTTCCTCAGATATCGCGTTAACAAACCTCGTACGTACGGACGGACGTACGGACAACCCAGATCCATAAGGCCTCCGGCCTGGCTATCGCCGGCGGAGGCATAACCAGGCCTTATAGAGAGGCAAAGTGAACGTCACTTCCTGCTTCAGCACTGTACCAGAGATTTTCTTCCACAATTTATTTTCCCATAGACATTTCGTAAAATGCTTATAGTTCATGCTAATAGTTTTACTTGGTCAAACCAAACGGTTCAGCTATATTTAGAATCGGGAGAGACCATAGGGAGGGTGGATCGTGCCTAAATCAAATACAATACACACATTGAAATACTATGCACACATTGAAATACAATACACATATTGGAAATACAAGACATATATTGAAAATACAATACACATCTGAAGAATACAATACATGTGTAACAATAAATACAATACCGAAATGCTTAAATACAATACACATATTGAAAATGCAATACACATCTCGAAAATACAACTACTGTATTGTATTTTCAATATGTGTATTGTATTTCGATATGTGTATTGCCTTTTCAATATATGTGTATTGTATTTCAATGTGTGTATTGTATTGAATTTTGGCATGGGTGATTCGTGCCATAATCAAATACAATACACACATTGAAATACAATACACACATCGAAATACAATACACATATCGAAATACAATACACATATCGAAAATACAATACAGTTGTATTTTCGAGATGTGTATTGTATTTTCAATATGTGTATTGTATTTAAGCATTTCGGTATTGTATTTATTGTTACACATGTATTGTATTCTTCAGATGTGTATTGTATTTTCAATGTCAGTCAGGAATGTTTCCCGTTTTTTTGAGTTGTGACGTAATCACTCAGTTCCCGCTCCACTCAGCTGGCTCAGAGTGCACCACCCTGAGAGACACTTCTTTTTAGTCTGTGACCATGTGTCAAGAGACACTTTCTAAAGAGTATAAATTAAGCTTAAGGTGGCTACCTTGGCTACCTTGCTGGCAAAATGTCGACGAAGACGTGGGCCGATCTGCTGCGGGAGGCAGCTAATGCCATGGATCTAATTCCTCCCCCCAGTACCCCTCCTCCAGCAGCTCATCCTGTGCCCCCAATGTCTGTAACGTTACCCTCACATGGATCAACTTCCATGGAATCAAGAGTTCGTGGTGCTGTGCAAGGTAACGCTAACGTCAAAACCACTGGAAAATATCTAGCTAGCTAGCTATCTGGCTAACCAGAGGTCTAGCTAGCTAGATATAATAATTGTCCTGTCGTTTTGACGTTACCTTGCACAGCACCACAAACTCCCATGGAAGTTGATCCAGATGAGGCTAACACATACAGTACTGGGGCATATTGAGGGCCCAGGATGAGTGGCTGGTGGAGGAGGGGTGCTGGGAGGAGGAATTTGCTCCATGGCTCCATAGCCGCTAGCTGAGCGGAGCTTCCAGTCCGGAGTGATACGTCGTCAAGCCAATCAGAATCAAGAAGTACTACTCGTCATAAAAATGCACACTGAAATACAATACACACACTGAAATACAATACACACAACTAAATATAATACACACAACTAAATACAATACACACAACTAAATACAATACACACAACTAAATACGCTTCGCCTGAGATTTGCAGTTGCCATAGCGAAAAAATGCCATTTTTCAATGCCAGTCAGGATTATTCATGCCAAAATTCAATACAATACACACATTGAAATACAATACACATATCGAAAAGGCAATACACATATCGAAATACAATACACATATGGAAAATACAATACAGTTGTATTTTCAAGATGTGTATTGTATTTTCAATATGTGTATTGTATTTAAAGGCCCAATCCGTCAAAACTCACTATTACTGACGCCGGTGGCCGTTAGTGTAACTGCAGGCAGCGTGTGAACGAGCTGCCGCGCGGGCACCATACTCGCACGCGCACAAGCAGTTGCCTGGCAACAGCAGAGCTGTTCGTTGCTTTGTAACGTTAACTCATAAAAGTCACTTGAAAACGGCAACCTGGACAATTTATCGGTCAGATCAGCCTCGAGATGCCCAGGAAGGATTCTGGATGAATTAGGGGACGTTATTGTGGCATGTTTGGTCGTGTTTTGGCTTGCGTTGGCTGCGGGCAAGTCGATACTCATGTTAGCAAAAGCCAGGAAATAGCCTGCTCCCCCTATGTACGGTAATGCCTGGAGTTGACCAAACTGAACAATCAAACAATGTTTCATAAGCATAACAGTAACGTTAGGCATATTTAGGACTGTTAAATTCATTATCCACACAAGACGGTAACGTTATTAGTGGGGCTGGTGGTAATTTCTATAAATGTAAATTAATATTAGTTAGCCGCGATTAGCATCAAGCTAACATTACTAGTATGTGCAGTCCCACTGCAGTCAGAGCCTGCTGGCTGCGGGAAGTGGATACTCATGTTAGCACAAGCCAGGAAATAGCCTGCTCCCCCTGTATGTACGGTAGCCTACCGTCAAACAATGTACCGTAAGCATAACAGACAGTAGGCTAACGTTAGGCATATTTCCGACTGTTCGATTCATTATCAACACAAGACAGTAACGTTATTAGTGGGGCTGGTGGTAATTTCTATAAATATAGCTAAATCTATCAGTTAGCCGCGTATAGCATCAAGCTAACGAATCACCACCGCAGCTAAATGCAGTCAAACAATAATGTTCCATGACCATAAGCATAACGGTAGTAACGTTAGGGTTGCATTACTTCACACAAGACGGTAATGTTAGCAGAGTTTCTGACCAGGTGGTCAGATACTTGTACTACGGAGTGACAGTAAAAATCTTGAATCTTGAAAATCCATTAGCAAGCAGCTAACGTTATCTGGTCAAAACCACATTACACTAGCTACAAGCAGCAAGTTCCCTTCATGAACCGAAAACACAGTCCTGACTCTAGTTTCCCCCCGATGTCGGTCACATTGCTGCTGTCTGGCCAGACGGGCTTCATTAGATAAATATTTATTTATTTAGTCTGGACTTTTTCTGGAGTCTGTGTTTGTTGTTTCCTTTAGCTAGCAGCTAGCGACGAGCGTAACGTTAAAAGCTACTTCAGCCATTTCCTGTTAGCGTCTAGGACAAGAGACAAGCTCGACGTGAACGCGCGAGACGTCACATCCTCTAGCTGTGGCGGGAGATGCTATCCACTTCGAAACTGCGGTTTTCCATGTATCTTCTGAACGGCTGGTCGGAGAGAAACGCCCCTGGTCGGCATTTTTAAGTGACGTCAAGGCGCATTCACTCAGTGCCAATAATAAACACTTTGTGCACATTTATTTCTCGCCAAAACCAACGGAATGGGCCTTTAAGCATTTTGGTATTCTATTTATTGTTACACATGTATTGTATTCTTCAGATGTGTATTGTATTTTCAATATATGTATTGTATTTCCAATATGTGTATTGTATTTCAATGTGTGCATAGTATTTCAATGTGTGTATTGTATTGTATTTGGTTTGGGACTGATAACATGGATATGAGGGGGAAGTCTATAATATGAGACTCACTCTTATTGTCTCGTCTGTGCTTTAGCTAGCTCACTCTCCAACACTAATAGAATAATATTTAAATGTAGCTAAATATCTGTGTTGGGATCCGATTACAAAAAGACAAAATGAAGAGGGCATGTATATGTGAGCCGGGCGGTGAGGCAATGTTTTTGTATTTCTTTATTCTTTCTTTTGCAGTGTTTAATTATTTGTTGGGTTGTTGGGTTTCCTTTTGAATTGATGCATGCTTTTATTTTCTAGACTTGGTTTTTTGTTAATTGTCTCGAGCTTGATCACAGCTGCACACCTGTTGTCCATTCGGCGTCTATTGGCACCAATCTGTGCTGGATGGAGCACACCTGCGACGAGAAAGACAGGCAGTGCAGGGGGCCTATTAGAAAATAGATAGAGCTGAGCCAACCAATTGAACAGCACCAGAGGATGGACTTAACCTGTTTGGGGGGAAGTATATAAACTGTTGATACAGGAAGGCACAAAAAACGCAGTGACTGACAGTGGGGCGCAGCAGAGCAGAGCGGACCAGCAGGAGCAGTGGGCAGGCCCGGACCGAAACTCAACCCAAACCCAGCCTTGGAGCACCGCTCGCTAGCGGCCAGCAGAGGGAGAGTGTAAAACCTGATATAAGCAAAGGATGGTTGACTCCCCTACAGTTTGTGTCTGTAGGTCTGACCGAAGAGGAGAGGAGGCCCCCTGCACGGTGGACTCCGGATTCCCCCAGTCATCCAGCACGAGCACTTTATGGGCTTGGCCCAGAGTTTTAGCCGGACCATTTTAGTTGCTGTATTTTAAAGAAGACATTTTAGCTGCTGCAGTTTTAACCCCCGGTCTTTTATTTTTAGACTTAGGTGATCACTGTTGTTGCATTTTATATTTTAGACATTAAAACTGTTATTCCTTACACTGTGTCCTTGTTCACCTTTTTTTTTTATACACCACTGGTTTTAACTGCTCTCCACCCGATGGAACGAACCTGTTTTTAGATCCCCATTTGTGTTATTTAAAAGAGTCCTAGGCTCTCCAAACCTAGGTGGCGTTGTCGGGTTTTAAATTGAGTGCACGCCTACAAGCCCACCACGGGCGTCACATATACAACAACATTAGAGATTAACTGGCATGTTGTTGGAGAAGGTGCTAACGTACAAGGCCTTCTTAACTCTAGCCATTCAGGGTTGTCCCAACAGGCCATTCTCTCAAGACAACGGGTAGGTTGTCAAGTTAGCCAGGCGACGTTCATTTCAGATTGCTTCCAAGTTGATCTGAAACTGACCGCGGACCAAAACAACACAGGAGCCAGATGCCAGAAGAGAAGAGTGTTGACGCTGCCTACAATGAGTAGCACTCGTCTCCCTATTAGGATTTCAGCGGCTAACGTTATCAGAGAAATGAAACACTAGCAATAATCAGACCCACCGATTTGACGCATCTAAAACTAGTCAACAATGTTAAAATCTAACAGGTGCTCGTGCCCTAAGGCTAGCTAGCTTACGTTGCCATGTTAGCCAACAACTCAAACAATGGCTACCTTTCTGGATGGCTCTTGACTGGCAAGCTGCTAGCCGCTCCAGTCCTGCCCTCAATTCCGCTCTAGCCGTCAAGGGTGTCTGCAAAACCTCGGCGCATTTCATCACGTTTAACCCCGACAGTAGGGAGTAAACATGGACGAAACTAGCTTGTAGGCCGGGGGCGTCGTGGTCTTCTTGTTGGCGACATCTTACACCTGTCTTCTTCTTCTTATTTAGATTTCCGGCAGACTAGGCACGGGTTGGTGCATTGCTGCCTCACACTGTTAAACTACGTCACTGCACATTGACTATATCCTCTGATACAGGTCTATAGCTACAAGCAGAGATGGGGAAAATACATCATAAAGTATTTTGATACAAATTACAAATACTTGCTAAAAAAAATTATCACAATACAAATACAAAATACTGGTCTGAAAAATGTATTTGAGATACAAATACGTATTTTGTATTTTGAAAATACATTAAAATACATTTTATAAAAACTGATAAAGAGCTGCAACAATTAGTCAATCCATCAATTCATTGCCAAATATTACATTAATTGCCTATTTTGATCATCTATTCATCATTTTGAGCCATTTCTGTAAGGAAAATGTCCTAATTCTCTGATTCCAGCTTCTCAAATGTGACATTTTCTGGTTTCCTTAGATGGTAAATCATCTCTTAGTCCTCTGTGACAGTATTCTACTTTGTGTACCCTCTAACACATTACAGTTCTTTCATTTAAGTTTTAGCTGTTTTTCAGCACAGCTAATTTCTCCCTCGTTTCAGCTGTTAATCACCTTCTGTGAGGGCTTTTGACTTACAGGCAGCATTTCTACATGTTAACCTTAAGTTTTGGAACTTTGACCATGTTAGCCCTAGATATTTGACATCATAATGGTATCCCTGGAGACAGGGCCGCTGCTGGCCATTTGGGTGCCCTAAGCGTAATTGTTTTGTGGTGCCCCCCCCCCCTCCGCGCAAAATGCACAACTGCAATCTTAAAACCGAATACTTATTCATACAGTATATTTATAGTTTGAGAAACTCTAAGTAACTGTCAAACTAACTGAATGACTGCAAAACTTTCAATAACTGTCAAACGAAAGGCTGCAAAATCATTATTTATGAACGATACTAGTGTATCTCACATTACATTACATGTGGCAAACAAACAATTGTTAGAATTACTGTACATGTCAGCAAACAAGCGATTGTTAAACTGTATATGCAAGCAGGGGCGGACTGGGATCATAATTCAGGCTGGGCATTAGATACCAAGCAGGCCAGGCCGATACGTCCGACGTGCGTGCCGGCGTCCGAAGGGCAGCGGCAAAAAATTTGGGCCGTTTGAAGCCCAATTTGGGCCGTTTGAAGCCAGATTTGGGCCGTTTGAAGCCTGATTTGGGTCGTTTGAAGCCAGATTTGGGCCAGTTGAAGCCAGATTTGGGCCGTTTGAAGCCCAATTTGGGCCGAGTCCAATTTTACAATGAGATGCACCCACTTTAACCCTAAATAAAGTAATAAAACCACTAGTAAACCAGTAGGCGGCGCCTGGCCTGCTGTTCAGTGAGTGGCCTGACTGCGGGCACCAAAAAAAAAAAATATATATATATATATTATTTTTTTTGCAGGCCCTTTTGAGTGCCATTGACGTCTAAAGACGTCAATTCAAATAGTAACGTAGAGTGCCATTGACGTCAATTGCGTTTTTTGACGGTGGGACGTGGATCAAAGCCTGATGCATCTCCTGTAAAAGTATGGGGGATTTTGAAGGTGTATAAGCTATTTTACGCACCCATTAGGTGTTGACAGTGCTCTCCGGATTAGAGAAAGATGAGAAAAAAGAGTAGAAGAAGCCATGGGGAAACGGAAACCGATGCATGCTGTAACGTTAGCTGTGAACAGCAGCCAATCTGCTCCCACAATTGAGCCTTTCTGTCTCTGTTGCGATAGTTTCTCCATATGATTAGTTGCCAGAAAAGGAGCACCCGACACCAGCGTCTTTCTGAAAAGTTAAATTATTCTCAGCTGGAAGCGCTGGGAGCCGGTGCACAAAAATGGCGGAGCGCTGTGAAAATATACGCTGGGTGCAGCGCACTTTGAAACGTGCAGCAGAAAATTCGTGCAGCAGAGGAGTTTGCAGTTGAGGGGGGTGGGGCACGCAGGGCACCATACAACACTGACCCAGACAGCAGGCTCGATGGACAGATGGGCAAACACAAGCTAGAATACCTGATGCCCACCAGCAGTAAATCAAGACCAGCAAGAAGGTGTAGGGTCTGCGCACGCAGGGGCCAGCGCTGCTGGTTGCAGCTAAAAAATATTATTTTGCCATCAAAATTCCTTTGTTTTTGCTGTTTTATTGAAGGAAATTACTCTTCAGGTATTTGAGGTGTCACTACATCAGAAAATATTAGCTTCAGAGTCAGTGATGTGCTTGAAATGCTTCATTTCACAAAAGGCTCATTATCTCAGGTTCTAGTTTGAAACATCTGTTTTTGGTGAAACCAACCTATCTTCTACTGCTGATAACTAAAGAATGGAAATTATATAAATAAACTTTTTTTTGCTGATGATACAAGAGAGTCTCATTGTTCTTTGGGCGTGTTCGGTGTTTACATAGTAATATCACACAATATTCTGTGGGTCTTGAGAAATCACTGAAAATGCATTTTCTCTCTCCTTTGTGGATGATCATTAGAGCTGCAACTATCGATTCTTTTAGTAATCGAGTATTCTACCGAATAATCCATCGATTAATCGAGTGATCGGATAAGAACCCTTTTTTGTGTTTTCAAAGGCTTATCGTAACTATACACCAAAAAATAAGATAAATCTATTCAAATAAACAACTACATTAGTTTCTTTCTTAGAAAAAACAACATTTTTATTTTTAAATTGCATAGAACTGGCAGTGTCATATTTTCAACCTGACGTTTGAGTTCTTCCAGTGTACAGCAACCGTTAAATAATATGAATGAATGGCTTACTAGCTAGTTTACATCGTTCATTTACCTTACAGCTGCATGAGGCAACTTCACACATTGCTGCTTCCAAATGGCAGCGGGAGATAACTGAAACATTTGAACTTTAAGACCCAGAAATCCTGTAATGTGATGTCAGTAAACTGTGCACAAGCACGCTGGTCGCTGTATGATAGCTTCACAACAAAGGAAAATGGAAGAGTACACACATTAGTGGTTTATATTGGAACACTTTCAAACTTGCATGCAAAAAGGGGGAAACCACAACCAAGTTAAATTGTAGAAAACTGTATTTATTTACTCAAGGTAATTGCACATATTTACTGCTTTAGTTTTAACATGAACCCAACCAGTGCTTTTTTTTCTTTTTTTCTGTCATTATTGAGCGAGGTGACGTAATCTGGGCCTTGCCTTGCTAAGCAGTGCCTAAAAAATAAAATAAATAAAAATAAATGTCTCTACACATACTGGTGTGTATTAAACTAGTTTGGGACCCTCCGAGGAGCAGGTGAATGCAGCATTTGTCATAGGCTATGCGGTAGCTTACTCAGTCGCTACGGCTGCGGCTGTAAAATTGATTTGAGCGACACACAACGGCGGGGAAAAATGACTCGTTTCACTATCAGAATATGATCCATTCGGTCCGATAACATTCGGAAGGTCTAGAAGAGCCGCATAATTAAATCATTTATCCCCATTTCAGGTAGCAGAGGGCTAACCCGAGGTTATCCAGCTCAGTCTGCAGACGTCTCTGGTGCACAAACATGCTCTATCCATTCAAACAGAGAGCAGATTGAAAACTCAGCGACAGTAGATTGTGAAATACAGAGAGTTATGTGGCAGTGATGGTGATCGGCTTAATCAGCAATGCATTGTGTGAACTCGTTTGGCAACGGCTTGAACGTAATGGACGCTCATTTATATGTAAAAGTCACACACTAAATCACACGACGACAGTTTCGGTCGCTTTTTCGGCCCTGGTTCTTCCCTTCCCGGCTCCTCCTGTCTGCTTTCTCCGTCGCCTCGTTCCATTTTGCGGGGTCCGCTCGCTAGTCGCTATAGCTGCTCTCTGGTCTGTCTGTGTCCTCACGTGTTTACACAGGAAGAGCGCTGTGCCACACCAGTAAGCGTCCGTGAGAAACAGTCTCTCTAAATGCCGTGTCGAGGCGAATCATTTTGGCCTCGATCAATTTAATTATTCGAGTTATTCGAGGTACTCGAGGAATCGTGACAGCTCTAATGATCATGTGTCTCTTCAAGTCTTCTTTATTACCTAATCCTTTGCCACAATCTGAGAAGCAGAAGTGTTTCTTCCCAAGAACTTCACTGTTTTTCTGTGAGTCTAAATCTGACTGAGGTTCACTTTCCATCCATTCTTCATCACTGTCTTCAGTCTCTGGTTGAGAAGAGTCTGAAGTCTTGCCAGCACTAGTTGGTTGTAAATGATTAGCTAGATCTAAGTTCCTGGCTGGTTCTGATACTCCACAGTCCTCTCCATCAGCTTCTATTTTTGTCTGTTCCGTAGAGCTGCTGGCTAGAGGATTTGCCTCTCTGTTGTCCTCAGTTTGGCTTTGATGAAGCTGTGGGGACTGATGTTTCTCTTCCCCATCTGCACAGGCACAGCGTAGAGAGTGAATGGGAACTTGGTGATAGCCTCATCCAGCCCTTGAAGGTGCTCTCCCTCCTGACTGGTCCAGAGTCCCTCCTGTCCATCTTTATGTGTGGGGGCTCTGGGTCCTGAAGATGCTCTCCCTCCTGAATGATCCAGAGTTCCTCCTGTTCCTCTTTAACGTGTGGGGGCTCTGGGTCCTTTTGACTGGTCCAGAGTTCCTCCTGTTCCTCTTTAATGTGTGGGAGCTCTGGGTCCTCCTGGCCCATACTGGGGCTCCACTCCTGCTGCTCAGGGGGAACCTCTTCTTTAATTACCAACAGCTGCTGGAGGTCTGGAGGCAAGACTGAGGTTCACTTTCCATCCTTGGTGATAGCCTCCTCCAGCCCTTGAAGGTGCTCTCCCTCCTGACTGGTCGAGAGTCCCTCCTGTCCATCTTTAATGTGTGGGGGCTCTGGGTCCTCCTGAAGCTGCTCTCCCTCCTGAATGATCCAGAGCTCATCCTGTTCCTCTTTAATGTGTGGGAGCTCTGGGTCCTCCTGAAGCTGCTCTCCCTCCGGAATGATCCAGAGTTCCTCCTGTTCCTCTTTAATGTGTGGGAGCTCTGGGTCCTGAAGATGCTCTCCCTCCTGAATGATCCAGAGTTCCTCCTGATCCTCTTTAATGTGTGGGGGCTCTGGGTCCTTCTGACTGGTCCAGAGTTCCTCCTGTTCCTCTTTAATATGTGGGAGCTCTGGGTCCTCCTGGCCCATACTGGGGCTCCACTCCACAGGATGGAGAGGTAGGGGAGTAAGAGGGAGTGCTGGGGGAGTAGTTTGGGCTCGTGGGCGAGTAGCTAGGAGACGTCGGCCTGTAGCTGGGCAATGTGGGGCTGTAGCTGGGCAAGGTGGGGCTGTAGCTGGGCGAGGTGGGGCTGTAGGAGGGGGAGGTGGGGCTGTAGGAGGGGGAGGTGGGGCTGTAGGAGGGGGAGGTGGGAGAGTAAGACGGGGATGTCGGGGAGTAGGATGGAGAGGTGGGCGAGTAGGACGGGGATGTGGGCGAGTAAGAGGGCGAGGTAGGGGAGTAGCTGGGCGAGGTGGGAGAGTAGGAGGGGGAGGTCGGGCTGTAGTTGGGGCTGGTGGGGGAGTAAGACGGAGAGGTAGGAGAGTAGGAGGGTGACGTCGGGGAGTAGCCTGGGCTCTGGGGGATGTAGCTCGCATATTTCTGCCTGATCACCTGGAGGGACATACAAGGCATTAGATTAGGTCACACTAAAAAAAACAAAAAACATTTCATCTTATTGACAGTGCACTGTTGGCAACCAACTCACCCGTGAACTCTAGTTCCCCCTCATTCGCAGCCACGATATTCCTGCAAAGGTGCCGGATGATCGGGTGGAGGTGGGCCTGGTCATAACCCGAGTAGCGTTGGAGACTGCAACAAGAGAGGACAGATCAAGTCACTCATGTGTTGGTTGATTCTTTAAATCCTAATTTGCCGTATGAACTCACGTTTACTTGCTTCAGTCAACATTTAACTCCATATGTAGCCCTATAAACTTCAGTCAACTCACCCATGAGCGGCGATCATGCAGCATCTGGGCAAGGCAGAGCGAAGCAGCAGCTATCTCTGAGGGCTGGAGATGCACCATGGCGTGGTCTGGCAGAGTTAACTTCATCAAGTAGTTGGCCAGCATGTGGAGAAGCCTAGACAGACACAAGACAGTCATAAACTACTAGCCTGGTAACCAGCCCAAATTAATTCTATGCATTGTGTGTGTGTGTGTGTGTGTGTGTGCGCGCGTGCGTGCGTGTGTGTGTGTGCGTGCATGTGTGTGTGCGTGTGTAGGTGTTGTAACTATTTAGTAGACAAACTCACATGTGCCGCCTTTGAAGCCCTCCTCAGGAAGCGGGGGGGCACAGGGCGTCCGAGGTCGAAGTTGAGCGTCCTCAAGATAATCCTCTCCACCTGTCGAATCTGCGACCCTGTGAACGCGTTGGATCGCGATGGAGGCCAATTCCGCAACCTTCGGAATAGTATATCGCTCCTCGTACTTGGAGGCGAGCAGCATGGAAGCGAGACCGACCAGTTGCAGCTTACTAGGAGACACTTGCTTCACCTGCAGCACATTAAGAAGAGTGTTAGCTAGTTCACAGAAACATAGTTCACAGAAAGCTAAACCAGAAACCTTTTTAAAACAGTTTGTAGCCTACCTGTAAGTGGTGAGCCCAGATCAGCCAGTTAATGAGATCAGCTCGCATGCGTTCGGTGATTCTGTGACCCTGCAGATAGTTGGCTCTCACAGCCTGCTGCTTCTGTGTGGAGACACAACAAATGGTCATATCAAATACACAGTCCACATCCGAAGAAAGAGAATAGCAGCTGAAAATAAACTAATCTTTCTCGGGGGGAAAGATGTGTTCGCCGTTCTCCTGACTGGGTTTGGGAAAAGTTTGATCTATCAACTGGCTCCGTTGGTGATGAAGACGATTTTTCCCACGAAGAACCCAATTGTTATTGTTGTGTCGCCGTTAAATGCGCTAATGGAGGACCAGATACGCGAGGCTTCTAATCTGGGAATCAAGGCGTTGCAGATCGGTGGGGTGAATGATAAAGATGAGGACTTAATACATGGATGCTGCGAGCTTGTGTATGCAAGTCCAGAGGCCTTGATGAAGAAAAAGTGGCGAAATATGCTGGCATCGGTGGTCTACCGTCAGAACTTGGTTGGGATTGTTATCGACGAGGGACACGTAACCCACAAATGGTAAATACAAACTAATTGTATTTCAAGATCTACAGATTAGCGTTATGAATGTTTTAGATTAACGTTATGAATGTTTGAGGCTCTAAATCCACATGGAGATTATAGTATTGAGTGTCTTATTATTCATCCAACAGGGGAAATGGTGCAAAAGGGAAGGCTGCCTTCAGACCAAGCTTTGCAAAGCTGGGAGAACTTTGATCCATTGCCAAACAAGGTAATGGCTGAGTTTCCCAACAAAGAAGCTTCTTAAGAGTTAAGAAGCTTCTTAAGGAGTTAAGAAGGCTCCAAAGAAGTGTTTCCCAAGCGCCTTCTTAACAGAAGAGAAAAATAAAAAAAATAGAAGGCGCTTAACTCATTGAGTGCCAATGACGACAATCGTCGTCAATTCGATTAGTGACGTAGAGTGCCAATGACGACGATTGTCGTCAATTGCGTTTTTTGACGGTGGGACGTGGATCAAAGCCTATTACATCTCCTATAAAAATATGGGAGCTATTGAAGGTGTATAACCTATTTTACAGACCCATTAGGTGGCGACAGTGCTCTCCAGATTAGATAAAGGTCAGGAAAACAGCAGGAAAAAGCCCCGTGATGAAAGAGAAACCGCTCATGCTGCAGCCAGAGCCATATAGATGGCTCTGGCTGCAGCTGACGTTGGCTGCGACCAGCAGTCAATCCGCGCCCACAACTGAGCCCCTCTGCCTCTGTCTGTCTGTCTGCATAGTTTCTCCACACGATTAGCCGCCAGAAAGGCAGCACCCGACGCCGAAGGGCCAAACCATTCTCAGCAGTCCGGTTTGGCTTTTCCGTGTCGCGCTGGGAGCCGGCGCACAAAAACGGAGCGCTCCGAAAATAGACTGGGTGCGTGAGGCTGTGTGTTAGTGTGGGGAGGAGTTTGCAGCTGAGGGGGGGAGAGGGGGGTGGGGCATGCAGGGCACCACACAACTACACCACGTCACTACATCAGAAAATATTAGCTTCAGACTCAGTGAATGTGCTTGAAATGCTTCATTTCACAAAAGGCGGAATAACTCAGCTTCTAATTTGAAACGTGTCTTTTTGCTCAAAACAACCTATCTTCTCCAGCTCATAACTAAAGAACGGAAAATGGTATCAATAAACTTTTTTTTGCAGATGATAGAAGAGAGTCTCATCGTTCTTTGTGCGTGTTCGGTGTTTACATAGTAATATCACACAATATTCTGTGGGCCTCGAGAAATCACTGAAAACGCTCTGAAACTCTGGCACTGGGAGCGTCCGTTCTCCAAAAGTGGCTGGCACTCAATGAGTTAAGGGGGCCTTAAGAAGGGTTAAATTAGCTTCTTAGTGTTACGATTTGGTTCGTAGGTGGTGTGATGTGTGGACCCAAACGCAGAACAAAGATAAGCAGCAGGCAAGGTTTCCAGGAGCATCAAAGGTTTACTTCAAACTTTACATACAAAAGAACAAAAACAGGGCTAGCACACAGCTAGACTACAGCCAAAAACTCAGAGCACTAAGACAGGGTTACTGATACATACCACGACCAACCACAGATAGACAATGTTCCGACAAAGACACCACACAGACTGAGACAATATATACACACAGGGATCATCAGGAACATGGGAGACAGCTGGGGAGGCAGGAACACAGGGCAAAACGGGAGAACTGATTGGTAGGGAGATAATGGGGCAGACTAACGAGACATAGGCAACAGGTGGGAGGACAGGCAGACTAACAGGGAACATGAACAGGTGGGGAACAGACAGACTACACAAGGAATAAACAGAACTTATTTCTCTATTATAAACATAAAGTCCACTTTAGCTCCAGGAAAATAATCACACACAATCAAAACATAGCAGGCCACACCAGAATAACACAAGAGTAATCACACACAATCAAAACATAGCAGGCCACACCAGAATAACACAAGAGTTCACTGAGCTGTGCCACTGATTCACAGCAGCACAACACAAGAGTTCAGAGACTTCCTGACATCACTCAACACAAGAGTTCACTGAGCTGTGCCACTGAATCACAGCAGCACACCACAAGAGTTCCTGACATCACCCCCTCCTCCTCAAGGAACGGCTTCCAGACGTTCCCCTGAACACCGAGCAGGGTGGGCGGAGGGGGACCCGGAGGTGGGACACAGGAACCAGAGACCCCGGATGGGGAAAGGGCAGAGCCGGCCACCTCAGGTGGACGACCTGGGGGCAGGCCAACCTGGCCGAGCAGGTCTGGCGGATGGCCAGGCGCACTGCCAGGCCGACAGAGAAGGTCAGGGGGACGGCTAGGAAAACCAGACCCTGGAGGAAGACCAGGAGCGGAGCCAGGAGGCGGAACGCCAGCCTCGGAGCCAGGAGGCGGACTGCCAGGGCCGGAGCCAGGAGACGGAACGCCAGGACCGGAGTCAGGAGACGGACTACCCGGACCGGAGCCAGGAGGCGGAACACCCGGACCGGAGCCAGAAGACGGAACGCCAGCATCGGAGCCAGGAGGCGGACCGCCAGGGCCGGAGCCAGGAGACGGAAGACCCGGACCGGAACCAGGAGCCGGAAGACCCGGACCGGAGCCAGGAGACGGAGGCCGCGGACCGGAGCCAGGAGACGGAAGACCCGGACCGGAGCCAGGAGACGGACTACCCGGACCGGAGCCAGGAGACGGACTACCCGGACCGGAGCCAGGAGACGAATGACCCGGAGCCAGGAGACGGACTACCCGGACCGGAGCCAGGAGGCGGAACACCCGGACCGGAACCAGGAGACGGAAGATCAGGGCTGGAGCTGGGAGACAAAAGACCAGAGTACCTGCGAGACGCCGGGAACAGTGGCACACGTAGCACCGGGACAGGAAGCCTGCGGGGCGCCGGAACCGGTGGCTCCCACAGCACCGGGACAGGAAGCCTGCGGGACGCCGGGACCGGTGGCTCCCACAGCACAGGGACAGGAAGCCTGCGGGGCGCCGGGACCGGTGGCTCCCGCAGCACAGGGACAGGAAGCCTGCGGGGCGTCGGGACCGGTGGCTCCCGCAGCACAGGGACAGGACGCCTGCGGGGCGCCGGGCGCTGGGGCTTCTGCTGCCGGGACCTAAGCTCGGGTGGCATAAGGCTTAGAGGGCCCCCCCGAGCCAGGCGGGTACCCCAGTTAGGGTTCAGGGCAGGGGACGGCTGCTGGTGAGACTGGGACCTGGCAGGTGGGGGGTGAGGCAGCATGGTCTCCTCAAACAACGCCGCCTGCCAGGCAAAGTACTGGAATAAAGTCATTTTCTCACCAGCAGCCGGAGGAGGGGATTGTCTGCTGGGTCCAGTTGGTCGGAACATTCTGTTACGATTTGGTTCGTAGGTGGTGTGATGTGTGGACCCAAACGCAGAACAAAGATAAGCAGCAGGCAAGGTTTCCAGGAGCATCAAAGGTTTACTTCAAACTTTACATACAAAAGAACAAAAACAGGGCTAGCACACAGCTAGACTACAGCCAAAAACTCAGAGCACTAAGACAGGGTTACTGATACATACCACGACCAACCACAGATAGACAATGTTCCGACAAAGACACCACACAGACTGAGACAATATATACACACAGGGATCTTCTTCTTCTTCTTTTTGATTTCCGGCAGTGTAGACGCTACTAGGCGTATTACTGCCCTCCACAGGTCAAATGGAATTTGATGTCTTCTTTATAGTGAAATCTATTTACAGTGTTCCTCATATATCCACCCATAGTGCTCCCATTCACGATATGTCCATTCTACGACTCAGTCGGCGGGAACTCATCCCTCAGCGCCTTCTCGATCTCCTCTCCGGAAATGTCCACAACATTCAAGAACCTTCTAGCTGCATCCATCATCATCTTAATCTTTTCCTTTTTTCCCTTGATCTGCTCTGTACAATTAATCACCATGGCCATAAATGTCAAAAATCCTTTTTTTTCCACACAAATGTTTTGTTCAACTCCCTTCTGTTTCTTCTCTGGTTCCTTTTCAATTTCTTCCATTGTATCTCTCTCATTCTCCACTCTTTTAACAGCTTCAGCATATGACATACCCTTCTCTTTTACCCTAATCTGATTCACTTTCACCTCTTTTACTCTCCTTGGGCACTGTTTTGAACCCGCATGATGATCACCATCACAGTGTAGGCACTTCGCCTCTTCTACCTCAAAACACCTGTCTACCGCACACTCCTTTCCCCCACATCTCCCACATCTCCAGACCCCTCTACACACAGCAGCAACATGACCATACTCTTGACAGCAATAACATCTCAACAGTGCTCTTTCAAACGGCCTTACCCTATAACAACAATAATCAACATACACTCTCTCAGGCAACTCTCCATCAAAGGTCAAACACACAGACAAACTCTCCTCCTTTCCCCCTCATGATATCGTGTCAATCTCTTTGCTTCCAGCACACCCTCCACACTGACAAACAACTCAGCCTCTACCGACAGAGGCACACCACTCACCACACCCTTCTTCCTTACCTCAGACCCAAGTGCAAAACATGTCACACTAGCACGTTCACCTCCAGTAGCCTTATTTCTACACCACTTTAATCCCTCTACAGCTTTGTCTCTCTGCTCTTTTGACACACACTCAATTATAACCAGTCCACTTCTTACTATTCTAACCGACCGCACCTGCCCAAGTTCCCTCTCCACAAACTTCCCTACTTTATATTGATCACCAAATATACCATCCACTTGCGATACCGCCCTCATCCCTACTACAAACCCCTGCTTCTTCCTCACTGATCGACTGCACTCATTATCTGAACCTAACCCTTTCCTCACTTTCTTCACTGACTGACTTATATCACTTGAAACACTCGACAAACTTTTGCGTTTATTCTCTATTCCCCTTTTATCCTGATCATTGTCAATTTCGCTCTCGCTCTCACTCTCATTCTCCGACGCCATTTCCGCCATCCCTCCACCATACACACAGGGATCATCAGGAACATGGGAGACAGCTGGGGAGGCAGGAACACAGGGCAAAACGGGAGAACTGATTGGTAGGGAGATAATGGGGCAGACTAACGAGACATAGGCAACAGGTGGGAGGACAGGCAGACTAACAGGGAACATGAACAGGTGGGGAACAGACAGACTACACAAGGAATAAACAGAACTTATTTCTCTATTATAAACATAAAGTCCACTTTAGCTCCAGGAAAATAATCACACACAATCAAAACATAGCAGGCCACACCAGAATAACACAAGAGTAATCACACACAATCAAAACATAGCAGGCCACACCAGAATAACACAAGAGTAATCACACACAATCAAAACATAGCAGGCCACACCAGAATAACACAAGAGTTCACTGAGCTGGGAGGTACGGTGGTGCAGTGGTAAGCACTATCGCCTCACAGCTCGAAGGTCGTGGGTTCGATTCCCACCTGGGCCGATGTGAACACTGAAGGAATGCGTGCCCGTCCGCATGTCCTCGAGTGCCCACCACCCGGGTGGGGGTCGGCAAAATGGCCTTTCTGTGTGGAGTTTGCATGTTCTCCCCGTGCCTCCCGGGGGTCTCCTTCATATAGGAACCCCCTTCACAAAAACATGCAACATCCTGGTTGCTTATATGGTTCCTCCTCTGATCGGTAAGGGCGCCTGTTCAGAGGGAGGGGAACTGGTTGGAATAGCGTGAACCTCCCACGTGCTATGTCCTACCGGTGAAGCTTCCTCGGGCAGGTGAAAAGAAGCGGCTGACTTGACTGCCCATGTCTCGGAGGATGCATGGAATCAGTCTCGGCTCTCCCCAGATCGGCAGAGGATGGAGTAGCAACCAGGATTGAGTAATTCAAATGAGCACTAAACGGGGGATAAAAATGGGATAAAAAATCGGGAAAAAAAACATAAAAAAAAAAAAAAAAAATAGTTCACTGAGCTGTGCCACTGATTCACAGCAGTACAACACAAGAGTTCAGAGACTTACTGACATCACTCAACACAAGAGTTCACTGAGCTGTGCCACTGAATCACAGCAGCACACCACAAGAGTTCCTGACACTTAGCGCAAAGAAGCTTTTGGGAAACCCAGCCAATGTCTTCATAGCATTGTGATGATGATGGAATGCATTATGGAAGATAAATGCTGGTTTAACATAATGAAAATAATTCCCTGCCAAACATGCAAAGTGACGCTTCTGGGGCGGCATTGTGGCTTGTTTGGCGTTGTTTTGCCAAGGCAGGCTAGCTAGCTAGCTAGCAACGTAGCTTTAGATTAAAACTAAACTACCAGAAACAGCGTTAACTTTATGATCTTTTAATGATGTTAGTAAGAGAGGGGCAAAAAACCAGCACTCAAAATAATTCCTTTTGGGTTGTTTTATTTACCTTCAAGCAAGTTGACAATGGCAATGAACGTTTCGGCGTGGAGCCTTCCTCAGCATTGTGCTGACAGAAGACGGACATGACGTATAAATAGTGTCAAACCGGAAGTACAATCAATTACATTATCAAGTACTAGGAAATATCTCACAACATAAAATAACAATGAATATAATATCAAAAACATCAGAGAATATCAAAAAAGAGATAAAGGTACAATTTTAAACAGTATACTTGTATATAAGTCTGTATATATTACACAGCAGGAATGCAATAATGTTTTGCAGACGAGAAGAATGAGGCTGGATGGCCACACTTGTGTTAAATAAGCACAGATGAAAAGTCAACATATTAGAATAACAAAAATCAGTAAGAAAATATTAAAATAGAATTAGAAAAATACATAATAAAATGCATATAAGTGAATGCATTGGATAGAGATACTGCAGGTCCACACATGACGCTCCCACACTGCCTCACAGTGCAAGAGCATCATGCGCGAACCCACAGCACATCCACCCGACGCACCCCCTAAAGAAAACAACCTAACAAAAGTTCTTCATTCAAGCCCTTGGGGTGTTCTGTCTGTAAGGTATGTATCCAAAATGCCTCTCTTTGTAACAAGGCCTTGTCTCTGTCACCCCCCCTCTTCAGTGGACTGACCTGTTCTATACCCTGGAACCTGAGGGAACACACGTCGTGACCAAACTCATTAAAATGCCTGGCGACAGAGGATTTTATATCTCTGTTTCTAATGCTACTCTTGTGTTCTGAAATGCGAGTTTTCAACTCTCTGATAGTTTTTCCAATGTATACTAGCCCACATGGACACTTCAATAGATACACAACAAATTTAGTTTTACACGAGATCCTACTCTTAATTGAGTACTTTCTTCCAGAGTGAGGATGGAAGAATGTCTCTCCTCTGATCATAGCATTGCATTGAATACAGTTAAAGCAAGGAAAATTACCATTCTGTACATCAGACAAAAAATGGGAGGGGCCAGGGGGGCGTGTGTAGCAGTCAGCTCTAACGATCATATCTCGTACATTTCTTGCCCGTTTTTGAGCAAACAAGGGAGGCTCGCCAAATAAATGGCCCACTTGGGGGTCACTTTGCAAGATATTCCAGTGACTTAAAACACATTTTTTTATTTCCTGAGAAGCAGGTGAAAAAGTAGCAGCACACACTATTCTAGACCCTCGGGCAGGGGTGGACTTCGGGACCAACAGGTCCTCACGTTTCAACCCCCTAACTCTCTATAGGCTGTTCTCAAGGATTGTGTTGTTAAAACCTTTTACCCTGAACCTTGTACATAGTTCAGCAGCCTGCTCTTCAAACATGTGGTCAGAACTGCAAATCCTCCTAATAGCATTAGAAACAGAGATATAAAATCCTCTGTCGCCAGGCATTTTAATGAGTTTGGTCACGACGTGTGTTCCCTCAGGTTCCAGGGTATAGAACAGGTCAGTCCACTGAAGAGGGGGGGTGACAGAGACAAGGCCTTGTTACAAAGAGAGGCATTTTGGATACATACCTTACAGACAGAACACCCCAAGGGCTTGAATGAAGAACTTTTGTTAGGTTGTTTTCTTTAGGGGGTGCGTCGGGTGGATGTGCTGTGGGTTCGCGCATGATGCTCTTGCACTGTGAGGCAGTGTGGGAGCGTCATGTGTGGACCTGCAGTATCTCTATCCGATGCATTCACTTATATGCATTTTATTATGTATTTTTCTAATTCTATTTTAATATTTTCTTACTGATTTTTGTTATTCTAATATGTTGACTTTTCATCTGTGCTTATTTAACACAAGTGTGGCCATCCAGCCTCATTCTTCTCGTCTGCAAAACATTATTGCATTCCTGCTGTGTAATATATACAGACTTATATACAAGTATACTGTTTAAAATTGTACCTTTATCTCTTTTTTGATATTCTCTGATGTTTTTGATATTATATTCATTGTTATTTTATGTTGTGAGATATTTCCTAGTACTTGATAATGTAATTGATTGTACTTCCGGTTTGACACTATTTATACGTCATGTCCGTCTTCTGTCAGCACAATGCTGAGGAAGGCTCCACGCCGAAACGTTCATTGTCATTGTCAACTTGCTTGAAGGTAAATAAAACAACCCAAAAGGAATTATTTTGAGTGCTGGTTTTTTGCCCCTCTCTTATTATTTTTTGAGCCGTGCACCGTAACTTTTTGAAACTTTTGAGAGTGCTCACCAGTCGTGACTTCTAGTCACTGACTATTTGGACAATGATGTTAGTAGACACATGTAACAGTATAGATCCCCGTTATGAGGTCTGTTGATCAAAATATCACCTCACGCTATATCTAAATCGCGTTTTAGTGGACGGGCAGCGAGCATCCAAACTGGGGTTCATAGCTGGTCTGCGGCTAGCTAGCTAGCAACGTAGCCATCGATTAAAACTAAACTGCCAGAAACAGCGTTATATGTATGATCTTTTAATGATGCTAGTGGACACACTGTGGTGATCAGCTAATGTCTTCATAGCACCTTTTATTAAATTATATATAAACAATACAATGATGATTATAACTGAAGATCGCTTGGGCTCACTTCATAATGCAGTATTGATTTGTGTGTGTGTGTGGGGAGGAACGAAGCCACGTTGTAGCCTACTGTACTGTATGTAGTGAATAGTGCTTGTATGATTATGAACAGTAAAAGATCATTTTAAGGTATATTTTTGTAGAGACATGCGCGCGGTAAGCTGAAACAATAGGCGTTGCTTCTATTCTCTAGATCAGTGGTTCCCAACCTTTTTTGTGTTATGTACACCTTCAGGAACATGGGAGACAGCTGACATGTTTGACAACGCTGCAAAGCCACCAGAGACACACCCATGGAGGGAGGAGTTTGAAGGAGAGGGGGGTTTCCTGCTGCTATGGAGGAAATTACTGTTCAAAACTATTGTTTAGATGTCTGACGTCTTACGCCAAAAATAAATGGTTAAAGTGACTGTTCTATCGAATTTCACAAAAAGCCATTTATCTCAGAATAAATTTTCAGACGCTGAAACCATGCTGTATTCTACTGCTAATGCCTACATAACTACTAACTCTACAAACTAACTCTTTTAGACAGAGAAAGCACACATTCTATTAGTTCTTTTGAGATCATTGTGTTCACAAAATCTTAGCAGAAAAGAATCCTCGGCTCTTGAAAGATGAGCCAGAATCCTCAAAAAAAAACCTTGGCAGAACCTACCTACAGTATTGAAAAAACTGGCAGTGAATGTGTTAATACAATTGTGACAGTTTTCAATAGGAAAAAGTAATCAGTTTTTATCATTTTGGAAATACATTGTAATCCCATATCTTTCCAAGCCCTAGGGGTACACGTACCCCTGGTTGGGAATCACTGCTCTAGATGATGCGCCTCGCAAGACACGCGCCAGAGATGCGCATCTCATGCCGGTGGTGTGGCTGCTGTAACCTGTTGCATTATTATTATTACTTATGCTCACTTTCAATGTGTTTAAGAATATTTGTTTGAGTAACTAATTGTTTTTGTGTAGGTACACCAGTGATGGCTCTGACAGCGTCTGCAGACATGGAAACCAGAGAACGGGTCAGCAAACTGCTACACATGGATACTGCAGCACAAGTGATTGTGAGCCCAAACAGACACAACATCAGACTAGGACTGGCCACACCGAAAAAACAACAGAAAGAATTTGAATGCCTGGACTGGATTGTGGACGAAGTAAGAGCGAAGGCTACATCAATGATGCCGATTATCATCTACGTGCGCTCCATTGATGCAACAGGAGCAGTGTTCTGCTACCTGAAACGTAAGCTGGGTCCAGATGCCTGGGTAAAGAGGGACCCAGATCACAAGTTGGAAAATCAGCTCATCGCAATTTTCCACTCATGTACACCCGAACATGAAAAGCAGAGAGTGATTTCTTCACTGAATGGACAGGGCAGCTGCAGAGTAGTGGTTGCCACAACTGCACTCGGGATGGGACTGAACTTCCCAAATGTATCACATGTGGTCATGTATGGGGCACCAGAGGACACTGATGCTATAGTCCAGCAGGTTGGCAGAGCTGGCAGAAATGGAACGCAATCACACGCGATTCTGTACAACACAAGGCAGTCAAAGCAAGTGGATCAGGCTGTCAAGACAGTGCTTCGGGCAGGCCTAACTAGCTGCTTCAGAATAGCCCTGTATGGTAAATATGAAGCTGATGTAAAAAGTCTTGAGCCAGGCCATCTCTGTTGTACTGCTTGTCATAAATTATGCACATGTGATGTATCAGGTGTCTGTGTAGAGCCAGTGCCCAGGTACGAAAAGCTGCAGAAGGATACGTGTGTACCTCTGCGAACAAGAGAGCTAGAGGATGGTGATGCTGCCTTGCTCACCGACATGTTGTTGGAGCACATGAGAGTTGATCTTAAAAAGAGGCCACGCCTTAGCTGCTAACTTGTCTTCCTGGTTCCCGTTAAAGTTGTGTGGACAAAGCAAGGAAGATCCTGCATAAAGCCCAGGTGTTAAATGCGAGCCCAGGCGAGCTGCTGGATCTCGCTATTCACAACCTTCAAGCTGGGGGGAAACAGCTGGTGCCCACTGAGGAGGAAAACCTTCCTGCCTCCTCCTCACCCTCTTGGCCCTTTCCCAACATCAAGCACAACTTCTCTTCCATCATCACACCTCACCTCTCACAGCAGGAAGAGAAGAGGAAGAAGGACTTGGCTGTGCGTCGTCAAGAGCTCGTCAAGTATTGGAGGGACGACTTCCGGTTGGGCATGCGGTAGGAGCAGGCAGGAGATTTGTAGCTCTCCCACACACTCGTTAAAACCCTGTTAAAAACCTCATAAATTGACTATTTACGAAACTTTTTTTACTCTTGGGAGCCAAAGTACATTTTTACGGCCACAGATATAGTGGAGACATGCCGAATGACAAAGTGCCACGGAGAAATCCTAAAGATTCTTGGATCACAGCTAAATCAGCTGCTACACCTGAGCTAACCACACCGGCTGAAGAAGCTGAGGCTAATCGTCCGACACTACCAGATGACTTGCAAAACCTCCGCTCTCTTCTATTAGCGGATCTTACGGTATCGGTAACCTCTCTTCTTAAAAATGCTTTACAACCAGTGACTGACTTTCTGCACTCTATCAAAGAGACAATTGATTCTCACGCTAATACAATCAAATCAATTGAAACTAGCCTATCCACCCAAAGCGACAAAGTTACGGAGCTAGAATCTGTCTGCCGTGAGCTACTCTTGAAAAATGACACACTGACTGCTAAGCTGGATGACCTAGAGAACCGCTCGCGGAGATCGAACCTAAGGGTGGTTGGGATACCAGAGAAGCTGGAGGGATCTGACCCAGTCCAGTTCATGTCTTCGTTTTTCCAGGAGGTTTTCGGGATGGTGGCGTTCCCCAGCTCCCCCACCTTGGATCGAGCGCATAGGCTGGGAAGAGCAATGGCCGACGGAGGGAAGCACTCGTTCAAACCCAGAGCATTTATCGTCTGCTTCCACCGGTACGGTGATAAACAACGTGTGCTGGCAAGGAGGCGAGAGGAACTGGCGTTTTTGCAATGTCAGCGTAGGTAATTATTATGTATATTAACTTTATTACAACTTTGGCATGGCAGTATCTGCTGCTTTACCTTAACACAGTGTGACTGTTACAGTTACAACAGCCAACTAGTCCGCTGCTCTCGCTTCAGGCAGCCTCGCACTGTCCCCCTGTCTAGTGCAGGCTGCGCTGAACACAGAGCACTGAGGTGAGGTGTCAAGATTTCATCTCTGAGCCCTCTGATAGGCTGTTGCTTGATGTGTAACCAATCAGATAGCGCTGTGGGCGGGACATTGCTCCAGACACAGAACTACTGTAGGAGAGGATTCTTCCAGGTGCAGCAGCCGCAAATTAGCGCATTTTTTTATTAAGTTATGATATCGGCAAACAGCCAATGAAAATGCCGATACAGATCTCCTCAGCGGACTAGGAGAAGGAGGAAAGTCTGATGTTGAATTGAATTCGTTCATCATACAGTAGCCTAGGCTACACTAACCTATGAAAATATTAATTTGGGCTAGGAGGAGCTGGAAATCCCTCTGCTCGCCTTTCAATGCGGCAGCGGGGGATTTCACCTGAAAGTACAGAGCAGCACGGTAATGTGGCCGTGCTGCTTGGCTCGTGTGAAAGCAATTTCTGTGGCGAGGTGGCTCGCTTTACGGGACTCCTAAACGGCAACTTTTCCGCGATCTGTGTATGAAAGAGCCTTATTTAACTGTAGTTACATGGTACTGGACCTGTAAAGAAGCTCTGGCCTGGGACAGAGATTGCTAAAAGCCAGTGGGGGATTCGAACCACTGAACTTCAGATTGCAAAGCAGGCGGCTTTAACCACTCAGCCACGAGGGCTTTCCAGCTTTCATAGTGGAGTTTGAGAGGATAACTGTATGTCAGTCAGATGTAGTTGTCACTTCCTAGCTTTGTTATTATAAGCATAGACTTGGGGGAAAATGTTGATACTTTGTTAGTTGTAGCTTGAAAGACAGGCAATATTGATTAATGTGAATGCATTTCTGCAGTGTGACTGTGCCAGCCCCCCCCCCCCCCCCCCCCCCCTTCATGAGCTGTAAATGGCTCATGGGACTATTTACACCACAATTCAGAAAATTATTAGAATGTATTTTTTTAATAAACTAACTTAACTAAATGTTTCTAGAGCACAGTGCATACAATTTATTTAGCAAATAGGGGATTTATAGACTTGGGGGGGGTATAGACTTTGGGGAGAGATGATCCGGGGGTCTGCTGACCAAAGGGGTCTTTGAGGGGCTTCAACTGGGTCCCCAACAAATTGAGAAATTGGGAAATTGATGGGGAAATGAATCACATGAATTTTCAATAAGCTAACAATTAGAATGTAGAAGAATGGCTATTTTGATTATAGTTTCACTGTTACCTCTATATCTACAATACTTATACTATATATATATATATATATATATATATATATACAATACTTATTATAATTTTTGTATTGGAATTCTGGACAAAATCATACCTACAACTAAATAAAGTATCAATATTTTCCCCCAAGTCTCTGTGTATAATAACAAAGCTATGAAGTGACAGCAACTACATCTGACTGACATACAGTTATCCTCTTAACACATTCACTGCCAACAACGTGTAAACACGTTTTCAGAATCCAGCTGTTGACTGCCAACAACGTGTAAACACGTTTTTGGCATCGATTTTTTTTTTTTAACGGGGGGTTGTGCATCTAACCCTTTTACATATCTTATATAAGTATTGGACGTGTACAACGTGTACAACCCATTCCACCGACCCACTAAGTGGCGACAAGGAAGTAGGAAGGCAAGCAAAAAGCAGTGTGATCCATTTCCATTCATGAAAATGGATTGGCGGAGGCGCTTTCGTTTTCGCGTTGATTGCTGGCGGTGCGGGATTGCAAACTTGCATCGTGGATTGCGGATGGAGCACACTTTGAGGCACGCAGCGTAAATATGACCAGAGTCGCAGGGGCTTCATCGGAGCTCTCGGCCAGGGCTCCGGGAGGCGGGCGAGTCCAGCCGGGCTTCCTCAAAGAGCGGCCGCACAGACAGGCTCACACCCACACAGCAGCAGCAAAGCAAACTGGTGACAAGCGGGGACTGCCCCCTAGTCCGACACCAAATTGGAAACAAATCCCATTCTAAAAGGCTTTTAGAATGGGATTTTCAACCCATTCTTTTTTGTTTCTTTTTCGCTATAATTTAGAGTAATTTAATTTCTATTCAGAAATTTATTTGAGAGGTCGAGAGTATGAGAAAGTGCATTTGCAAAGGTAGGAAAGTGCTTGTGACATGGCGCTGCAGCGAAAAAGAACGCCCACAGGAGGGAGGAGTTGAGCAGAGGGAAGTTTACTGCTGTTATGGAGGAAATTACTGTTCAAAACTATTGTTTAGGTCTTACTGATGCCAAAAATGAATGGTTAAAGTGACAGTTCTATCGAATTTCACAAAAAGCCGTTTATCTCTGAATATTTTTTCTGACGCTAAAACCATGCTGTATTCAACTGCTAATGCTTACATAACTACTAACTCTACAAACTAACTCTTTTAGACAGAGAAAGTACACATTCTATTAGTACTTTTGAGATATTGTATGTTCACAAACTCCAAGCAGAAAATAATCCTCGGCTCTTGTAAAATGAGCCACAATCCTCAAAAAACGGCTTGGCAGAAGCTACCTACAGCAAGAAAAAAACGTCTGGCAGTCAATGTGTTAACACATTGAATGCCAGCCATGTTTTCATTCCTGTAGGTAAGTTGTGCCAGGGGTGTTTTTGACGATTCTGGCTCATTTTAGAGACAGCCGAGGATTCTTTTCTGTTAAGAATTCATGAACACCAATCATCTAAAAATAACTAATAGAATGTGTGCTTTCTCTGTCTAAAAGAGTTAGTTTGCAGAGTTAGTAGTTATGTAGATATTAGCCGTTGAGTACAGCATGGTTTCAGCGTCTGGAAATTTATTCAGAGATAAATGGCTTTTTGTGAAACAGTCACTTTAACCATTCATTTTTGGCATCAGTAAGACCGTCAGACATTCTAAACAATAGTTTTGAACAGTAATTTCCTCCATAACAACAGGAAACACCCCTCTCATTCAAACTCCTCCCTCCGTGTGTCTTTTCCTCCTGGCTGTACAGCGGGCGTGTCAGAAGCGCTTTTGCTGCTGCCTGCCTGTGTGCCTGCCTGCCTGCTTGCCTGCGTGCAGACGCTCCTTGTGCGAGTCAAGATGGGCCGGGGAATGCGTGGGCGATGGGCAGATGTTGATTCTGGCCTTTCTGAGCTGTTTCAAAGTGTGTTTCACCTATGATCTATTTTGCAAATCGCTCTCCGCTCTCTGTGTGCTGCTGCCGGTGCGCGGCCGCTCTCAGGCAAGACAAGTCTTGAATGGATTTACTGTAAAATCGCCACGGCATTTCCTTGAACGGCTTGGTCCCGCGGCAGTTTTTTCTTTGATTTCGGTCGTCTGGGGGAGCACTGTCAACACTTAGTGGGTCGGTAAAATAGATTAGACACATGCTCTTGCTCCAAATAGTTATCTCGAAGATGTAAAAGCGGTTGATTGATGTCCCACTGTCAAAAAAAAAAAATCTTTATGTAAGACGAGTTAGTCCGTCCTTGGCACTTAAGCGCTGGATTATGTAAGACGAATTAGTCCGTCTCTGGCACTTAATGTGTTAAACTCCACCATGAAATTTGGAAAGCCCTCGTGGCTGAGTGGTTAAAGCCGCTTGCTTTGCAATCAGAAGTTCAGTGGTTCGAATCCACCACTGGGTTTTAGCAATCTCTGTCCCAGCCCGGAGCTTCTTTACAGGTCCGGTACCATGTAAGTACATATGACCCACAGTTGAAAAGACTCACTCCACTTTACAGGTCCGGTACCATGTAACTACATATGAACTACAGTTGAACAGACTCACTCCACTTTACAGGTCCGGTACCATGTAACTACATATGAACTACAGTTGAACAGTCTCACTCCACTTTACAGGTCCGGTACCATGTAACTACATATGAACTACAGTTGAACGGTCTCACTCCACTTTACAGGTCTGTTACAATGTAACTACATATGAACTACAGTTGAACAGACTCACTTCATTTTACAGGTCTGTTACAATGTAACTACATATGAACTATAGTTGAACAGACTCACTCCATTTTACAGGCCTGTTACAATGTAACTACATATGAACGTAATTTATAACTATTGGTAATTACTGTGTAATTACATTTGGTGTTCATGTGTAATTACAAATAGTTCATATGTAACTAGGGTACCTGTAAAATAAAGGGTTACCCACTTTTTCCACAACAAGCTGCTTTTTCACGGGGACGTTTCATTTCCTTGCAAGAACACTGTAAAAAAAAAAGGAAAAAAAAAAAAAAAAAAAAGAGTATGTAATGATTGACGCTGGACTCAACCTCTCTTTCCTTATTTTTCTTTTCATATAAACTGCTGTGTTTAGGTGATGCCCATTTTCCTATATTAATAGATTAACACTGAACCTTAATAACTGAAGCTCACCTAACAGCTGTGATAAGTTACATTAGTCAAGCTGATTTGATATAGCCTATGTGTGTGTATGTATATATGTGTATGTATGTGTATGTACATATGTATGCATGTATATATATATTATGCATATGTATTTTTTTTTTTTTTAAGCAAGCTGCTCTGTGTTGAAGAAGTCCCCCTCCCCTTTTTATTTTCCTCACTGAACTAATACTATTAGTAAAAATGAATACAACTTGAATGTCACTCTGAACCCTGGTTATTCGAATGGATGCAAACTCACAGAGTTGAGAGGTTTTTCTTTCTCCCCTTTTTCTTAGTGGTTTGAGCTACAATCTGAGTTAGGTATAAGATGTATGCATCGGAGGCCATATGTTTTTGTTCGCCTGTGGGTTTCTTTGTTTGGGAAAGGAATCCTAGGATGGGTGGGAGGTGGGTTGTTTTTTCTTTTTCTGTTTTTTTTTTCTATGTTTTTTATTTTATTTTGATTGTCAATGTATCAAGTTTCTGGAGATCCAACCAAGAGACACTCTTTAGATATCTACTTTATATGAATATAAAACCTAAGCAAACATCATGGCTAAGGTAGTAAAATTTACCTCATTTAATGTTAATGGGCTGAATGGACCAGTTAAAAGAAAAAGAGTATTTGAGTACTTGAAAAGATTAAAAACTGACATAGCATTCATACAAGAAAGCCACCTTACCAAACCTGAACATCAAAAGCTAAAAAGGGATTGGGTAGGACAAGTGTATGCATCTTCATTCAATTCCAAATCAAGGGGAACGGCTATACTATTACATAAAAACCTACAATTTTTTGTGGAAAAAACTATCTTGGATCCAACAGGGCGATATGTACTGATCCAAGGCAATATGTACTCTGAAAATTGGACATTTCTGAACTTGTATGCACCAAATTATGATGACAAATCCTTTATCCAAGAAATATTTTTTAGAGTGTCTGAATGCAGTGGGAATATATTGATAGGAGGAGATTTTAATTTTTGCCTTGATCCAGTTCTTGACAGGTCCTCAGCTACTATTTTGACAAGGACTAAAGCAGCCACATCCACCCTGGCCTTTATGAATGATCTGAACCTTAGTGACACCTGGAGACATTTTCATCCCACAGTCAGAGACTACTCTTTCTATTCATGTCCACATAACTCACATACCAGGATAGACTATTTTCTTGCATCTAACCAATTAATTCATAGAATTTTAGAAACTGAATATTTACCTAGGATCCTTTCAGACCATTCCCCACTTACACTTTCCTTGTCAATACCTGAGAAAGTACAAGGACCATACAGATGGCGGCTGAACCCAACTTTGTTGAAAAAACCTGATTTTTGCCGTTTCCTAAGAGACCAAATTAAATTCTTTTGTGAAACAAATTGTGCCTCTTCTCCCAACAGTTTTGTATTGTGGGATACAATGAAAGCCTATTTAAGAGGCCAAATAATTTCCTACACCATTGGTTTAAAGAAAAAACATATGGCTGAAATTATCAAGTTGGAGAAAGAAATTTTGTATTTGGAAAAAGAACATCAAAAGTCACTCTCTAAAGAGACATACCAAAAATTAGTGAACCAAAAGCTTAAATATAACTTATTAAATACTTATGGAATAGAAAAAAATATTCTCAGAACCAAACAAAGATATTACGAGTTGGGGGAAAAGGCACACAAAGTCTTAGCTTGGCAGTTGAAGTCTGAGGAGAAGTCGAGAGCTATTAACTCTATAGAAACTGAAAATGGGAATGTTACGGGGAATCCAAAAGAAATTAATGATTGTTTCAAACTTTACTACTCTTCACTGTATACATCGGAATCCCCTGATGATCTAACTATGATAGATCGGTTTTTATCAACTTTGAATCTACCGAAACTGACACAGGTGGACCAGGAGGAGATAAACTGTCCCCTTACTCAAAAAGAAATTGAAAAAGCCATCTCCTCACTGCAATCTAATAGATCACCAGGTGAAGACGGCTTTCCACCTGAATTCTATAAAGAGTTTAAAGATCTGCTTATCCCCCTTTTTATGGATGTTATAACCCTGGCAAGTGAAACACAATCACTACCTGATTCCTTTTCCACTGCCTTAATAACTGTTATTCACAAGAAAAATAAGGACCCCCAAAAATGTACTTCTTATAGGCCAATTAGTCTCCTTAATGCAGACTTTAAAATAATTTCCAAAGCTTTAACAAGTAGATTAAATGAGTTCCTCCCCAAACTTATCAACCAAGATCAAACTGGCTTCATACACAATCGGCTCTCGACTGACAATCTCCGTAGACTCTTCAATATTATTCATACAGCGAATACCAGAAACGAGCCCAGTATTGCTATAGCACTAGATGCTGAAAAGGCCTTCGACCGCCTAGAATGGCCATATCTGATGAAGGTCCTAGACAAATTTGGTTTCAGCACATCTTTCACTAACTGGGTGAAAACTCTATATTATAAACCCCAAGCAAAGATAAACACAAACGGTATAACATCAACCCCCATTATGCTACAAAGAAGCAGCAGGCAGGGTTGTCCCCTTTCCGCCGGACTCTTCGTCCTGTCACTCGAACCACTGGCGCAAGCTGTGAGACAAGACCCATATATAAAAGGCTTTCAAGTAGGTCAACAAAGTCACAAAATTAGTTTATTTGCAGATGACATAATTTTATTTCTAACAGACCCACCCCGATCTCTCATCAAATTACAAAATCTTTTGAACAATTACAGCATAATATCTGGTTATAAGGTGAATTATGAAAAGAGTGAAATAATATCTCTGACTGAATTTGATCATGGAGACCTGTGTCAGTCAGGGCCTTTTAAGTATGTTAAAAAAATTACATATCTGGGTATACAGGTGGATAATAGTTTGAAGAATTTATTGCAACTTAACTATCCTGTGTTGATCAAAAAAATTGAAGGTGATCTAAACAGGTGGACAGACTTACCTTTGACCCTACTTGGCAGGGTCAATTGTATAAAGATGAACATTTTACCGAGGATAATGTATCTATTTCAGTCGCTCCCTATCCCTCTTCCCAATAGTATTTTTTAAACTCTCAATAAATTTGTAAGTGAATTCATTTGGAAATGTAAAGTACCGAGGGTGAGCTTGGAGAGACTAACATGGGATTTCAAGATGGGTGGCCTTCGACTTCCCAACTTTAAATTTTATTATTTGGCATCACAAATTTGATTTCTCTCATCTTTTTTTGAATGTGACTATGCCCCCTCCTGGACACAAATTGAATTACATGATATTGATGAAGAGGTAGGAACTGATCTCATTTATAAATGGAACCCTAAAAGTATTACTAGTAAAACAAAAAACCCACTTACTGTCCACCTGGTTAGAACATGGTACGAAATGCATAGAATTCTTGGAGTAAGGATTGACTTGTCTCCCAAAACACCTTTGTGGAAAAACAAACTTATACCAATGATCTCTGATAATAAAATCTTTAAGTTTTGGTATGACAAGGGAATAAGATGTCTTGAACACTGTTATGATAATCATATCCTCATGTCATTTGATCAGATAAAAATGAAATATGGTTTATCCAACAAACATTTTTTTTGTTATTTGCAATTAAGAACCTTTCTGAAAAAAACTTTGGGTGAACAAATGTCATTATGTGATTTGACAAAGTTGGAGGAGGTGTTTCATAATGACAAAGGTTCAGAACGATTTATTAGTAGGGTATATTCCATAATGATTGATCATTATCTAAAACAAAACATACATCGATCAAGAGAGAGATGGGAAACTGAACTAGGCACCACTATAGATCAAGACCTCTGGTCTGATCTATGTCAGAACAGCATGTTTGCTACTGTAAATGCCAGATTCAGGCTCATCAACTACAATTTTCTTCACCAACTCTACCTCACCCCTCATAAACTACACCGTTATAATTTTACAATTTCAAACCTGTGTTTTCGGTGCGGTATTGATGAGGGCACAATGTTACATTGCACATGGCAGTGTGTTAAAGTCACAACATTTTGGAGTGACTTATGTGATACGTTAACCAAAATTACAAACACCTCAATCCCATTCAACCCAGAGCTCTGTCTCTTGGGAAATGTATCAAACTTGAAGCTAAGTCAAAATACTAGAAAATTCATTGACATAGCCCTTGCTGTCTCTAGAAAGTGCATTGCCCTAACCTGGAAATCGGATTCCCCTCTCTCTATATCAAAATGGATAACAGAGATGACTAACTGTATTTCTTTAGAGAAAATTATGTATGTTCTGAAAAACAGACTTGATGTATTTCTAAGTATTTGGCAACCTTTTATTGAGTACATGAAAATACTAACTCTACCAACTGTGAACTTGCTATGACTTCTGAACTGGTTCCACTATACATTAGGTCAATAACACCTTAAAAAAAAAAAAAAAAAAAAAAAAAAAAAAAACTTGGTTGAGATATCTCACCGTACTTCATGAAACATTATTATTATTATTTTTATTTTCCTTTTCTTTTTAGTAATTTCTATTACTGTTTTTTTTTCTGTCTTTAATGGGAATGAGTTGCATTATGTGTTGTTGTTTTTTGTCTACATGAAAACTTTAAAATAAAATATATAATAAGTATTGGAGGGACTGTAAGTGTTTACCCAACCTCCCCTGGCATTGTGAGATTAAAATCCATCAGTCTCCATTTGTCAGTTTGGGATCAACTGATTTTAACACTTTTTTTGTTACAGACGCCGAAAAGATCAACCGGGTCATCGACTCGGAGAGTTGCTGGTTATGTCGTCCTCTGGCTGTGAGTGTGCACACACACACACACACGCACACGCACACACACGCGCGCGCGCACACACACACACACACACACACACACACACACACACGCGTGATTTCTATTCGCACATAGGATAAGCAATAACCACGCCCTGTGGCGCCGGGATTGGCCAGGAGCATTGAAGCTTGCGACTAAAGCACCTGGGTTTTTTCATCTTTTAAAATAAAGATGTTTAAAAAACTATTGCTTGTTACATTTTCAGTGCTGTACCTTTTCTCTGGGTAAGAATTGAGCTTGAAATTAACAATATGATACATTATATTATATGAGCTATGAACGTGAACACAACACCGTTTATATTATTGCATGTTTTTGTAGATTGTGTACATTGTGTAGATTACAATTATTATGCTTATTATTATTATTACTATGCTAAGGAAGGTAGGTGACCATAATTAATTTCAATGTCCGCTCTCGAAATCGCTGTCCGTTCTCAAGAGCTATTCAGTTGGTTCATGAAATCGCTGGGCTGCGTGCCCTCCAGTGTTGCTCCTGGCCAATCCCGGCGCCGCAGGGCGTGGTTATTGCTTATCCTATGTGCGAATAGAAATCACGCCACACACACACACACACACACACACACACACACACACACACACACACACACAGCCTCTCTGTGTATAGGCTACTATGGATGTAACATGTGGGAAGGGTTTATTGTGAGGAATGTGTGCATGGCAGCTGATATGTAAAAAGTAGAAATGTAAAAAGTAAAGTTGTTTCTCATTTTTTGCGCTGTTGTTTTCCTAGGCTTCCCCTTCCCACATGCCATCCAGGAAAAGACGTAAGGGGACAGCAGAGCAACCAGAAGCTAAGCGGCGCAAAAGCCAGGTAGAGAACTCACACACACACGGCGCACACACAGCGCACACACAAACTCACAATCACACACCCAGTCTTTCACTCACACACACACACACACACACACACACACACACACACACACACACACACACACACACACACACACACACACACACACACACACGGTGCACACACAAACTCACAATCACACACCCAGTCTTTCACACACACACACACACACACACACACACACACACACACACACACACACACACACACACACGTAGACGGACAAAAAAATCAAATGTTTTACAGGGCAGAGAGGGTCTCACACAAATCTATCCCAAGGCCAACGTCTTGTGTCCTGTGAATGAGAGAGTGGGGACAATGTAGAGCTGTGTGTGTGTGTGTGTGTGTGTGTGTGTGTCTGTGTGTGTGTGTGTGTGTGTGTGTGTGTGTGTGTCTGTACGTACATGTACACACCTTATTACGCAGACACAGCCGATATTGTATGGCATGATGACATGATGCTGTGAATGCAGGAAGAGAGTGAGAGCAAGTTTGATATCTGTGGTGGTTTGAAGAGAAGAGGAGGCATTAGACATTAGAGATACACAGAGAGAGAGACAAAGACAACAGAGGGGATACAGGGGAGATGGGGGATGCATACAAAGGCTAGGACATGGCTTCTTTCTGTCAGTCTCCAAGCAACTCACAATAGAAGGTCAGAAGGAAGAGATGAAGGAGACGACTCACGACAATACAGACAATACATGCTACACCTTTATTCAACTACAGACCAGAAATGTTCACACAAGTCTTTTTTGCAAGTCCAAGTCAAGTCTCAAGTCTCTAATATTAACAAACTTCTATTTGAAACTGTTATTTATTATGATTTCCCAGCCTCGCAGTCTCGTATTTTCCGTGTGTAGAAAGCAGCAGAAAGTCTTGAGCTGCAAGCGAGCTGGTGGCTCTCCGATGTTTATTCACTGCAACTCAGACCAGACTTCTCCCTCCTAAGTGGCAACCAGTGTCCTCTCCATCTCTCAGATGATGGAAGAAAACATGGCTGTTGTTTGCTCAAGGACAAATAATACACAATTGTATTTATTTTTTCCCCTCAGTGAATGAGTTGTGTAAAAAGGGAATCATTTCTATGGGATTCAATTTGAAAAAGTTGTGTTTTTTTTCTTATCACCAGACGGTTCAATATCCATTAGCAGGGCAGGCTGAAATGTATTTTTGATGCGTTAAGTGGCATTAAGAGAAAGAAACAAATTGCTCAAGGGAGAGGGAGAGGGTTTTACAAAAGGATTGTCCGCCATTAATGTGAAAGTCCAATATACATTTATTCGGTCCGGACGATGTGTAGAAGCAGTGCTACAGCAATACAGTCACTGGAAGCATTTGTTGTGAAATCTTTAAAAGAATACAATTATATATATATATATATATATCGCGATATTTGGGAAATATCACAATTTTGAACATTTACTTTCAGAGGCTGCAGGCTCAGTTTTAAAGCCAGAGTGAAGTTTCTGGTATCATATGAAACTTGAAGGAATCGATTTGTACCAACCATGTCATGCTAGCTTGTCAGGAAGGTATACAGTTAACTCATTCACCGCCAAAGACGTCTTTGACGTGTTATCAGAAATAGCCCTCCCCGCCAATGACGTGTTTGACGTGTTTTTGGTTTTATTACTGCAGCGCTTAGTTCAAACACTTACCCAGCCTGTGACACAGACACAGGTCCCTAACCTCAAAGTCAAGCCGACAGCACGTTATCAAACACATACCGCAGCTGTTGTTTGAAACGAGAAAGAAGGAGGAAAGGAGGAAAAACAGAGAAACGCGCTTCCTTGTACAGAGGAAAAAACGCCATTGAAATGCCTCTCGGCGCGCTGCACTGCTGCCTTGCTGCAGGGCGAACCTGGATTGCCTAGTCAAACCCGTGACGAACATGATCGATCCGGTTCCAGCAGCGCCTGGTCCCAAAGCCAAGCCGCGGACCCGTTCCTGTGTCGTGTCGCAGCATTCGTCCCAGCCCGAACGAGAGGAGGAAAACGAGCAGCAGAGGAGGCAAAACGCTGATGGGGAAGGAGGGGGAAGGAGGTGCGATCTAGCAGCAGCTGTGGACAGAACTCTCTCTCTGTGTGTGTGTGTGTGTGTGTGTGTGTGTGTGTGTGTGTCTGTGTCTGTGTCTGTGTGTGTCTGTCTGTCTGTCTGTCTGTCTGTCTGTGTGTCTGTCTGTACACTCACTCACACTGAGCAAACTGTATTGTTGAATGTAAAAAAAGCACTTCATATATATATATATATATATATATATATATTTTTTGTCATTTGTGTCATAATGAATAATATTTACATGTCTGATGTCAATACAGTTCAAAATAAAAGAATTGAGAGCGAGTTCTGCCTGATATTGTGTGCTGTACATAAATGCCATTTTCTGCAATTTCTTTTCTCAGAGAGACCTTTTGGGTGAAAACAGGGTGTATATAAATGGCTATAAGTAGAGTACAGAACATGCTAAAAGCTCACTTTTTTTTTCCTGGTGAACCCAGAGACGTACATCTTCATTTTGAGGTATTGCAAATCACTCTGGTGCTAATAGATAATTTACTGTGGGTCTTGAAAGATGACCAACAATTATGAAAATCTTTGGCCTGTGCTAAATATTGGCAGTCCTAAACTGGCGGTGAATGAGTTAAATAACACTTTTGGCGAGGGAAAAAAAACATTTAAATTTTTCCTCTTTTTCACAGCCTAATGTTGGCAGGTGTTTCACCAACTGCTTCAACGATAATGATCAGCAAATGAGGATGACACAAAGCACACACGCATATAGTAAAACATGGACTCTGATATATTACGCTGGTTAAGTGATTGGCTCAGCAGGAAAGGTATAGCTTGGGTTCATTGGTTATTGCCACAGAGGAGAAGCAGCGTGGGAAACTGAATGGATGAGGAGACAGCATGAATGAAAGGGGCGTGCCTAACAATGAATGGGTTATATAACCTCGAAATGGGGCATGCACTGTGATATGACCTGAACTGGGCATTGCTGCTAAGTAGTCTTCATTATTGAAATTTGTTAAAACTTTACTTAGCCTTTCTGCTGCTATTGCATGGTTAAATCTATTTACAAAGATAGCCTTCACTCCTACAACCTTGAGCTGAAAGGATCGAGACAATCATACTTCTCTGACATCATTAAAATGTAAACAATGCCCGTACCCTGTTTGCCACTGTTGATAGACTGATTCACCCCCCGCTATGTGTACCACCTGAATTCCTTTCCACCGATAAATGTAATGAGTTTGCTGCCTTTTTTAATGACAAAATCATCAAGATCAGACAAGCCATCAGTGGCTCCTCACTGAAAAATGATGTGAGTCCACTGATCCCTAACTCGATAAGTCTGTCTCACTTTAACGCAATTGATCTCAAAACTCTGGATGAAATTGTACATGGTCTTAAGTCATCCACGTGTTGCGTTGACACCCTCCCTACTAGCTTTTTTAAAAGCGTCTATAACTGCCTTTCGTCTGACCTTATACAAATAGTTAATTGCTCCCTCTTGACCGGCACCTTTCCTGAATCTCTGAAAACTGCAGTAATCAAACCCTTACTTAAAAAGTGTAGTCTTGACTCCTCATTACTTAATATCTATAGACCAATATCAAATCTCCCATTCATAAGCAACATCATTGAAAAGGCTGTTTATCTTCAACTAAACAGATTCTTAACCTCAAATGATCTGCTAGACAAACTCCAATCAGGCTTCCGTCCCCATCACAGTACTGAGACCGCACTAACTAAGGTTCTCAACGACATCAGAATAAACTTGGATGCCGGAAAAAATTAAATTCTTGTATTGTTAGACCTTAGCGCTGCGTTCGACACCGTCGATCACTCAATTTTACTAGACAGGCTAGAAAACTGGGCTCTCTGGTACGGCCCTCCAATGGTTTAAAACGTATCTCCAGGACAGAAATTACTTTGTATCGATTGGCAATTACACTTCCGACATAACTCGAATGACATGTGGGGTCCCTCAGGGATCCATCATGGGGCCCGTTCTATTTAATCTATACATGCTCCCTTTAGCTTTAACACGTTCACTGCCAATCACGTGTTAATACGTCAAAAAAAATCCAACGGTTGACTGCCAATGACGTGTTAATTATGCCCAGAAACCATATAGCCTACCATAACTATGCAGATGATACACAACTTTACATAACTCTTTCGTCAGGCGATCATGCTCCCATTGACTCACTCTGTCAGTGCATTGATCAAATTAATGACTGGATGTGCAAAAACTTCCTCCAGCTTAATAAAGACAAAACTGAGGTGATCGTTTTTGGTCCGAAAGAACAACGACTTCAAATTGCAGCCTGCCTCAAGGTTCTTTCCTTGAAGCCAAAGGACCAAGTAAAAAACCTTGGAGTTATCATCGACTCCGATCTTAATTTGAGCTCACACATTAAGTCGGTCAGAAAATCTGCTTTTTATGATCTTAAAAACATTGCTCGGATTAGGGGCTTCATGTCCAGTCAGGACTTAGAAAAACTAATTCATGCCTTTATTTACAGATTAGACTACTGTAACAGCCTTTTCTCCGGTCTCTCAAATAAAGAACTTAGGCAACTCCAGCTCATTCAAAATGCTGCTGCTAGGGTCTTAACTAGGACTGGGAGGGCTAATCATATTACCCCTGTTCTTAAATCTCTACACTGGCTTCCTGTAGGTTACAGAATTAAATTCAAAATCCTTCTTTTAGGCCCACAATACATAGCAGTTCTCCTCCCTCGCTATGAACCAACTAGACCTCTCAGGTCAGCTGGGTCCAGCCTAATAGCTGTCCCAAGGATCCACTGGAACCAGGGCAGGGCCGCCTTTACTCACTGTGCCGCTGTTAGCTGGAACAACCTGCCTGAGGCCCTCAGATTTTCCCCAACACTTCCTATTTTTAAAAATGGTCTAAAAACTTTTCTGTTTAGCACCGCCTTTAACTGTTGAAATGTCTATTTATCCTATTATTTCTTGTATTGACCATACGTAACATGAAGCATCTTATTGCTTTTTTGCTTTTAATTGTCTTTTTATCTTCTTTTATTCTCTAATGTCTGTAATGTCTTGTGAAGCACTTTGAATTGCTTTATGTATGAAGTGTGCTATATAAATAAACTTGACTTGACTTGACTTAAATCAGCTAATTTTATTTTATGGGGGGGGGGGGGTGTTGGTATACACAGTGGAAATGGTCCCTGGGAAATTTGGTTTGGTACACAGTGGTACTTGGACAGAAAAGTTTGGGAACCCATGCTCTAGGACACACATGGGCAAACTGCGGCCACAGGGCCGGACCTGGCCCCTGGACCATCTCAGGTCTTCAAAGAAAAACAAAACAATGTTAATAAATCTCATCTGCTACAGCCATTGGATTTGTATCACTATTATATCGGGAGGTTAACAGAAAAATTACCAATCACAAAAAAAAATCGCGAAAATCAGGTGTTGGCAGGTATGATCTCCAATGTGTGGCCCTTCACTTTGATGTAAGTCAGTATGGCCCTCTGGAAAACAATGTTGCCCACCCCTGCTGGAGCACTCTAAGTCTAAACGACTCTAAAGAGACCAATCGCTCCCATTTTAGTGTCCAGGGGCCACATTACAGAAACTCTTATGTCTTAAGTTAGGATAGGACTAGTTTAAGATAGGATTTTTTCTGATTTGGTATTACAGAAGCAAATCCTAACTAACTTTAGGAATCCTATTTTATCTTGCTAAATCCTATCTTATGTCTTGTTAGGAAATCCTAAATACTCATCCAGCATCGGTTATCAACTTTTCCGGTTGCTACTGGTTACCCTAGCAACCAGTAGCAACCGACACCTCCTCCTTTCTCAACTCGCGTGGGAAGTAGGAGCGCTAGTAGCCTGCTATTAGCTAGTAGGGTAACGATGTGTGTTGTTGTTCCTCCCCCCTTGGAAACTGTATGTACCAAGGAGCCAAATTGCTGATGGCTGTTGCTACCTCAGTTAAATTACGTGACATAGCAGGCTGAGATATTTTGGATATGTCGGCCACTTCAGTTTGAAAATCTCCCTTCGCAAAAAAACGAAGTGCATTTGTAAGTTGTACTACAACTGGCAGAGCCCCGTGTCGCCTAGTCGGTCTCTCCAACACAGGTCTCAGCTCCTCGGCTAGCTGCAGTATCGGCGGTCTGTATCGATTAACAAGCGTTCTGTCATCAAAACGCAAAACGTCATTCGGGTCCCGCGTGAGCCTTTCGGCAAATAAATTGCGCCTGTTGACATTTTGTTGGTTCTGCAAATGTAATAACAGCGCAGCCATAACGTAGGTAGGTAGGCTATACATAGGCTATAAATTATAACGAGATGCAAGATGGCTGTTGTTCCAGTTGAAAATAGCGTAAATTAGTTAGGACAGCATAGCTGGCATCTTAAAGTTAAGAGAGCTTTTTTAACACGTTGACTGCCAACAACGAGTTGAGTCGTCAAACACAATCCAGCTGTTCACTGCCAGCGACGAGTTGAGTCGTCAAAAAAAATAGATTTTTTTTTTTTTGACGGTGGGAGGGGCATCTAACCCTTTTACATCTCTTATATAGGTATTGGACGTGTACAACGTGTACAACCCATTCCACCGACCCACTAAGTGGTGACAGTGCTTTCCTGACTAGAGGAAGGCAAGCAAAAAGCAGTGTGACTGAAGCCATTCTCATGAAGGTGGATTGGCGAAGGCGCTTTCGTTTTCGCGCTGATTGCTGGCGGTGCGGGATTGCAGATTTGCATAGTGGATTGCGGGTGGGACACACTTTGAAACACGCAGCATAAATATGACCAGAATCGCAAAAGCTTCATCAAAGCCCTCAACCAAAACTCCAAGAAGCGAGCGAGTCCAACCAGACTTCCTCAAAGAGCGGCCGCACAGACAGGCTCACACCCGCACAGCAGCAGCAAAGCAATGAGACTGGTGACAAGCGGGGACTGCCCCCTAGTCCGACACCAAATTGGAAACAGCCATGAAAGGCTTTTAGAATGGGATTTTCAACCCATTCTTTTTTGTTTCTTTTTCGCTATAATTTAGAGTAATTTAATTTCTATTCAGAAATTTATTTGAGAGGTCGAGAGTATGAGAAAGTGCATTTGCACAGGTAGGAAAGTGCTTGTGACACGGCGCTGCAGCCAAGAAGAACGCCCACGGAGGGAGGAGTTGAGCAGAGGGAAGTTTACTGCTGTTATGGAGGAAATTACTGTTCAAAACTATTGTTTAGGTCTTACTGATGCCAAAAATGAATGGTTAAAGTGACTGTTCTATCGAATTTCACAAAAAGCCGTTTATCTCTGAATATTTTTTCTGATGCTGAAACCATGCTGTATTCAACTGCTAATGCTTACATAACTACTAACTCTACAAACTAACTCTTTTAGACAGAGAAAGCACACATTCTATTATTTCTTTTTAGATGATTGGTGTTCACGAAGTCCTAACAGAAGAGAAACCTCGGCTCTTGTAAAATGAGCCTAGAATCCTCAAAAAAACCCCTGGCAGAAGCTATCTACAGCAAAAAAAACGGCTGGCAGTCAATGTGTTAAGATTTTGGGGAGTTGGGACGCTTCTGTAATACACTTTTCCCATTTTAAATTAGGATGATAATATTGACTTAGGAACTGTTGTTCTGTAATGGGTGTTCTGTTTCATTCCTTCCTGACTGCCAGTGGCAGTTTAACTGTGAATAATGATCTCACGCTCCGCGACAGACGAGTGTTTTTATACCAACGTAGTCACGTACGTGACGTGGGGCACCTGCGTGTCTATAAAGGTGCGCCGTGACCCACCATACGTCATCTTTGATCTTCTCGCAACCTGGCGTATTTCGACAGGTGTGCGGCTCCGGAGCTCCGTCATTCGGATTCTCCATTTTTGGATCAGAGACAGACAAAGGAGAGGTAGGTACACGGGGGTACTGACTGCCTTTCCGAAGCCCTGCCACTCCGAACGTTAACTTCCATTATTCGGACTGGCGGTCGTTCACCTTAGAAGCCGCAATGCCGACCTTAGGTTTAGGCGTGGGGGTGGGAGAGGTTAGGTTTTGGGTTAGGGTCTGGGGGAGGTTAGGTTTAGGCATGGGGGGAGGTTAGGTTTGGCGTGAAAAACGGGGAATATAGAACCCGGGGAACATAGACATGATCCCTTTCTGAGTGCCGATATTTCGGAGTGGCAGAACGTCGGAGTGGCAGCACGTCGGAGTGGCAGCATGTAACCGGTACACGGCCTGAAGGTGTGTTTAGTCAGCCATTCCGCTCAGCCTGGGACCTGAGTCAGAGTGCAACGGGGTTGTCCTCTAAGGCTGTGGGTGGCTGCCTACCACCTCTCCCCTCGCCGGGAGGTAGCTCCGTTAGCAGGGCTATCTCCGGCCTAGGCGGCTGGCCCTAGCCGTGGGTGTGCGTGGGACGCTACCCCCGTCTAGGTTGCCTGGTCGGGCTTGTATATTGCCTTGTGGTAGCAATTATATTGCATAATTATCCTATTCAGCCTTTATCGCAGCGACTGCCCGTGCCTGTAGGCTTTCACTTTATAACATTAGAAAAATCCGTCCATTCCTCACTAAAGAGGCGACCCAACTATTGGTCCAGGCGCTTGTCAGCTCGCGTCTAGACTACTGCAACGTTCTGTTGGCCGGGCTACCTGCCTCGGCCATCCGACCCCTTCAGCTTATCCAAAACGTTGCAGCCCGTCTGGTGTTTAACTTACCTAAATTTTCACATGTCACTCCCCTTTTTTGCGACCTTCACTGGCTTCCCATCCTGGCACGCATCAGGTTCAAGACACTGGTGCTGGCCTACCGGTCAGTTCACCGGTCAGCCCCGCCTTATCTGCAATCTTTGGTAAGTTTCCAAACTTTGCATCGCTCCCTCCGCTCCTCTACCGGTCCACCTCGCCTTGCCCCTCCATCACTACATGGGCCCGGAGGTCGCTTGTCCCGATCACAACTTTTTTCCTCACTGGCTCCTCAGTGGTGGAATGAGCTTCCCCCCTCGATCAGAATGGCCGAGTCACTGGCAATTTTTCGTCAGAGACTAAAAACCCACCTCTTCGGCCTACACCTGGGCCTTTCTGAATCTTAACCATTTCTTAAAACACTCACATGCTGCTAGCTACGCCCCTGACTATTTTTTACATTATTTGTATCCCCATAATGTGTTACTCTAGTTCATGATAGACCAGGATACTTGACTCTTATTGATTGTATTACATGCTTTTTACTACACTACGTTCTTATATTTATTACTTTCAATTGTTCTGTGTATTTCTTGTGTATTCTGATGAGATGTGATGTTGTATTTCTTGTGTATTCTGATGAGATGTGATGTTGTAAGTCGCTTTGGACAAAGGCGTCTGCCAAGTGCAATAAAGTAAAGTAAATAATTGTGTATATATTATTATAGATAATATTGGATTATACTATACTATATTATACTATACTATATTATATTAGGATATTCTAAGCTATAGCCTATAGCCTTTTGTACAATTAGATTGTATAATTGTAGAGTATTATATATAATATTGTATTATATCATACTGTATTATATTATATCGTAAAGTTAGCTTGTTGGGCGCGGACGTGTCCTGGACTGTGTCCCAGGGCCCGCTCCGATCTCCCAACCCGGCCCTCGTCGCTGCATTGCGGACGTGTCCTGGACTGTGTCCCAGGTCCCGCTCCGATCTCCCAGCCTGGCCCTCATCACAACAGTGCGGACGTGTCCTGGACTGTGTCCCAGGTCCCGCTCCAAGTTACGGGCTTGACCCCCTGTGCTCGTTGACAATGCTGGCCTGTTCCTCCTGTGGCGTGGAGCTGCACGTGGAGGATGGCCATGAGATGTGCCCCAGCTGCCTCGGGGTGGGTCACCTCCGGGAGGCCCTGTCTGACCCCTGCATTAATTGTGGCATCCTGCCCCTCCGCGTAAGGGAGGAGCGGTTGCGCGAGGTGGAAGGCTGGTTGTTTGGTCACCGCCCACCCGTGGGCAGCAGCCCGAGGCGGTCTCCCTGTAAGCGGCGCCAGGAGGAGCGCGAGGGGGAGGACCGCGGCGTGGAGAGGGTCCTACCGGCCTTGGCGGAGGAGACCCTCCCACCATCGGGGGTCTGCACTAGGTCCGCTGCTGCCGCTAAGAAGCGCAAGAGCAGGACGCAGGTGAAGCCGCGGAAGAAGGCGAGGAAGAAGACCTCCTCTCGCCAGGACATGGAGGCCTTGCGAGCTGAGTTGGAGCAACTCAAGGCTCTGATGGTGCCGCCTGCGCACCCAGGTTCCTGGGCAGGCGCGGCCAGGGAAGACGCGCTGTCAATGGCGGCGTCAAACACCATGTTCCAGGACCGCGGAGAGGACCGCGAGGACGAATATGAGGACCCCGGGGAGGATCATTCCCCGGAGCGGTCAGTCTTGGCGGGCAGACGGGGAAGCACGGAGGCCAGGGACGGCTCAGAGACTTCCCTCAGGATAGGTTCGGCGGGCACCGAGCGCGGTGCCCAGCCGCTCCAGGTAATACTGCGGGCAGCCCTGGCTAGGGTCGGCCTGGACGACGTGCCGGCGGTTCAGCCGAGCAACCCACTCTTTAGGCGGGCTCCGTCGGGGGGCCGCCCATTGAGGTCCCGCCCTCTCCCGCCTTTCTGGAGGCACTAAAGAGCTGCTGGGCAGACACGGAGACGCGGGGGCGCCATGCGAAGGATGGCAGGACCCTGGCCTCCATGCGGGATGCAGCGGTACACGGCCTGGCCCGCATGCCCCCGGTGGACCATTGTATAGCGTCGCTGGTCCTCTCGCCGGACGCCGCGCTGAGGGACAAGGCCAAGTGTCCTAGCGCACAATGCCGGGTCACAGATGACCTGCTGGTGAAGGCATATGAGGCGGCTGCTCGGGTGGCTCGGATGGGCAACTCCCTCTCCGTGCTCCTCCTCGCCCAGTCCCAGATGATGCAGGCGACGCATCAGGGGGCAGAGTTGGGACACACACATGAGGCGGCCCTGCAGGCCTTCGGGTTCTTGTCGAGGGAGCTGGGCCGTGTGATGTCCACCTTGGTCGTGGCACGTCGGCAGGTGTGGCTCGCGCAGGCGCCTATGTCTGATGACTGCAGGCGGACGTTGAGGACGCTCCCGGTGGTGCCCGGTCAGCTGTTCGGGCCAGAGGCAGAAAGGGCCCTGGAACGGAGAAAGCTGTCGAACCAGGCCTCAGAGGGCTGGGGTCGGCGCAGCAGAGGCGCAGGGGCGGCCTCAGCCTACGTCTCGGGGAGACGGAGCGAGAGGCGGAGCCACGGCGCTCACGATACTGGGACTCGCCTGGGCAGGCAAGAGGGCGTGCCCAGGAGGCGACTGGCAGTGGGCGTAAGCCCAGGGGGGTGCGCCCTCCGCCCCGGGGGCGTGGGCGCGGCTACGACCGGCGCCCCCCCAGAGCCGCGGCAGGTCCTCCAGGCACGGCCTGAGAGGTCGGGGCCGGCGGTGGGCAGATTCACACATCAGCACCTGGCCTATTGGGCGGCCCATTCACAGGACCCATGGGTCCTGGACACCATGTCCAAAGGCTACAGGCTGCAGTTCCACCGCCGGCCCCCACCACCTTCCGGGGTCAGGATGACCTTCGTCACGGACCCCGCGAAGGTGCAAGCTTTGTCACAGGAAATAGTCAAACTCCTGGACAAAGGGGCGATCACACCATTGAACCCACGTACACAGAACGATGGGTTCTACTCCAATTATTTCCTGATACCAAAAAAGGACGGTACGCTCAGGCCCATCCTAGACCTAAGGGGGCTGAACGTACATCTGAAGGTCCTCCCGTTCCGGATGCTGCGGACGGCAGAAGTCCTCCAGGCCATTACTCCCGGAGAGTGGTTCACCTCCATAGATCTAAAGGATGCGTATTCCATGTCCCCATCCTCCCGGGGCATCGGAAGTTCCTCCGCTTTGCCTTTCAAGGCCGGGCATACCAGTTCGCCGTCCTGCCATTCGGCCTGTCCCTGGCCCCTCGCATCTTTACAAGATGCATGAGGGCGGCTTTGACGGCACTCTGCCTAGCAGGGTTGAAGGTCCTACCCTATCTAGACGACTGGCTGATCTGCGCCCCCTCCCTCCAGGAGGCGGAGCGCGCAACATCCAGGGTCCTTGCCCATATCGAGGCCATGGGCATGTCCGTCAATTGGGAGAAAAGCTTGCTGCGCCCGTCCCAACAGACCACCTTCATCGGGTTAGCCCTGGATTCAGTGGCAATGCGGGTGCGGCCAACGGGGGAACGCGTGGAGAGGATTCAGGGCCTGCTCCAGTATTTCGTCCTAGGCGCAAGAATGACGGTCCGGACGTGGCTCAGGCTGCTGGGGATGTTGACGGCGGCCACAGCAATCACGCCCCTGGGGCTGCTGCATCTGCGCCCTCTACAGAGATGGTTCAGTAGCCTCCAGATGGATCCTCGACTGCACAGGTGGGTCAAAGTCAGGGTCACAAACAAACCTCTGGTCCATCTCCGCCACTGGCGGGACAGCACGTTCCTGCTGCACGGGGTGCCTCTCGGCTCGGTCCCAGCGCGGCGGAGGTCGTGACGACGGATGCCTCGCCCCAGGGGTGGGGGGCGGTATGGCAGAGGAGGTCAGTCCAGGGGGTGTGGTGCCCTCGGTGGAGGGGGCAGCACATCAATGTCCTAGAACTGCGGACGATTGGCTTGGCGCTGAGGCACTTCTTGCCTTCTCTCAGGGGCAAGCATGTGTTGGTGCGCACGGACAACACCTCGGCGGTATTCCATGTCAACCGGTACGGGGGGACCAGGTCTCTGGCCTCCTTGAGGGAAGCCCAGAGCCTGTGGACATGGGCCCATCCGCGATTGGCCTCCCTGAGAGCGATGCACCTCCCAGGCAGTGCAAACTCTGTGGCGGACTACCTGTCACGCCAGAAGCTGCCTCCGGGCGAATGGAGGTTGCACCCTCAGGTGGTGCAGCGGGTGTGGGATCGATACGGAGAGGCCCGGGTGGACCTGTTCGCCTCAGAATCCACAACTCACTGTCCGCGGTGGTTCTCCCTAGCGGAGACCAGCGCCCCACTGGGGATAGACGCTCTCGCCAACGCTTGGCCGAGCGGTCTGCTGTATGCGTTCCCTCCGATCCCCCTGATAGGGCTCACGCTTCACAGGGTGAGGTCGTCGGGTCACAGGGTTCTCCTGGTGGCCCCCAAGTGGCCAGCCAGGCTGTGGTTCCCGGCACTCCTCGGGCTGTTGGACGGGGAACCATGGCAGCTCCCGGCGAGGGTGGACCTCCTGTCCCAGCTGGACGGGGAGGTTTGGCATCCGTGTCCGGCCCACCTGCAGCTCTGGGTGTGGCCGTTGAAGGGGACCGGGCGCTCCTGACGGGCCTCGGACCCTCGGTATGCGAGACGTTGCGTAATGCGAGGGCCCCTTCCACCAGGGCGGTATATGGCAACTGTTGGGCTGCATTCTCCTCGTGGTGCAGGGACGGGGCATTGGACCCGGTCTCCTGCCCTGTACAGGAGATCCTGCGGTATTTGCAGGAGCTGTTTGATGCAGGCCGGGCGGCCTCGACCTTGAAGGTGTATGTGGCAGCCATCTCCCTGAGTCACGCCTATGTGGAGGGCGTGCCAGTGGGGCGGCACTATTGGGTGACGCAGTTCCTGCGGGGTGCCAGGAGGCTGCGGCCCCCCAGAGAACACCGGGCGGCAACATGGGACCTGCCGCTGGTCCTGCGGGCCCTGAGCGGGCCACCCTTTGAGCCCATGGCGGGGATGGCCTTAAGGGCAGTATCAATAAAAACGGCTTTTCTGCTGGCAGTGACGACGGCCAAGCGGGTGGGGGAGCTCCACGCTCTGTCCATTAGCCCGACATGCCTTCGGTGGAAGGCGGATGGCTCGGGGGTGACTCTATGGCCGAACGTGGCGTTCCTGCCCAAGGTATTGTCCCCGACACACATTAACCAGGCCATAGAGCTGGAGGCGTACCATCCTTCCCCGGCTGGATCTCAGCCAGGGGAGAGCGACACGTCGCTATGTCCCGTCCGGGCGGTACGGCTGTATATCGAGGCGACGCAGAGCATCAGACGCTCAGAGCAGCTTTTTGTCTGCTACGGCGGGAAAAACAGGGGACAGGACAGGCTCTGTCCAAACAGGGGCTGTCCCACTGGATTGTGGACGCAATTAAGCAAGGCTATGACGTTGCAGGGAAGCCTGAGCCCTCTAACATTGTGTGTCATTCGACCAGGAGTTTGGCCACGTCCTGGGCGGCGATGAGGGGAGTGTCCCTGGCGGAGATCTGTGCGGCGGCGTCATGGACAGCACCCTGCACATTCTCCAGATTTTACCGCATCAACGTGGCCTCAGGGTCCACGCTGGCGGCGGCAGTCCTGCCATTGGCGGAGATGGACCAGTAGGTGAGTCGGTTCCTCGTGACGCCGCAGGTATAAGTCATCCACAGTTAAACTGCCACTGGCAGTCAGGAAGGAATGAAACAGAACGTAAGTTACGGAGGTAACTATGGTTCTGTGAATTCCTGGATGACTGCCAGTCATGCCGGTCACTCGGAACCTTCGGTGCGAGAAGATTCTGAGATGACGTATGGTGGGTCACGGCGCACCTTTATAGACACGCAGGTGCCCCACGTCACGTACGTGACTACGTTGGTATAAAAACACTCGTCTGTCGCGGAGCGCGAGATCATTATTCACAGTTAAACTGCCACTGGCAGTCATCCAGGAATTCACAGAACCATAGTTACCTCCGTAACTTACGTTTTCCTAAATCAAGTCCTAACTCTAATTACCATGGTTACCAATCATTTAGGATAGGATTTGGAATTTAGGAAGTTTCTGTAATGTCGCCCCTGGAGCCTATTCCATTTTTCAGGAATGAAAAAGCAAAGTCTTTCCCTGTTCAGTCTTCACAAATAAACAGTCTGATATGTGACCACGAACGAGCGTGTTTGATAATTTGCATTGTTGAGACTGACAAGCGAGGACAGATCAGAATCAGAAGCTTTAAGTATGTGCACATACAAGGAAATTGGCTCCGGTTTGCTTAACTCTCAATGTACTCTCACACAAAAGAAAAATGTATCGTCAGGCTAACACAAACAAGAATAACAAACAAAGGATAGTTAGACATTTACATTAACTAGGGGAGAGCCGGTATGTTTGGATCAGCGGATCAGTTGGATCACGGACCTTTTAGCCTGTTACACGTCAGAAATTTCCGGTGACGTCATCACGTAGCACATCCCACCAGCGCGCTGCACCCAAAGAATTAATGATCTCTGGCCATTTTCCCCGGAGTTATAGCCAAAAAGAGGTTTTTCCACTTTGTAAGTAAAAAATAACAAGTTCATGTTTCTCCGTTTGTAAGGTTATGTTTATTTGTTGAAGATTGTAAATGTACATCGTCTGTTAGACCTATCTGTGGGCTAACTCTCAGTGAAAGTTTCATCCTGCATGTCAGCCTGGGGGGCGTTCAGACTGCGGTGAGGGAGGATATTCAGACCCGCGGTGATCATGCTATTGTCCCGCAGCTCCGCTGTTAACTCATTCTCTGCCAGGGTCATTTCGGTCTGTGTGCTCCCAGTGCCAGGATTTTGAGCATATTTCCTGATATTCCAGGACCCACAGAATATTCTGTGCTAGGAATAAAATTACACAACATATCTCACAATAAAGCAGAGACTCTCTTCTTACCCCTTGTAAAAAACTGAAACTCGACCATGTTTCCTTGTTTAGTTACAAGCAGTGGAAGTTAGCTTGTTTTCACTGAAAATGCCCTACTTTGTAACAGAAATAGGAGAAAAATAGGTTTTTAGTGAACGACACCGTTTCAAGCAGAACTCTCTTTTGAGCCTTTTATTTTTTGCCTCAGTGACACATCAGACATATAAAGTATTTGTTTTCCCCCCCAAAAAAAAAAAAAAAGTTTTTACTGACTTTTACTTCCTGGAACTTATTTACCAGATTCAGATTCAGATTCAGATTCATTTATTTAAAGAATGGGACTTTACACATTAATGAACAGTACAGCCGTACAGTAAATATGCCAGGTTGTAGCCCAAGGGCTAGTTTCCACCTGTAGTCCCATGGCAGGTTGATGTAGTCATGAAAGTGAAAGAAAAATTAATAATACAACAAAGATTAAAAGTACAGAAAGTTAGTAAAACCAAAAATGATTAAAACACACAGTTAATAGTACAAAAAAAAAAATTAATAGTATAAAAGGTTAGTGAAACCTAAAATAAATAAAATAAATAAAACACACAGAGCATGCTGCAAAACATGGCAAGAGATCTGTTAAGTATGTTAGTTGTGATCACATTGTTGGTTTGATCTGAGCCATATTTTCAACTGGCCTTTGAAGGTGGCGAGACTCGGGCATTCTCTGATCGAGGGAGGTAGATTATTCCAGAGAGTGCTTCCCATGAAGGATAGGGCGAGATAGTCCAAGACTGGACGGACCAAATGAACCCTTATGCTCGCTCGCTCGCTCTCTCTCTCTCTCTCTCTCTCTCTCTCTCTCTCTCTCTCTCTCTCTCTCTCTCGCTCTCTCTCTCTCTCTCTCTCTCTCTCTCTCTCTCTCTCTCTCGAGTCTCACACACACGCACACAGGAATCACAGGCAGCTGCTCAATGGCCGCAAATGCTGCTCAATGCACAAATGGCCGCTCATCATCGTCACTCACTAACGGACTCTGTTTACTGCTAAATGGGTGACTATACTATAAATACTAAACGTGATTTAGTGCTTCCTTTCATCAGTTTGACTTGAAACAATGTCACAGGCTGGGAAAGGGTCTG